>NC_044190.1:12548525-12898525 GCF_900880675.1 Sparus aurata
TTAATACCCGTTTCTGAAAGGAAAATTGAATGACCAAAAGATACACGGACCAAGAAGCAGGGTTGGCGTTTGGGAAAAACACGGTGGACTGAAAAGCGAAAGTGAAAGGAAATGGAGAAAGGACTTATGAACGGCAAATTCACTTTCAAAACCCTGCCAGATGGTTCAGTCGATAGGACAAAAGTTATCTGCACGTAGTGTCGACATGAAATGAGTTACCATTGAAGTACGTCGAGTCTCAAATATCATTTGCAAGCCAAACACATGGCAGATGCAGAGAGCTGACATCACCATGTTTTGATCCCATTTAGGGTAAGGGGATATATTTTGAGCCTTTTATTTTCCTGAATGATTTGAAGTGTTGAATAAACATTTTCATAAAGAAAGCATATTTGCCCTTTCTTATGTTGTTAAAAGTATTCAGAAACTGAAAAAAATACATTAAGGTACATTTAGAACAGAAAAAAATGTGCCAAAAAAATGTGATTCATTTGCGATTAATTGTGAGTTAACGATGGACAAAATGCGATTAATCGCGATTAAAAAAAAATATCGTTTGACAGCCCTAATATATATATATATATATATATATATATATATATATATAGATATATACACTACTCACAATAAGTTAGGGATATTGTGAGAGACTCAGTGGATTTCATACATACGGTGTTTGTTTCACTTCAGAGAGTGAATCATTAAAGATATGGTGCTCGTATATGCAGTGGAAAAGCCGGAGGTTCATCCACATGCTGAAAATGTTCGACCGCAGGTTTGTGCTACAAAGCCGCAACGGGTCCTGACTTAAACCAGAGGAAGCAGACAGGCTCGTCTTCCTGGTCAAAAATGTGTAAAACAGACAGCAAGCACACACCTCATGTCCTGAACATCTACCAACATGTCATGTTTACTATGCAATGCATGCAGATGTTTAATTTAGTTTACGTATCTTCAGGGATATAAAATACTTTTTTATAAACAAAGGCACGTTTTGCAAAATAAAGTATTAAATGAAAGTTATGTTCACACTTTATCAATACCAATATGGAAACTGATCTATTTTTATAATAGCAAGCAATCTGACATGTTAAATTTATGTTTACAAAAGCATTTTATCAAAAAGGGACACAGTCTTTTCAAAAGGATGCACTTCTGTATATTTTTTCAAGTGAGTTTGAAGCTGCACTGTTAACAATGGCAGGGCAAATTTGTTTAAAATCATAGCAAAAAAATAAACGCAATGCTTTTAATAATTTCTTTGTAATTTGAAGTTTGTTCTTGAGAAGGAAAAAAAAAACGATTAAAATCGTAAATCGAGTTTGGTGTGAAAAAATCGGAGATTACATTTTTAGGCCATATTGCCCAGCCCTAGGTGTACATGATGATTACACAGACTAAATGCACAACGGTGCTCTTGCTTGCAGGTATTTCGGAGGAAAGACGCCGCAGCCGCAGAACGCAAAATCCAGTCCGATCTGATGTAACGAATACATGCAGGAGTCATGCGACTATCAATCGAATAATCTAGGTGTTTTAATCTGACTGTGAGAAATCCGATCTGGTCCGATTTTAGTCAGACTAAGGTCTATACATGCATCTTAAAAATCTGATCATAGTCGGACTAACCCAGTAATCTGGTTTTCTTGAGTGTCATGTAAACGCCCTGACTTGCCCCCCTGTCAACTGGAGGATGTCGTGGTTCTGGGTCGAAAATGCCTGAGGAAGGTTGGACACCAAATTACGACATCTTCTCCTGGCATAGTCACAAGTATGACTGAAGGACTTAGCATGTGCAGTAGATCAAACTTACAGATAGAGAAGCTTGAAGTGACAAACATGCATCTGTCATTTCCCTGTAAAGAGTGGAAAACATGCCTAGACCCACGAGTAAGTTCAAGTCTATCTTATAAACATGTTGGTGAAGGTTCTTAGTCATCCAGGTCTTGGTAATTCTAAGTGCTACATTGTAAGCAATGGGACATGTTTAAGTTTCTTGAAGATGTTTCAACTCTCCTCCAAGAGGCTTCTTCGTGTTCTGAAACAGTAACAGCTGGAACTGTATGCTAAAACAGTGGCACTTAGACAGGATGCTGTGATTCACAAGACTAAGTGTGATGGTTTTGGTGAAAATTTTAAGTAATCATCTCTTCCACCAAGATTGTTGTGTTTTTACCTGTGCCCATTTGCTTGTTGTTCAGTTGGTTAATTTCTCAGCATGATAAGACAAAAACTACTGAACAGTTTTCCATCAAACCTGGAGGATAGGTCTAGGCCCATAAGAGACCCCATAACTTTTGGTGCTGGTCTAGATGAAAAGATGGCTCCAGGAAATTTTCCACACTTTTGTAACATAACATTACATTGCAGGATTTTTTTTGACATTTTCGTTCATTACTCAGGGAATAATGCATGAATCCTCATGAAAGATATCCGGTGTATTTAGGTTGCTGATATCAATGAGGGAGTATAATTTGAAGTGGATCGTAGATGGAGTGATCTTACAGTGGTACTATTTGATTTTAAATTCGATTAGCTTGACTGAGTCAAAGTCAGCGTTTAGGCCTTGGTGGAGGTATGTGCTCTACCAGGCACCATTCTGTTTTTAAAGGGAGATGCGGCGCTTGACTCTGTACTGTCAAAATACCCATATACCATACATGATACATGATGATGTTATTGTAATATTTTGAGCTGCATTGTGCTGTATGTGTTATAACTTTCTGCTTAACCACCTTTTTCGTTACCTCAGTTGCACAAATACAAGGCAATTTTAAGATGAAGATGGAGGTTTGTTTTTTGTTTCGGAACTAACAGGGCCCATAGCAGGCCGCAGCAGGGTAATATGCACTAATGAAAGAAATGTGAATCATAGGCAGCTCTTGTTATCGCAATGATGGTAAAAGAGCACTTGCCAGCAACAGGAGGTACACTTATTATTATGAAAATAAATAGGGGGCTTTATTAATACAGTTCGTTTTGCGATAAGGTTGTACACAGCATGTCCTTGTTTTCTGTGGTCTCTCAGGAAGTGCGATTCACCCTGGATCGCTGTTCAGGGGCAGCGGTCATGGAAATGGAGGGACTTGGCAGCTGGTTGACCACCCAGGACCATTCCTCCTGTGAAGTGACAGGAGTTACACCCAACACTGACAGGTACACACAATCACCTGAACACACACACATTTTTGATAGTCAGTACACACAGTATTTCTTATAGTACCCTGTTTCGAATACAAATGCAGCAATTATGCCTCAACTGTAAAAATAATTACTAATCAATAATGTGAATTATTACCCATCACCCTACTGACAAAGGGTGAACTGACAAACCAACTGCATACTTATTAGACTGTAATTTAACAAGAAACTACAGGAAAAAGATGTATATGCTAGGATCATGCAGAAGAGTGACCATCATGAATGTATTGTACTCATGCCATATAGCAATAGCTGAAAAATAATAACAATGAGAAGAAATACTTTAGTCTTGCCAATAGGTTGTGAATAGACTTTTACCCTTGTGTCATACTTTATGGGCTCATTTACTCTTCAATTACATTTATCTGTCACCTTTTAATGTTCTTCATTGAGGCTTCATAAGACATGAGAATAACTTGATTGTGAGTTTGTTTTGGTACAATGGTAAGTGATACTAAGTAGGATTACTGCATTGAAATGTTAAAGGCAATTAGCCCTCTGTTTTATATTGTGTTGAGTTGTGTGCTCACATCCCCACAATGTTTTCAAACCCGGAGAAATTCAAGGTTTCAGTTTCATCAGGCTGCCTGTCACTAAGTCCTGCGGGGAGTGGATCATTGAGTGAGGAAAGAAGTCAGCGAAAGAGACTAAACAGAACGTGAATAAAACTCTAAAGCATTTCTTCATCCAAGGATATTTGTGAGTTATGTCAGGTGTATTTTTCATCAGTAATGGTGGTTGTTGATTGGTACGTTCACACCCAGTAAAGTGAATGTTAACTGTGTGGGGGTGACCATGGAACCTTGTGTCTGTTTTTACGTTCCTCGTGCAAATAGTTTTTGTTTGCCCCTAAACAGCTAGATTACTTGTACATTAGCCATAAGCTAGCAGGAAAGAGCACACCCCAAGTATGCGTGTGTCTATGTGTCAACAAGGGCTGCTCGATTATGGCAAAAATCATAATCACGATTATTTTGATTGATATTGTAATCATGATTATGAAAAACAATTATTCATTGATTTGAGAACAAGCACTTATTGAACTTTGAACTCTGGTATTTCTTTTAACACAATGAGTTTGACCTGAAAAACAAGAAAAATGCAAATAAGTAACAGAAAAATATATCAATGAAATGAATTGAATAATATGTAAAAATAAAAAATAAACACTATCGCGGTGTGGCTTGACCATAGGTCCACTGTGGTGGCTAAATATAACGCTGTTGACACTTCTCTTGTAAACTTTTCCACAACATTCGTCATAAAGGGCAGGCAGCGCAATTCTGCTGAAATGGTGACGTGATGATAACACATACCGCTTGTCCAATGTGTTAATCAGTTTATTGAACCCTGGGTCGCTAACAGTGTTGATAGGGCACATGTCTTTGCCAATCATGTATGTGACGGCATCCGTTATTTCTTTATGCCTGTGGGAGCTGGGTGGATATGAGGTGGCATTGTAACGTGTGTCCTTAACTGAGGACTGTGTGGCGGTGGCAGGAGTCGAGGAGCTTTTCATTTTGGAGTTTTTTTGTTCCTTCACTACTTGGTCATGTATAACTGTGTGTGGAGTTTAAATGGTTAAATTAATTGGTCGTGTTCCCTTGAGGTGCAGACACGGTCGCGACATATCTTGCACAGTATCTTCGTTTGTTCCGATTCAGACTCCTCGAAACTGAAGTGTTTCCACACCACAGAATTCGCTTTACCTTTCTTCCCGACCAAAGGCTGCTTTTCTGCCATCTTCTACCATCTTCTTCTACATGTTTTTTCAAAACACACATCGGCAACACGCACCGGCAACACGTGTGGCTGACAGCGAACATTTTCAGGCGGGGGCAGGGCGGAGTGCACAGGTGGAGATGGAAGGGTTCGCTGCATTTACCATACAAGGCACGGCTTGCGGCAGAATGATCGTTTTATTACGATTATCTTGTTTTCATGATCGAGGGAAGCCAAAATCGAAATCGAAATTGAAATTCAATTAATCGCCCAGCCCTACTTTCAACCTCTCACTAAGCGCAACACTCACCAAAGAGTCAGGTTCTCTCTCTTCTTTTCCCCTCTACTCTCTCTAACTTTACGTTCATGAGGTAAAGCACATTTCCACTCTAGCTCACTACTGTACTCAGCTTGACAAATCGGAGTGATGATAAATACACTTTTATCCCAAAAGTTTAAAAGAGTAATCTCTGAGCTCTCCTCCCCTCAGCCCTCAGTTCTATGTAGTTTCTTAGTGTCTTTTGCGTCATTGTTTTGATTTGCATCCTGCAACTTTAATCTTGTGGTTTCATTTCAGTGCTCTTATCAGGCCTGTCACTAATTAATGTTTATCAGACAACTCAACTTTTTTTTTTTTTTTTTTTGCTGACATGTTTGAATTTAAATGTCAAAAATAATGGCTACAATATGGTTTGATCAAATTTTATTCAGTTCCATTTTGTCAACAATTGTCGCTTTGGATTTGTAATTCTGCCCAAATGACATGGATATGGCAGTGCGAGTAAAATGCACTATTGTTGATTGGTTGTCAGTAGTGTTGTCTGTATGCTTATTTTGGCTTTCATGCCTGTATGTGTTTTAGACACCTGAACATGAGTCACGTGCTCCAGCTCGGTGGTGTCAACGAGGACATCCCCTACATCTACCCTCAGCTTCAGCACAAACACTTCACCGGCTGCATCCGCAACCTCATCGTGGACAGCAAGGTAACACACTTGAATGCAAAGATGACACACATAACCACACAATCATTAGCACACCAGTATGCAAGCGTACTGAAACTCACGCCTGCGTTCTAGCTTATAAATGGATTTATAACAGTCTCAACATTTACAGTACCCTTGTGCCATGTAAGGGATGTTTTTTACGCTTTTAACTGTAACCTCAAAGCACTCTCAAATATTACACACGTGGACTCTAAGGGTGAAATTAAATATAAACCTGTCCATCTCACGCAATCCGACTTCAAGTTAAGACTTTCAAGTAGCCTTCTACTACTCTGCTGGAGTCCATGCTTGACCATAACAATCAGAGCCCAACCCCAAGAGAAACCTAAATCAATTTTTGTATGAACGCAGGCCTCAGGTATGATAGCCTTTTGTGAACCCAATGCATCGTAAGGCCTGAAATTTTGGTTAAAATTGTATTTTCTGCTGCAATTTTTTGCTTGGCATCAAATAAACCTCTGACTAGGTGAGAAATTTTGCCCCTGACAGTCAAAAACTATTGAGTCTGACATAACTGGCATTTAGACATAAATGTCAGGGTCTTTTTGGACTCTATGCCCATGGATGCAGACAGGGTAAGATGTGGTTTCCCTTTAAAAAAAAAAAAAAAAAAAAAAAGAATATGGGGGAAATACCAAGAAAATTTGTATCGAATTAAAATGTTTTGTGTATGAAAGATGTATCTTACTGACCAAATTAAGTCATGTGTAACTTATCACTCTTTTGAAAATAACATTTTTTGATAGTCATAATGCTGATATTAGTAATCTCTCACTCTCAATTACATTGGTATATACACTTAATTTACACCTTGATCAAAACATACGCTGCATTTAGATACTTACAATCTAATTATGGCATATTTTGCATTCTCTATGCAAAGCAGACATGTGGGCAGGGAGCTAGAATTTTAGTCTTTTGTGACACTTCTGTAGGAGGAAAGCTTCTATATGATTTCACTATAGTAGTGTTTGCAGCCTAATTGAACAGCCACAGTGACTTCTCCAGAGTAGACGAGATAAATGAGCAACTGCTGGTTCTACAGAAACTGATGTTTCTGGACTCTTACTCTTCATTGTTTAAGCAGAGGATCTGGGATAAAGGCATTGTCCTGTTCTCCACAGAGTGCAGGTGTGGTTTTTACTGCAGCTTTTATCTTAAACGTTTCTTGATACAAAAAAATGAAAATGTATTAACCTGACAGTGTAGAAGGAATTGGGATCAATAGTGAATGTGTAATGTAATGTATTATGATGCTGTAACTACAAAATGAAAACATACATACATTATATAGGCGATTGCAATGTGAAATGATACTGTTTGACTAAGAAACATTAAGCAATGTGAATAAATGTTTCAAGACTTTCTAACATTAAGTGTGTACATGTGTGCTTGCAGGAAGGCATGCTGGCAGCAGGTTATTCAGGACTCACCTTGAGTTTAAGGGCTCTATCTTGCACTAAGCGCAATTGACTTTGTACACTGGCGCTTGTATAATTCCTATTTTGCATTCGGCGCATATTGGAATTTTCCCTCCGCAGACGCACGTCCTTAAATTAGGCAATGAATTTGCGCTCCCAGGGCGGTTCAGCGAAAAGAGGAGGCGTGTTCCGGCGCAAACGTTCACTGGTGCTATTTTGCTGTTTCAGAAAACAATTCCGCAACAGACCAGGAAAAACCTAGTCTAAAGTCAGTGGTTCTTATTTAGATGCTATTTTAAGGGCGCATGCTTGGCCATAATGTAGCGTGTACTCAACCTGCATACACTTTGCTTCTCTCATCTACAAGGAAGCAGTTCCCGTTTTTGCAAACCATACAAAAAAAAGTTGAAAAGATTTAAACAGAAGATCTAATTCTTTTCCCCTCTGATATGCGACGCGCCCGTCGTAGCCGTGAGGGTCCGGGAGTGGCAATGCGCGATGTGCTCCTAGTGGAGCGGGTGGACGGAGATGGAGTTGGGGAAGGAGGAGGAGGAAGGAGGAAGGGGCACAACAGGAGCAGGTGGTGCGTTTGGAGACTTGAGGCGATGCGCCTGAGAGGCCGCAGCAACATTACCACCCGGTCAAGACGGGCATTAATACCTTGCCGCCGGTCTGACAATGCTGCCACGGCGTGTAGTGGGTCTGGATCCTCTGCACCTTGGTGTTTGCGCTTCTCCCTCATCAGCTGGCCGTTGCGCACTGCTCGGCCCGTGCGCACTGCTTTCGAGGCCCGGTGCAATGTCCTGGGGATGCCAACTGTAGAAACAATTGTGGCAATTTCCTCCCACGCCCGTTTAACCAAAGCTAATTTGGATGGATTTCTCCCATCCTCATACAATGCCACTTCTCGGTCTTTTACAGCCCCGACGAGAACGTTGGTCTCCTCGGCTGCGAACTGCTCCTGGCGTGCGCCCGGCAAATTCGCCATTATAATAGCAATCTGCCATGGAACAAGCGCGCCTGCTTTTAAAGGGAATGTGAGATGACGCTCTGATTGGTTTATTGCATGTTACGCCCAAACCACACCTGTGACTAATGTAGCTACTTCAGACCAACCCATTTTAGATTTGCGTCGGGTGCAAGAGTCATTTATCCCACCGGCATAATAGCAACAGCGCCTGAGATCCGCCCAAAAAGCTACTTGCGTTTTGCATTTGATACTTGCGTTTCAGATCGTTAAGATAGAGCCCTAAATCTGAATCAAGCAGCAGGCTCCAGTGGCTGGCACAAACAACATTCCTTGAAGAAAATTGTTGCTCAGGTTTTGTCATTTTCCAGTTGGCCAAAACGAAAACAATCTGTAAACAGTCGACTTTAACATTTGTCAGCAAACAAAAAGTAGGCAACAGGTGAAAGCTTTGTACGTCCAAAAGCAACACTTCAATATATTTAAAACTGTACACCTGCTCCTCAGAGATCATTGACAAGCCCTGCCACCTAACCAAAGATGGAAGGAAATCAATTAAGTAAGCCAAATAAAATCAGACTGCTACTTAACCTAGCCACTATATCTCAGCCACTACTGGGCAATACCTATTCGGTTCATGGGCTCTGCAGGATAGGCTGTAATTAGTGGCTGTGCACACAAATTGGTCTGCTTTTAATGTAGTAGTCTGGTCAGATGTAATAGAACCACAGGACCTCTAGGGCCAGCGTGTTGATGAGTGTTGATGTTAGGATTGTAGTCGTGTTACTGCATAAGCATTAAGCACAATGTATCTGT
The DNA here is from genome assembly GCF_900880675.1 of Sparus aurata. Taxonomy (NCBI): domain Eukaryota; kingdom Metazoa; phylum Chordata; class Actinopteri; order Spariformes; family Sparidae; genus Sparus; species Sparus aurata. The sequence goes on from NC_044190.1 coordinate 12,557,660, forward strand.
ATTCATCCAGTAGTAGTTTAAAGCTCTATTAAGATGTTGAGTAGAGGCTTGTAGTTGATGTGGTGCACCTCAGCTGAAGTTGTAGCAGGAGGCTGCTCAAACGTTATTTCCTAATGGGAGAAATCTGCATGATGCATGTGGGTGGACATGAGGAAAATAAATCTCCATAGAGCATGCAACAGTAGGCGTGATGACTGATAATGTTGATGGACATGTTCCAGCATTGTGTGATTTCTTTCTCTTACTTTTTTTTTTCCTCATTTGGAGGTATTATTATCTCAGAGCCTGCTAATGTATCGCATGTGTTACTATAGCAACGTTATCTCTTATCATGATAGACACGCTTGCTGTGCATGCTGTATGTATCAGTTTCCTCTTTGTACATGTCTTCATTTTTGTCTGTGATTCTACTTTAATATGTCTGTTCATATTATATCATTTGATCCTTGTTTTTATATATCTGGCTGTGTCTACTCTGAGTGTGTCTGCTTTTTTAGTAGGCCTATGTGTCTGTACATTATACATAAGCATGGTTTTGTTTTAGAGCCAGGCAGGTACAAGATGTGAAGATCATGTCACCTCAACTTAACCCATTGAAGTATGAAGCATGGCTCTATGGAAGCAGTATAGAGGCGAACGTGAGGATCAGTCCAGGAAAAGGGACACGAAGAGATATTTTTAGTTTTATAATTGTATTTCTGTTCTGGAGTTGAGTCCCTTCCCCTCTGGCTGTCACTCACCACCATCTGTTTTTAACTCTCCATCCCCATCCTGTCATCATTCTGCTTGTCTATCCCCCTTCAGTTCTCAGTCTAACATTACTGCTTTAAGTTTTTCTGTGGTTATGACACAACTGTCACGCCTTGTAGAAGTGTAGAGGTTTGCAGTAACAGGAATTGGGCTAATGACTTTATGAATGCTTGTGTCTTTGAGTTGACATCGGTTTTGCAGTGTTTCTCATCAAAAAGTTTGGCTTTTAAAAATTCTAGCCCATTACTAAAAAATCCAGAATAGGTTTTGAGACAGAATCTGCTGCCTGTACAGTGGGTTTAAGGAAACTCTAGATCTAGATTTTGTTTTGCATGACATGAATTTGGCACACACTGGAGACATTTCAGAAAAAAAACATGTTCTGATGTACTTCCTAAACTACAAATGAAAAACCTGAATAAATGAGTTGAAAAACATTCTATCATTTTTAATACAGGACAAGTATAGCAACAATATAGAACAATAACTTTATTTCTAATTAATGGAAATGTTAATGCTACAGTATAAGATGATATTTTTGAATTTAGTGTGCTTCAAAATTTGTATCAATAGTTTGATCAATCCCAGGGTGGCCTGGTGCCAGAAAAGAAAAGAAAACATATGAAGAAAGGCCCTCTTCTTCTTAACTTGACAATATCCCTTGTACACAAAGCCAGATCAATTGAAAATATCAGGTTTGGTGTAGCAGAACTGGACTGTCCTGCCCAGAGCTAAGCTGACCTTATCTTCTGGAAGAAAATCCCAAAAGACAGGTCCCACTCTTTTGGAATGAGAAGTTCAGTCACTCTGAACTTTACACACATGGGTGTAAAGTTAGGCTGGCAGCAAACTTTTTCACCTCATCTTGCAACACAACACATTTATTTTTTAGATATTTGTTTTGCCCTATAAAGATATACCAAAATGACTTTAGGTCTACCTATCCCTCTCTTGTGCACCTGGCTGATGAAATAGATGCGCTGTAATTTTTGGTTTGGACCGGCAGTTTATGAAGGCAACTTACTGTATGTTGGGTTCCTTCTCTGACAGAATCATGAACGTCCACATTTGATGCATATATTTTATACATTTTTTAACATATTCTTTATTCTTTATATAGTTAGATGTTATAAAGCATTATCATTTAATTCTATTCTGTTTTATTCTTAATAATAGAGGGCAAACTGGTTTGAAATGCGAGTAAATAGGGCCGTTTGTCCATGCAAACGGTGGGTGGGGGGACGCTGTAGGTGCTGGATTGGTGTTGAGCCACAGTTTTAGTGAGACTTCACTCACTGCACTGCACACTCATCGCTGTATATTTTGGTCTAGAATTTGTTTTTCACTTCTCCTGGGCTGAGATATTTTTATACCAAACACCTGAAATTAATCTTGGCAAACATTGCAGCCTGCAGTGTGTCTATGTGGGGGTGTGACAGTCTTATCTGCTGAAGCCAAAACTTGTGATTTAAGCAGAAGCAGGTGTATTTTTGCATTCAACTCATATATCAGTCCAAGTGTTTCGCTCAGGTTCACACACACAAACCTACACACACACACCACAGTGATACAGTTGTAGACTCAAATCAATTGCAGACACCGCAATGTGTCTTTGAGTCATCGATTGCTGTCTGTGTTGCAGTTCTTAGCAATCAACCCTCCAAACCCAGAAAACAGAGGATATGTAGCTTTTAAAGGTCAGCAACCAATACGTAGCCTCTTTGCTGGAGGCCAGAGCCAATCAGCAGCTCCCGAGCGGCATGCCTCAGTTTCAGTATTTATGATCTGTTGCATTCTCACCTCCTCACCGCAGCACCAACAGAAGCCATAAAGTTCTGGTAAGGCCGCGAGGAGATTGAACATATTAATGTCTGTTATGGTTTGCTTTGGTGAGGGACACAGACTGAGCTTCCCAAGGTTCCCTGGTCTTATCAGCTTTCTGTGCAGTTGGACATGCTGTTTGTCTGTAAGAAGATTGGTCCACTGTTTGGTTTCATCACTGGGTAGTGAGAGAAATGTGGGTGGAAATGAAGAGAAGGCCATATTGTACCCTGAGCTCATATCTTTCAACATGTTTGAAAGATTCCCTCTTTAATTTGTTTTTTATTTCTCACTCGTTATGACTTATTTTCCTCTTTTCAAACTTTGACTTCCCCTCTGGCTTCTTACCCCCAACTTTATGTTTGGTGTCTTCATCAATCTCTTTTCTTTACTGTCGCTTTGCTTATTCGTCTCCTCTTTGTCAACTTTACTCACCTCTTTCACACTTTTTTCTTGATTATATTTTCCTTTTTAAATACTATTCACACATTGTTCCCCTGATCTTTGCTTTACTTTTTCCCCTTAATTTCAACATCTCTGCTTCCTCGACCTCATCCTCTCTTCATTTACTGCTCTCTATCTCCCCCATTCAGCTGTATGATTTGGGCTCCCCGGCCGACTCACAGTCCAGCTCTCCGGGCTGCCTGACCACTGACAGCAGCTGTGTCAACATGGGCTATCCATCCTGTGGCCACCGGGGTCGCTGTCATGGCGAGTGGGGCTCCTTCAGCTGCCAGTGTGTGCCGGGATACACAGGACACCAGTGTGAAGAGGGTGAGCTAAATTTATTTTTATTTATTTATTTATTTTTTGCACTTGTGTATTTAAGGATTATATCAAAGTTGTGCTAGATTGTACATCAAAATGATGACAAAATCATCCACGTGTCCATGAAAGATATTTTACCCCTTGGCTAAATACTTATGAAAATGTTAAACTAAAGCACAGTTGGTAGTAACCGAGCACATATATTTAATGCTAAGAAAATTAGTTTGTAATGGCACTACAAAAAAATGATGAGTTAGATTTAGGTCTAAAAGTTTCATGTTAAAAAATGTATGTTGGCTGGCTACAATTAAAGTCACCATGAAGTAGATGAAATAGCTAATTTCTCTCCTGCCTCCAAGTATGAACCAGGCTATTTAACTTTCAACAAGGTCATTGGTTGTCTAATATGTGAATTTATGGGCAATGTGATTATCACACCAATAGCCAAGTGGTACAGCTGCAAATTACCTTCTATCTTTAGCTATGTAGCACAGCTAAATTGTCAACTTCATGTGATTATTAAATATGATAAAATGAGCAATCAAACACGAGAATAAATGCTGGCAATGTATTTTTCTGTAACCCACGGATATGTTGAAATGTTTCCGTGCATTTCCTTTCAACTTGACATCTGGTTAGGTAACGATAGGTTGAATTTGATCGTTTATGGTGTGTTTTGGTTGGTTAGGTTTAGGTACAAAATCCACTAGGGTTAAGAAAAGATCCTATTTTGGCTTAGAATGACTTGGTAGCCACAAACATGGCTGATATGTCACAGCCTCTTGATAAATATATAATTTTTTTGCCTTCCAACCCGTCACCATCATCCCATCCACTTTCCAGAATGACAGTCAGGTAATAAACATGTAATGTGAACATGATACATATTATAGACATGTCAGTGGTTCATAGTATGTAACATGTACAAATTTGAATGATTCAGAGGTTTGCAGAAACATTAACTGCCACCATTTTATCTTGGTGACTGGACTGAAGCGGCGCTCACAGGATATAGGTTGTCTTCTCTCTCCTCCTCAGGGATGTGAAGCAGGTAAACCAGTAGTTTTATTTGGAGGTTAAAGTTTCAGTCATCAAGGCTGCAAAACATGTAACCTATATTGTAAAAGACACCAAACTTTGAGTGAACTACAGGCTTACAGACCACACAATCACTTATGTTATCACCCACTGCTGTTCCAGTCCTCCCTAACATCAAGGGTGAACATTTGCATAATAGCGTCCTGCATGCAGATGGGATTTACTTGATTTGTAAATTCATGTATAGAGTATATAGGCCAAGCATTTGCTTTCTCCCAGAGCAGCACTCTCTCCTAGGCTTTACAGTCTTGATTGGTTCTTGTCTTGTACCACATGGTGATGCTTTCTGATAGGACTCTCTGTAATGCCCTTGTATAAAATGTTCAAGGGACACAGCTAATAAAATCAGTATTAGGTCAATAATGTGTTAAAAAGTTATCTTTCTTGAGACAATTATCAAAAATCACTTTCCTAAACAGTTTAAGTGTATCACAGAAAGCAACTTCATCACTTTGAACAGTTGGTCCTCTACTGTTGCAATCCTTTATCCCCACATTGATTCATATTTAGTGTCATTTGTGATGCTGCCTTTAAAACAGTGACATGCAGCAGCATCTTTCTAATAATGTTGGTGACTGAACTAATTAATTCATGAATGATGAAATGTGAATGAATCACTCTGTATTCATGAGATGACTCAAGCTCTGCTGCGAATGACCAACATCCATGAGCTGTTATGTAATTTGTAACTGACGTATCTATATTCATACACAAAGAAGCGTACATGAGCCATTACTCACCCATTACAGTCAATTTTGGACATTATGTTATCATCTTAAACTCCCTGCTGGCTCCTCAATGAACGTGATGCTCACTGGATCTCTTTCTGTCTCGCATTTATCTAATTTTGCTGTATCCGGATACATTACATTCCCCAAGATGCATGGTAATATCAGGAAGAAAGAGAGATTACAACAGATCAAAGATGCACCAAGAAAAGATAAAATGATTATGTTTTTTACTGATGTTGCTTTGATAAGTCAACCAGGGATCTGATCAATATTCACAATTCTGTAAATTTAGCCCACCAGACTATACTTAACTACACACTGTGTCTTTACTAAACCACATATTTATGTATAAAGTGAGATTATTATTGAAAAATTTGTAGTTTTCATATGATTTCAGATCCCAGAAAAAGCATGCATGCATATCAACTTTGTCAAACTTACATGGAAGAGAGACAGAGGGAGAGGTGTGGAGACATGGATGGAAAAGACGATGCAACTGGCATATGCTATGAGATGGAAGAATGGCTTTGAAAACATTTTAGGTGTGCTTGGTTTAGTCTGCCCAGCATGCACACAATCCACTTCTGGGAACATGGGTGTAAGAAAGAAGAACTAAGCATAACCAAAGCTAAATCACACATACATATTCTATGATTTGTATTTTACATATTCTCTCCTGCCACCAGCTCTCTGCATATGGGAGAGTTCAGGGACTTGTGAAACTGATTTAGTTGAAGTTACTTGAGGTCACTTCCCTCTAGATTGGATGAAATGTCTTTGTTACATTTAAACTTTAATTGTGTTTATTCTCAGTCATAGCACTATCTGACTCGTGTGTATGTATGTGTATGTATGTGTGTGTGTGTGTGTGTGTGTATTATCACCAGAGGCCCCGGAGTATTCCTTTGATGGGCACAGTCATGTGCATTTCCAGTTGGCGTCCCCACTGCCCGCCCGGAGGACATGGGTTCAAGTCCTGGTTCGAACCCGTAAGCACAGCAGCACCATCTTAAATCTGATCTCGAAGGAGCAGAGTGAATACATAAGACTAGAGGTAAGACAGCTGTGTGAGTGAGAGTTTTTGGGTAGACTGACCTCATTGGAGAGTTTCCTCAAAGAAGAATGTGGTACTGTTATTTTGGTAGTGTGCAAAAACAAATCTTGTCCACTTATGCAGAGCTAAAGTGTAGTGGATGTCTCCTCTTCTCTTCATCCTGTGAAGTTACAGTAATTGTGTTGCCTAATCTAACCTATTTAGCAGTCACACTCACACAAACAGCAAAACAGGAAAAATAAGTCTTTAGGAAAGTTGAAGATATTTAGGCAAGTGCTTTTCATTAATGCTGTTTCAGCCACTCTCAGTGGCAGCTCCTTTGCACTTAGTGTTTTGATCATCCTGCATTGGCAAAATCACAAACGGAGCATCTCACGTGTGTCTCTTTTCTCCACTCTGCCATCCTCATACATCAGATCTATACTTGCATGAGCAGGCTGAATTTTTCAAGCAAGAAATTTACTTGCAAATGTACATGAATTCTTATATTTATTGGCTATTGTCTGTGATCAAGCAAGGGTGCAACCAGAACACAACACAGCTTGATCCTTTGGACATCTGGCGCTAGACAGATCCAGGCTAAAGTTTTACCCATTACACAGGCTTCATGCTTACTGTGAGGAAATACAGAGATATTGATCATAAATGACAGTGATGTTGGAATGTCACTCTTTAAAACAAAATAAATGAGTGTAGTTTCCAATATTTTGAAATACCTCCTTAGTTATCTTGAATGTTACATTTTAATGCTAGTATCCCAGTAATCTACTATAGTGTACAACAAATGTGCTCCCAGTCTGAAGTTATGTCAGGCATGTAATATACTAAAATGCACTTACAGTTGAAGAAAAACAAAATTTTTTCAATTGGGTATTAGCTGTAAAAAAAGATTCTGATTGACACTGAAAACACATTGCCATGATTCAACACATGTATTATTGTATTATGTTGTATTCAGTTATTTGTCATTAAAGGGATAGTTCGTGTTTTTTGAAGTGGGGTCATATAAAGTACATATCTATAGTAGATCTGTTCCCTACCGTAATCACCGATCAGTCCAGCCCAGACACTCAGCTTTGTACTGCAGTGAACAGGATCCAGAGAAAAAGAGAATTTAACCACCTAAAACAAGGCTCACCTAAAAAAATCTATAACAGTTCAAGTGTACGTTGTATAGAGAAAATTCACACCGCTTTACATCTCTGACAGACCGCCCTTTCTTTTGGCACTACATTTTCTCAACCGTAGAACCTCCGTATCCCTATGCATTAGCGCAACTGCAAGCAGCGAAATACAGTGCGAGGCCCAGTTGCTGGACGAGAGGTTTACTTTCGATAAAAACGAAACTTAACAGATGGATACGGAGGTTCTACTTGAATTGTTTTATCACCTTTGTTTATTTGCCAGCCTCACTCTATTTTGATTTTCATCCTCACCAGCCCAACTTACATTCTGGGACAATGCTATAGCTTCCCAGTCCTTCCCCCTTGCTGTTTACCCCATGCTGCAACTTCAGGTATAGATCAGACATCACTGTCTAAAATGATGGTGATTATCCATATCACAGCTGCTGTTACAGAACAACCTCTCCTCTGATCCCCGCCTGTCACCCATCTGTCTCTTCTTCCTTTCCACCCATTCCCACATTTCCTGTTAAATGTCATACTACTCCCTCAGCACAGCCACATGGGGAGTGAGTTCACATCATTTAACCACTATAAATACTGCATTTATTCCTGGGTGCATGAAAAATGTTTTTAATCTTACTCCCCACCCCCCAGTGATACATTTGAAGCCTCACAATTTTCTTTGACAGAAAATATAAACATGTTGCTTTCAAAGATTATGTTTTTCACTGTAATAGCTCTGTTTGCTTTTAATCAGGGGAAGGAATTAGTATGCGTTATTCTTGGCTGCCTGCAAACTCACAATGTGAGGAGGTCTTTGTTTCTGCTGTTTGTGTGTGACTTGCATTCTAACAGAATGGTTAGTGAAATAAATTACATTTTCTTTGTTCGAAACTACTTTCCTCCCCCAATGGCTTACTGATTGCACAATTTGTATAAGTTTGTACATCCTGCTGTTAAAGTCCTTAGGCGGATGCCTTTTTTTTCACAGGAATGGATCCATGTGAAATTCTCCTAGAAGAGGGCATTTTGCTACTCTTTTATGCAACAAGTAGTTAGTTAATAGTTAATTTATAGGCAAAAGTGCATTTTAATTCAATTCAATGTAAATGTGCTGGGATTAGCTCAAGTGCTGCATCATGTCCTTTGAGGCTAAAGAACAACAACACAAAATATTAAAACATTGTTAAAGATTAAACATGGAAGTCCTTTGTAACCTTCTGGGAGCAGTGTTTGTCACAAAAATAAGTCCATTTACTAGTTTACAGGGCTTTAATCACATTGCACAATCGTGATTGGAGGTGGCTCAGGTAGTCTGGTGAGCTTTGCTCATGTCACAGTCTCTTTAAATTACTCAATAAATTACGCAAACAGATATTGTTTTTTACCTTTAATTTGTCATTACTATAAACGTACTGCAGAAACAAAGTGGGAACAGATCTCAGATATAGCTACAAAATATATTACGAATGCTCAGAAAAAGAATAGAAAAAAACACAAAAAAAACTACACTGACTATGTTGAAGTTGGCCTTTTATCTATTTGTGGTGGTGTCAGATTGTTAACAAGTTAACCAAAATCATTGAAATCCAGCTTCCAACAATAAAATCCTTGTATCAAAAACTGTCAAAAAAGAACTTAAAATCCAGTTCACCCGGCTCACCTCCTGTTCCACATGTTAACCGTCTGGAAAGCACTATAAATCATGGCACCACCTCTGAACTCCTTTGCTTCCATGCCATCTATTGCCCCCTTAGTTTACTATATACAAGGGTTGTGCAGTGTGTGTTGTGAAATCTGTGGAAATGTGGAAACAGTTGTGTGAATGTCTGTACTGTGTCTTGCTATGAGCATAGAGTTTGGTTTTGTTTCACAGTATGATTTCAGTTGAAGGAAAAATGCATAAGCCAGTCATGTATGCACACAGCCCGCATTTGCACACCATTATTTAATCATGAGAAGAGATTAACACATCATCTGCACGTCTACACTTCCGAAAGGCTGCAGCATGAGAGAGAAGTCTGTCACAGGAAGCATCTGGGAAAGCCAAACTGTCCCTGCAGTGGGACTGTTTACTCAGAAATGGAGCCACACACCTTCATATACACCTAGTGTGTGAAGGCCTACAAACACACACACAAACACACACCACTGGAACATTCACTCGCACACCACCCAGGGAGCAAGGCAGTAGCGAAATTGCTCTGCTCCGTTCAGCTTTAATTGGGGGTAAAAATCAGGTGGCTCTGAGTGCGCCTGGTTAAAAAGCATTGCCCCAGCGGATCTTAAATATAATTAATACTTCATCACAGAGCCTTGAAATGAGCCACAGTTCCCCAACTAAATAACCTTGGAACCGTCCAGCACTTTTCTCAGCTGCTATAAGGCGAGGAGGAGCGACTGAGGGAAAGAAAATGAAAAGATTGGTGATAGAGAGGGGCTTAATGTGGTCGAGAGCAGTGGAAGGGAAAAAAGAGAGCAGAGAGCGTTCTCCTCCCAAAACTTGGTTTGTCTTTATTCGCTCGAGAAGGAGTGGAAGTGTAATAGTAGCCACCCACTTCTCCTTTCTCCTCACATCTCTCTCTTTCTCTGCCCTTCTCATCTCAGTCCTCTGTTTATGTGAGAGCAGTGGCAGAGGAAGATGGAGGGGAGAAAATTATGCTCAGTGGGACACTTGGAGGAAACAGTTTGAAATTGAAATGAGAACGACCCACCCGGCACTCTATCCTTGTTAAAACAGCCTTCGGACTACTGTCTCTCCCTTACACACACTCTCTCTCCCTTACACACACTCTTTCTCTTTCTCTCTCTCTCTTTTTCTCTCTCTCCCTCTCTGTCTAATTAATATTGCTCTGTAATAGACATGTCAGTTAGCATTACAAAGGCCAAAATGTCAACATTTTCCTCTCAAGATTCAATGGCAGAGTTGTTCAAATATGAAAAAAACTCTCTCACTCTCTTTTACCATCCAAAAATTCTAACTTCCTTTCACCAAGAATCACCTCATAGGCTGTCCTTCCCGAGCTGAACTCTGATGGCACTGTCAGCCATGTTTATACAATTCTATAAGTTAAAAGTTTAAATGTCAGCTTTGTCAGAGCAATGTCTCATTTAACAGGCTGAAACTTGACGTGTTGACGGGGGAAGTTAGAACATTTTTTATGTTGAATTTTGTGGGTTCCTATATATTTTAACAATATGATTGGTTTGAGATTGCATGATCATCAAACGATAGAAATGTCAGTTTACTCCAAGGGACTTTTTTTCCCTGTGTTTGCTGACCTACAGGGAGTTGGTCTGGCTTATTGGCCAACTGGCCAAATTGGCCTATTGATCCAGCCTTTTTCTAAGCAAGTGAATTCTTTTCTTTCCCTTGATCCCCATTAGCTTTAAAACCTGAGACATGGACTCGGCTCAGTTCAACATATTTTCCCATTTACCATCAGAGAGCTCTCTGTATGAACTTCTGAAGATGAAGGTCTGCACCAAAACAAAGAAGCTGACTGTCATTATAGGATTGTGGGATATTTTTTGAATATGTCTACAGGAGTTGCATACATTCATGAATATTACATAGACCATAAGTGCTACCATAAGCATGTACTCAATAGCACCACCAGGTGGTCAATTATGAAGCATTTCACGTTTTGGCTAATACCTAATAAGCGATACAAAATAGATGATTCATTATTGTCATTGATTGTCACTACTGAGTCGATTGATATAGGCCACTCAGATGTGATCCTACCAAACATTTTCAGCAATTTTCATTGTTCTGAAAAAAAACATTTTTTGCCTCTTTTGGCACATATTTTCTCTGATTTTCACTAAATCTGGTACATGTTTAGATGAACATAAACCAAACTTATCCATTTGTTTTTTGATAATGTGGACTGATGCATTGTATCTCTCAAACACATTATTTGAGATGCACAAATTATGGGCCATCAGACACCAATTGCCACTGCCTTCGTCAAATTTGGTGACTTTTACTTTTAAATGGTGCTACAGTACAATAGTATTATAATCAGTTAAGTATTATCATCACCTGCAAATTATTGCATTTTCTCTGAACATTTCTATGTTATCCAGCACAGCTTCCAAGCCTTTACAGCACAGGTTTAGCAGCCCAGGAAACTGGAGTTCAGAGTCCAAAATTTTCAGCTTGGAGCCATTTGTGCAGTGTAACTCAGTTCATCAAAATAAGTTAGGAGTAAGTTTGCCTCACTTTACCCACAGACTCAACAGGATGGTCCAAGCAAAAACAAGAATGTAACCCAGCTTACCCTCATTAATGCTACATTAACCATGGTTACGCTTACACATAGTGAAGGGTTTAAAGTGACATAAGTAAGTTAGAGAATAATCATTTCACACGGCCTGCTCTAGAAGAGAAAAGACAGCAAACAGTGGATCAGATGACTTATCGTAGAATGTTTCTTTTTCCTTTGTGATTTTATTTTTGTTTTGCCCTTTACGAGCACCTGCCCCCATGCTACATATGAAAAAAGGAAATGTTTTGCTCAGTCTCATTAGTAACAGGCTTTGTCTCTGCACATGTTAAGAATGGTTAACATGTGCAAAATGAAGAAATGGCTTACTCCTTTTATGATAGATGATATTTTGTTAAGAAAAACATGCTTAGCACATACTGAAATATATGATATATATATGAATACTAATAAGTCAGCTGGCAAAAATCCAAAGGAAACATCATGATAAATTGATGAAATGCTGGCTGCCACCTGTTGCCAGTGATTTACTAGTAGTTCATGCTAATGTCAAGCCCTTACATTATGCGTGCACCCACTGCATTTCAATTACACTCACAGCTTACACAGCTTATGTTGGTGATGATAAATCATTTAATTCAATTATGTTTTTGTTTTGTGTGGGTTGAGATTTATTTTGAAAAATAGTTAAAATGTTTCAAAATCAACTTTGGGCTAAAAGAAAAGATAATCTGGGGTTGAAGTAAAGCTGAACTTGCAAACCTTAATGTCATGTTTTCCCATTGAAGATCTTCCAGGGCCTACTTTGTGTTTTCTACAACCTTGGTGATGGAGACTACAACCTTACCCTGCCCACCTATCGCCTTGACAACGGTGAATGGCATGAGGTTTTCCTAGATCGGCATGACAATGAAATGATGCTTCAACTGGATGGTGGTGGAGGGCAGCGGGAGGTCACAGGATCACATGGACGAAGCCGGGAAATCATCATTGACCCCACTGTGGTGATGCTGGGAAACACCTTCCCCTCTGGAATCAACAAGAGCTTCCAGGGTAGGCAATAATAACCCATGTAGCTCATAAGAAACTCTGTTGTGTCTGTTCGAGTAGGCTTTAAGGTGTTTCCACTGAAGCTTTTGTTATTCAAAATTTAACAAGAACTGAGAACACTGTAAGAGATTGTCTGATCTTAAGCATTTTCACTGGTGATCAATGCTTTCTATATCAAAGAGTTCCTCTTAGAAAAGACCTTTCAGGCACCAGGTGTTAAAGAGGCTCTATGTGTTACTTGTTTTAATCAGGTTCTGTTATTGGCAACATTTGGGAGCCTTCAAGTTAAGTCTGCACTGGAGCATCTGGGGAAGCTACAGACTGAAGGACAACTCATTAAATGGACAAGCACATTTATTAAAGGCCCCGTAGCACAGAATGATATCATTGCTTCGGCAGTAACTTGCCTGTACTGACATTACTTACATAAACTCCTCGATCTGGAATTTTAGGGACCCCAGTCTGATTCACAAGCTGTGTACAGCTGCCTGTCTATTGCATTCTGTTTCCTTCTGTTTTCTCTTCTGGCTTCTGTGTTGCCACTTTCTAATATACATCTGTTTAAGTAACGACCGGTAAATATGTCTAGGCCTTTTTTTTATAAATTTGTTGATTGAAATATTTAGCTATGGGATTACATTTACACTTAACAATGGTCCCTTTCTTTATTTTAGAAACTCTAAATTGAAGACTTTATGTAAGATGGATGTGTTAGTGAGGATTTCCGAGCTGCAGTCTCTTCTTTTCCTCACCTCTGCAAAGTTGTTACTTTCACCCGTCCATTCTTCTCTCACAATGACAGTCACAGCTGAAGGTATTGGCCGTGGGAATTTCTCTATAAAGTCATGTTGTGTTTCAATGGCTGCGAGCAAATAAAGTAATACTTGGACTACAGCCTTCATTATTATACAGTTACACCCCCATCAAGCACGGTAATAGGATAGAGAAGTAACAAAGCTTAAAAAGTCAATAGTTACCAAGACTGCAAACCCAGCAGAACAGATGATGAATTCACAGGACAGTCAAGACAGACACTAATCATACACTGTGAATATGAACATCTATGCCGTACATGGTTCTCACTGTGCAGTTTGACCTAGGTTGGTTTCCACAAAGTACAAGGTTTGAAATAAAAAAGAACAACAACTACAAAGTGACAGCCCTGAAACAAAATATAGAGATAGGAAAGACCCTCAAAGATTACACATCTTTGACTTCACACCTGTCAGCTGAGGTTATGTGGCCTGTCACAAAATCGGACAAATTTAGTTCCTTCTTAAACTAGAGAAGATATTTCTATTTTTCCCAACATGCCATGTCATTCCGCAGCTGACACTAATGTGCGATTAGTGGTGTTTCGGGCCCAGAGGAACAGGAATGGACTCATTTCTATGATTGTATTTTATTTTGTTTATCATAAGAAGGACAAAAATCACTGATAATTGTGCCGATCGTTCAGTGTGTGTCTTCTTTTAGAATCTCAGCAAGATGAAGGCTTATTTGAATTGTTGAACTTTTGAACATTTTCTGCAGAATATAGGAGAAAGTTGATGCAGTATACAGTTAAATCTCCCAGAATGTCCTTTACAGCAGAGAGCTGACAGATCATACAATGGCAACATAGCTGCTGTAGAACATCTCTGCTATACTCTATACAACCCCTGTGTGTGAGTGGAGGAAAAAAAAGATAATGTGATATGTTTGATGTGTCACAGGCTAGATTGTAAAGCATGGTTTGTCATCCAGGGTAATGTGCGGCAGTAGTATTTCTCCTGAAAAGTGCTACCAAAAATAGGCCATTTTATCTATTCATACGCTCTCTTTTCAAAGGAGAATTGTGATGTTTAATATTTTGATGAATGATTGATATGACAGTTAAATGGCTAATGCTAATGCATCTTCATTGTTAACTGGGATGGTGGTTGTCCCAAAAGCTGGTCAAATGGATGGGTGAGGGAGTAGTAGAGGGTGTGACGGCATCTGTGTGTGTGTGTGTGTGTGTGTGTGTGCTGTATGTATATGCTCATGCACAAGATTCTCTGTCTTGCCGTTGACCTCTTATTATACTTTGTACCAAGCAACGAACGAAAGATTCTGCATTATGACTCTGAATAACATTTATTTAAGATATGCAAGAGTAAAGAATCCCTTAAGGCACTTGTTTATGACTCCCACAACCATGTTAATAACATCTGTCCCTTCTATTAAATGACTCAATTTCCAGGGTCTTCCAAATTAAATGACAGAATAGATGCTTCATGCCTTCAAGAGCGACACACAGAAACAAGTTCTGATTCGACACTATCAACAGGATGACATCATTTGTCTGTGCCATCCAACATAATGATATATGACTGTGGAAATATACATCTTTTTGTAGTAACGGAATGACTGCGTTTTAGGTTTGATTAGATTTTAGCTCAAAAAGGAGCATAGTTTGTCTGAAACACTGCTTTGTTAAGGTTAGGGAAATATTGTGTTTTTAATTGAAATAGATACCCCATGAAGGCAATCGTAGTCCTGCTTGGGGGAAAAAAAAATACAACTCTGACTGTTGGTGTTAAGCAGGTCTCAAAATTGTGATGATTTAACGATCCCAGCTTCACTTTCTCTGTTGGGAATAAATCAGCACAAGGACCACACGTTTGGTGGATCAGGCTACAGACAGACAGTCTGAAATGTATTTATCAAACATGCTGACCTGACTTTATTTAGGTCAGTGAGACAGTCATTATTTACAGTATTTGATAAACTTGCCCGACCTTCATGTAAGAAAGATGCAGACATGAACCCAAATGTTGGTGGAAACAATTTAGAAATTTAACTGAAAAGGAGTCCTTGTGAGGATACATGTACATTTTAAAACGTCAAGATACTGCATGATAACAGAGAAGAGATGAAGAGGTCAGAACTATGGAAAGATGCAGACACAGAGTGAAAGAGAGTAATCCCAGACAGCTGTGCCTCAGGCAGTAAAAGACTGTGCATGTGCTTATTAAAATGGACTTTAAAAGCACTTCCATTCAAAAGAGGTAGATGCATGCGATAGATGATGGCAATAGGTGTGTGTGTGTGTGTGTGTGTGTGTGTGTGTGTGTGTGTGTGTGTGTGTTTGAATTTGCATTCACTTCTTTTCAAACAGCTCGGGTCCTTTAGTGACAGTGAATACAAGTTAGCAATTAAGCTATGAGAACATAAACACCAGAATTATATCCCCGGGAGTTTATTGGCTCTTTTGCTCCATGGTAACACGTTGGCAACACTCAATACACTCACTTAGATATAATGACTTGTATACTTTTAACACCTCAGCTGCTGATAAACAAAACTCAGAAAACCCTACTTGATGGCATCGCACTCTCATTAGCTTGTAATTAGATCAGCTAGTACTACATGCATCATAATCAGTGTGCCATGCAGCTGTGCAAATCAGCCAGACAGCATGTGACATTACTGTCATTTATTTTAGAGTTGCTTGTAGAGGATATTGGATCCATACCATGTATTTTGATATAGGAAAATTGTGTTTGTTTATAGTATGACAATAGAGCAACATTGTTGGACTGGAATTATCAGGAAATCAAAAAAACATTTCAAAGCTAGAGACCATCTTGTGATGGGATCACACCAGCTGCAACACTCGAACGTGTTCACATTACGAACCATGACTTGATGTGATAACTACATTATATGAGTACTCAGTACGTTCACAAAATCTGTCCCAAGACAGACAGACATGTAAACAACCAACAAAGTGCTCAAAACTGCTTCTGTGGTAGTTCCTGCTACACAGGTGTCTCTAAGGGTATTTATTAGAAATTGGGCTTTCATTTTGATCTAGACTGCACACATGTAAAGTTGAGTGACTGTCTTCTGTACCGTTGTGAAGCAACCATGCTGACAATTATATGTCCACAGATGGACAAATGTTTGGCAAATACTTGAAATCATGGCTTCGTTACGATCCGAACAATAAGCCATATGGGACAAATAATATTCGGGTCAAAAAGATCCGTTAAAATATTCACATTCAACTGGTGGTAATGTCTCAGTTATAAAGATAGTCCCCACCTAATATTGGCACTACCCACTTCCTGTTGTGCTGAGCTTGGTGCCTTATTCTGGGGAGTGACAGTAAATCATTGCTATACAGTAGGTCTACTTGTTCTACTTTCACATACTAATCCATTGACTATACTACGGCAGCTCCAGTAGTTTAAAGCAGAACAGCTAATTAAATTCATACATTTTGTATATGATTGTACATTTTTTGGTCATCTGTTTTAGTTTGCATATTAAAAAAAATGGCTCGCTTAAAGACTCTACGTTCACTCTACTATTTGAAATGTCTCCATATTTCAGATCTAAGTAATTATTTAAATGAGCAGTGGGACTTGTTATGATAAATTATAGAAGCTGTGGCTAAATCTCTGAAAACAAGATCTTAAATTGTGACAAAAAAGGAAGTAACATTTAATTACAGGTAGGGTCCACATCCAGTGTTTGTTCTAAGCAGCAGCCTTTATCCCTATTGCAATACTTCTCTCATTGAACAATGTGTATTTTTAATAGCTTTGTGAAGCTTTTTTTGAAATGCCTTTTGGTAAGTGTTTCAAGAGTGTAACCCTGGGTAGCATGTGACGGAGCACATTATACAATATCCAGCATACGCAACATTTAAGAAGCTGCAATACACATGTTTTACAACAAGAAAGTCAATGTAACTTTTTTTTTTTACAGAAAATGACAAAGTGGTGGAGGAAATTGGAGGTGGACCCAAATGCAGACACAAGGAGGAAATATAGGGGAGAACAAAAAGCGAGCTTTATTTAACAAAAGCTGAAATCTACAAAAACCAGGAGCACAAATGAAAATGAGTCCAAGGACCAAAAAAAAAAAAGTAGCAAATAAAACAGCAAAACAAAGTGCAAACAAAATGGCAAAGTTCAAATCAAACATAGAAAAAACAGAAATCAAAGTCCAGAAACATATCGCAGAGGAACAGGAGACACGCGAGGAAACACAGGGACTTCGCGTGAAACATCACACACAACACCAACAATGAACTGACAAGGAATGCATGAGGAACACAAACACTCTGATGAGAGGACGAAGAACAGCTGAGTAGAGAGGAGGGAAGAGGACAGGTGAGATAACGAGGGGAAGGCCCAGAGGAGAAAGCATGGAGGAAACAATACTGACAGACAGAGGGAGACAAACAAGTAAGGAGGAAGAGGAAAAGATAGAGGGGAGAACATAGAGGAGACACTGCAAGACAGAAGAGACACAAGAGGGCATAGAAACAAAACGTAAGACAAAACAAGACACAACACAACGACATCGAATCATGACATGTTTTTATAACCTCGGCACTAAATGTGACAGAGCAGAACCGGAGCAGGAATCTATCGAGAACACATTGTTGGTTTGCTCAAAAGCTGCATGAGGGAAAGTTCTGTCTCATTGTATTTTGAATCTTTGTAGGTGAATGGAGTTAACAGTGTACTTCTCTTTCCACTGAATTCTTTTCCGGTTTTTTGCAGGCTGCATGAGGGATGCACGTCTGAATGGTCGCTACATGCCACTGGACAGCCAGCCACGAGATGGGGTCTCCCAGGTCAGCATACAAGGCCTCTCCCTTGGATGCTCATCTGACTCCTGCAAAAGAAACCAGTGTAGCCCCCCCTTCACTTGTGTTGACTTGTGGAGGGTGCACGAATGCAGGTACACACAAATCTGTCCACACCAAATATAACTGCACAGTTGAGCACATTGACACTTGGTTCCTCCACATTCACACTTGTCATTTTGACAAAAATGCATGAAGACACATGCTTTTAAACCAATTCCCTTTTTCAGTTTTTGACCTGTTACCTTTGTTCATAGCCACCTAAACATGCTTAAAATAATCTGGCCATGACCTACTTAAGCATGTGGGGAAACTGTGCATGAAAAGCATCCCTGAGCCTTTAGTTGCGCTAAAGCTCATTGGATGTCTGTGCAAATTCCATGGCTACCATTTTATGGCACAACAAGCTACTTCTCACATGTGCATCAGGAAGTTCAGCCATCAGCAGGAAAATCTGACAGCCAATAACTGTCCTCTTGACATTGAACCTGAAAAAAAGTCGAGGCTGGCTTAATAGGAAGCAATCACCTGGAGCATCAAGTGGAGTGACTATCAAACAGTAAATCTATTTTCAGCAAATACAGTTATATGGTGTACTATGGTATGAAAATTGGCAGTTTTACATTTTTACATCATATGGTGTATATTTGTTCATCATCTGTATTAAATTACTACATCTGTGTGATCGAAGCTGCTGTAAGCATTGTAGTGGTTTTGACTAACTTCCTGTCCGTTTTGCACTTAGCAATCCTCTCCACCCTCTCGTGCCACCACTCTTACACGACCCCTTTATTTTTTTCCAGGCAGCTTTCTTAACCCCTTCTTTTCTTCAAGAATTTTTCAACACTTGGCCTGTTTAGTGTGGGTACAAGATCCTGCTCTCTACAAATTGCCGGATTGCATCTTTGTGGAGTTCTCTGTCCTGATTGGATAAAGTTGCCAGAGATACCAAAACATTTGCTTTTTGCTTACTGCAAAAGAGACATGGATTACTGACCAAACACTCTGTAAAGTGATTACTGTTGGAATATAGAGCTATCAAACCCACATTTTATTATTACATTATTTTACCATGACAAAATCACAGTTTTGAAACTCTTGTCACATTTGATGATTGAGAGGGGTTTATTTTAGTTTGAGTCTTTAAATGTTGACTTTTTGAGCATACATGTATGTTTCTATGTATTTATATATTTGTTTAGGTGCAGTACAAGTGACAAATGTGGACATACATATACATAACATAGCATAAGACGAGACTGAGGAACTAATAACAAAGAAACAAAGAAAAATCATAATAATAATAGGAAAGGAAAGGTGTTAGGCTTTATAAAAACCACATTAAAACAAAAACCCTGCAAGAAAAACTTAACTTACCAGGCTTAACAAAATTCTGCTATGGAGTTGCATTATGGAAAGGACCCCACAACTTCATAGAAAGACCCAACTCTATAAATATGTTTTCAAGTGATTACTGTTTTAGTGTACAGCTCTGAGGAAGCTGACTCAGGTGGGTCGCCAAGTGTTAAAATAATCGCTCTAGATAAAAGATAGTTTCAGATCACAAAGCGACTGTTACTTATCCAGTCTCAACCCTTCAACAGACTCTTTCTGCCTCTACTCTACCTTTTTTCAGAAGATTTGATTGCCGGTTTAATTGATTCTTCAGGGCTGTGGATGTGAGTGTACATTTAAACTAAACTGACTGTATTTGATTTTGCCTGGCTTCTTGGTTTCTTGATTAAAAAACAAAGGCTGAGCTGACAAAAATATGAGGTGACTGCCAGACAATCTCAAAGTGCCAAACCGCTTGAAGGTCATCACAAATTATGTGTTCATTTTGTTTTCTTTCGAAACCGATATCAGCTCTTTGAAAAACAAATGAGCAAGGAAACTCATTTAGCCTTTTAGTCATGGGCAGCGTGTCATATGAACTCAGATCAGTACTGTGCCACTACCCTCTCAGCCTGCCGGACAGAGGAGAATTACTGTGGTGCAGCTTCAAAGTCAGTACAACAGTGCTTCATATGACTTTGCACATTCATTTTAATCAGCTACTGCACAAATCTGTGGGTGAAACGGTCTGCTAGAATTTGGCAAAATGTCTAAGTTAACAAAAATCACATTTTTGTAAATATATGCTGGATCTTAATTTTATGCAAACATGTAGAATTCTCCAAAAACAGCTGAACATTCAGCAGGTAAACGGGTTCATTGTTAACAGGTATCAACACAAAGCAGGCATCCTTGAAAGGTTGTTCCAGGTACAATTGTGAACTCGGTAATTCCATTTTTTTAGCTTACTTTCCTCAGTATAGCTAGCCAAATAACTTTATGCTGGTTTAACACAGAAATGTCATAGCGAGACAAAGATCAGTGAGAAAATAAAGCAGGAACTGAATATGAACACAGATGTTGAGCCTTTTCAAACATAGTGATACAGTCAGAAATGTTTATACTGCTTGAGGGAGGATCATACAACCCTTGCAGGTAGTCACAACAACAACTTTGCTCTGTGCCTTGGTGTTTGTGAGGCAAACATGATCAGCCAAACATAGTGGCTTACCAGTTGACCGCAGCAAAACTTGAGCCAGGATCAACTTTTTGGCCAGTGACCTTTTCTTTTTTTTTCCCTATTCTGACACAATACGCCTGGTAAACTACGAATGTGGTCTCATTCAATATGAATGATGAGGCCGCGTTTTTTAGGGCAGTATTATTGTCAGTCTAAACACAGCCTCAGGGAGAAGTTAAAACCCCGGAGCCAGCGTGCTCTGCAACAGCCATGTCTCCCATTAAAAGGTAATGAATAAGACAGCGAACCCCATCTGCTCAGTCACTAAGCGAAAGGCCTACAGTGGTGCAGTAAATTATTTCTCCCAGCCCCTCTGACCCTGATGGGATTCACACTTTTGCTTCATCAACATTTCACATGCACTACTGTACGGCTTTCTGTATGAGGGTTAGTTTGTTTGTCAGCGGTAAATGGGAAATCTCGTACAATGAAAAGCCACAGCAAACTAACATCTCTCTCCTGTGGCACGGACCAAATCAAACTCAGAGTGCAATTTTTTCTGCCATTGGAAACATCAGCCTCCATTCATTCTGTGCAGCCTCCTAGCTTTTAATCTTGCTTTTCCTTTTTTTTTCTACTCCTCTGAATAACTCACCAACATCATCCATCCACTGACCTATTTTTTTTTTCTTTCGTCTATTAAATGGCTCTCATACTCCCACTCCGACCCTCCATTTCTCGGTTTGTATGGCTCTCGTCTAGCTCGCTCCTGCTCAGTTTTTCAACACTTGTACCATTGCCACACATTTTTGCCATGCACACACATACACTCACAGTCTCCCCCTCCATCCCCATCCTGCTTGCTTGTTCGTCTTGTTCTCTGTTCACCACTTGACCTGAACCTTGGAAAGGGATTAGAGAACAGTAAGTGTTGGCAGCAAGTCCTCCAAGTGTTTGATACCTCATGCTCTTGGACCAAATAGAGTCAAATAGACAAATGATAACATACTGTAGTGTGGTTGCAATTAAACACAAATGCAATACTATTTATTTTTGTATTGATTAATGATATTTATGATAAACCTGTCCCATAAGAAGCAATTGTCCAGTCAGTGTATGTGTAAGTCTGAGAAATGGATTAAAAACACTGTGTTTATTCACTGTAATGTGATTGTAAACGTGCACGCTTACTACCTAAAGTAGTAAATTCTGTCCAGGGCCAAGGAACCTAATGTTAGCTAACTTTATTACACGGCTGTTCTTAATGCTGTGGAATGCTCCATTCACTTGAATGGGCCTTCCCAACGTTCAGTTAATTATTTTCGGATAATTGACCGCTGCTAAGCATATTTGATCGTCGTCAAGGAAAGTGGACTTTTTGCCTCTGATTCACGTATTTTGTAGCACTACAATCTTTGCTCCGCAAGTAGTCCGGTCACTTATCACCCCAGCATCTTCGGTCACTAAGCGACGTCAGCTGATCTGTAGTCTACTTCATATCGGAAAAAACGTACTCCTAGGCTGCTAGTATGGATGAGTTTCACATTAACTTTAATATTTTCGCAAAATACGGTGATTTCAACTCTTGGCAAAAGGCTGAGTTGTTGTCACCAGTCAAGAAAAGAAAAAAAGAGGAAAGCAGCGAAGAGGGAGAAGCGAAACGGCGTCGGTTTGGCAAACTATATTTTTCTGCTGAAAAACATAATGAACGGTAACAAATAAATTGTAAAAAGACACACTGTGTCAAGTTTTTTTTTTTTTTTTTTTTCGTGTTGGCAGGTAACCATGTAATAAGCGGTTCAGAACAATTAGTCCGGTTCATCCTGTCGGGACTTATTTTCCCGATAATGACTGCCGTTCTATACATTATCCCCTACATATTATGTATAGGTACTATTAGAAAAATCCCTGTTCAGATTTGATACATCAAACATGAGGGAGCCAGTATAAAAATATAAAGTTGTATTACCAATGGCATACATTGCCAAAAAAGACTTGTGTCCACTTCTGTGTAAAAAGATCAAGGCTCTATTGTGTCAGAAATTAAAAGATAAAAAAAATTAAAGAATTTGCAAATGCAAATCTTCCATCACTACTTTCAACTTCATATATGCCCTGGTGGTAACATAAGTTAAGGTTGGCAGGTCTTAGCATTCAGTCCATTAAGAGTATAATATTAATAAGATATATTGTTGAATATTAGGTGTCACAGCACCTTCATTTACCATGCAAGACTTAATTATTAATATTATTTGGAAAGACCTTGGCTGAGCTGCATAACAATCACAGCTCCTTTGCATTTTTTTTTTTTTTTTAATTTATCCATTCACTGTCTATTACCACAACAATTTTGTGTGTGCTACAGAAAACGCAAGTTGTATGACAGCCTAAGATTAAGATGAAAATGTCTTGTCTGAGCCTTTTAGAAACTGGTTCAAACCAAAGCAATCAGCCCTCCAAAAATTCTAACAACACGGCACCTGCCACTAATTACTGTGAGTTAACATGTGTGCTCATCTATGTTATGATAAGTCACTCATCAAAACAGAGACTCCTGTCATGGCTGATGAAAGGCACATTAAGAGAGTGCAGAGAAAAGAGAAGCACTGTTTTGTAGTTGACTGGCAGACATCCTGTATTCAACACCTACACAGACCAACCAAGCGTAATGAAAATTGAATGATGAGCTTTTGTCATGGCATAATAATCCCACCCACAGTTAATTTACCTCGGAAAATCTTTAAACAGCTAAATCAGTGTTTTTTTTTTCTCCCATTAGCTTCCAAGTTAGCTGACATTTTAAGCTACAAAAAGATAAAAAGTATGAAACCGTTAAAATGTTAAAATTTTAAGGAAATTCTGACTTGGACAAGTCATTCCACTTCTATGAGCCCATGATTTATTTTTACCTTTTCATTCTCACCACTGTCATTAGCTCTGTTTAGAGGGGCAGCAGGCAGGTTAGTTACAGTAACTTAGATAAACCCCAAATATACTATCTTTCCAGCACTTAGCTGCCAGAACACCAGAAATTTCTCTCAGGAGTTGTCAGAGAGTCAAAATGAAAACCGAAAAGTTGAGTGGATTTATATTTGTCTGATACAGACGCCTGACACCAAGTGACTTCTAATGTGTCAGCTGGATGCGTACATAGGGAAAGGTTTTCTAACACATTCACCATGACGATACTGACAAAAGGTGGGTTATTGTCGGTATGTTTACAGCCTTTTCTTCTGCCTCCAAGTGGTCAAAATGGTGGATTGTCCCAATGTTTTAACAACATGTAGCTCCTTGATCCTAAATGTACTACCCAGAACCAAACCAGACCTGTCTGTCATTTGACACCAATGCAGAACTGAGAAATGTGAGACCCAAATCTGACCAGGAGACACAGACCAGATCAGAACCAATTTCACAGCTGATTACCATTAGTAGCCTACTCCCTTGCTCCTGGCACTGATGCATATAATCCATCCTCATTTCTAAAGTAAAATACATCCAGTTATTCCTCTCTTGCCGATTGAAATTTCAGCTAAAAACTTTACTTGCTGTCAAGCTTTGCAGTTTTGTTGCATTTACCATATTAAATATAACTTCATCTGCTTTTAACTGTTTCAAATGATTGCTCATTTGTTGCCAAAGCTGCTAATGTTAGCATTGTTTTTTTGTCTGACCACTGCTCTACTCCCCACCACCTGAGCAGGGGCACTTGCTTGCATAGGTCAATTGGTCCAACCCCAGGGCCACAGATGCCCTACATACTGTATATGCACAGCACTGCCATTATGATTAGAACTGATCTAGGCAAGGTCTTCTTGTATCCAATTGGGTATGTGAATCCAAACCCAAATGTGTCGTGTTGGGTTTTGAGCCCTAGGGTTTGGGGGTACCTGTAAAGACCTCTAGAGTAGAGATTTTTTTTTTTTTTTTTAAACTTGCTTTTTTTATATTAAGTGCATTTAAATAATTTCCCAGTCTGGGATCATTAAAGTAATTCTATCTATTTAATCTTTCTGTTTTAAGGGCCAAGCACTGTAAAGCATGAGCCGCTTATCTTTGAGTTTGCTGCTAGTGGAGAAGGTATGATGACAAGTTGAAGAAGAAATAAATATATATAATGTAAATACAATTAGTGCAATACAGTCTGATTATGTTAATTACTACAAGGGCTCTATGGGCCACGAAAACAAATAATGCTAAATAATGAGGATTTTTTACACAATGCAGTGTTTGGTTGTCTGGCCAAGTCAACCCTGTGTTCTGGCAAGTCAAATTTATCATACAGTTACAGTTGATAAATGTAATGTCTTGATTAGATCTGATGAGAAAAATCTTACATACTGAACACTGTAGAACTTCACTCTGGGGTCTGCAATGTCATATGCAAAATATTATTACTAACTTTAAATGTCTATGCAGCATATGAGAGAGAGAGACGTCACTTTTTTGTGACTAGGAAGAAATTCATTATGATAAATCCACTGCTAAATGTATTTTTGAAAACAGTTATTGTATTTGTTAACATTGTTGTCAGGGATGAGTCTATCGGCAAATCTGAGGCTATGTTCCCAATTTGTCGACCAATCAGAGGCCATGTCAGCAGCAGTTAGTGACTTCCGTGTCACAAGACAAATGGTTCATGTTGTACAATCCCCGGATAATTTTACCCCTGCCCCAACAACTCCTGAATGGAATGCGTAGATTTTTTTTCTTTGCAACTTACAGACTAATGAAAACGTGATTGATTAATACCTACTTTTCACTGACTAATGGTTTTGTCGATTAAGGGGAAGCCCTTATTACTATGCATCCATTGTTGCTGTGGTGATGGGTGAACTCAGTGACAGTGAACTTGTTGAAACTCCTGTTAGCTCCTTGTATTAACTATAAGTTCAGCTCTAGGGTCATCATATTCCAGATGCACATCACCGCGACAATCTCCCCTTTGGCTGTCAGAAAAAAATGTGTATGTATATAACACTAATGACTCAATCACTAATGCACTTGTGTATGTTCTGTTGGCAATGAGATGTAGTATGGTGGCAAGCTTATGTTAACATCGCTCTATGAGACAGTACATAGACAGGATGTCAACATTATATGCTTACTACGCCCTCTCATATTCGAAACCCCTGAAATGTTGCCAGTGGAAGTAAATTGCTAGAGCAAATTAGTTGCATATAAACATAGTTCACTGGAGACTGAGTTTGGCAGAATATGTTGTAAGTTAACCCTGTGTCTCATGTGAATGAGTTTAATGGTGGAAAAGAAACAGTGATGAGACAAATTACAGGATCATTTAAAATGTAATGTTGCTGCTTCATAGTAAAGTTGAGTCAATATTTATAAGCATGAACAAATCTCCAGAGACCAGAGGCAAGACTCATCTCTGATGTCATCAAAATGTACAGCCTGGAGCTGCTCCATAGACACTGAATGGGATACTGAATTAATGGGCTCATAAAATGTTTGTTTGAGCTGTTACACCCAAATGAGCTTTTAATTATAGTGGTGCTTTCTGAAGTGAGGCAGAAAATGTGCCCCTGTCTGCATAAAACCATTCTAGTTATTGCCAGTGCCACAGTCAGCATTTTCATCTCCTCCGGTTCATTCTCTATTGAGGTGTACCCCTGTGTGAGATCACTAATCAAAGGAGAGTAATTAACTTTTTTTTTTCGCTGTTGGAAATGGTAATAAACATCCATTGAGGCATTTTTTTTTACCTGTATGTTAATGTTGATTTTATATACTACGCTGTTGCTGTCCCATATGATTTGTTTTATTATCCCTCTTACTGTAACTGTGTTTGTAATAACACATTTACTCAGAGGGATTATTACACGTACACCTAATTAATTTAGCTATCATGTACATCTAAGTGATCTTAATCTAATTTTCTCTCTCTTCTTTCCTTCCCATTCCTGTGTTGTCCTGTCCATCCCTTCTTTGCAGATGTCCTCCTGGCCACATGATCCGTGTTAACGGGACAAGAAAGTCCTGTGTCTACACTCTCTGTGCTACGCGGCCGTGTCACCGAGGGACCTGTGTGGCCCAGTCACCATCCAAATTCACCTGCCACTGCCCGGAGGGTTACAGAGGACGCCACTGTGAGACGACACTGGCGATCTACCGGGAGGACGTGGGCCTTAGCTTCAGCTCCCTATTTGCCATCTGTATCTGCTTCATGGCTCTACTAGGTAGCTATCACACACACTGAATGTCACACATACAGTAATGAAGACATATTTGAGCAAGGAAAATGTGTGTGCGTGTGTGTGAGTGTGTGTTCGCACTTCTAAAAAGGAACCCAACCCGTAATCAGAAATTACCACAAGACTTCTTCACAATCACGCTAACAACACAACCAATAACTTATACCCTGTAGGTGCTTGTTTTACAGGGATAATATTTTATGCACATTCGTTAAATGTAAAGTGAGCTAAGGTGAAACACTAGGCTTAGTAGGTGCTCTAAACCTGTCAGAGGAATGTATTTTAAATAGAACATTTATCTCGTTGACAAGTAGTTTAGAAAAGCATCAGTGCTATGTCAAAGATCCTGATGCAGGAGGTAAAAGAAAACAGGAAACCACAGGAAATTAGTGAATATAGTTTGGCTGTTGATTATGCAGTCACCAACCAAGGTCAGCAGTTGCAGTAGCAGCAGCGGCTGTGACACACAGCTAATGGGGGCAATTTAGGTACTTTAAACTGTACTTAGTGCCTGATGGCCAAGCAATTTGCATCAAAATGTTTACTACCTCCTGTAGTTACCTCTGTTAAATCTGAACTGTGTTTTAGATAATTATTTCCAGTGTCCAGGGTGAATAAACATCCATAAATTCTCTAAGGAGAAATAGGTTACTGTCCAAAGGAGTCCTGTGTCAGACAGTGATAGTTGTTTGTACATCCATGTAGGTACACTTCAAACAGGAACTGATGGATGATATTTATCGTTGTAAATTTGCCAAAATGGCAAAAGGCTAAAAAAAATTAAAAGAGGTGGTAGCGTACAACAAACTGACTCGATAGGTTTACATTCCCCCAAAGCATTACATGAATTGTAGTTTAAAAAGCTAGTGGATCATTTTTCACCAAATCAAATAAGACAAAATAATGCTACAAAATTACAAAACCATGGAAAAAAACAACAAAATGAGTCTAAATAACATGTTAACCCTTTCTGTCTAAAATATATCTGTTGTTGTTGTTGTTGTTATGGATGGTGTGTTGTGGGGGTCAGAAATGACTTGGCGTGTCCCAACAGGTCAGACATTGAATCCCTATACAGTGAAAGGTGTTAATGAAAATAAAAATGGTACATGTTGCTAAAAGCAGGCGAGGAACAAACCTGAGTTCTCACTGTAGATGGACTTCGATCACTCATAGGTCAGAAAGTCTCAGGAGGAATCACAGGTTTAAACTATGGCTAATGAATTTTTGCACTGGCAGTGTACAAGCACTTCCTCTGGCCTGTGGGAGGATGGACTATACACTGGTGTCTGGTTAACTGTTGCTAAAACCTCCATTTTTCTATCTGCGTGAATGTCTGTTTTTGCTTGTTGAATATTCATCTGACTGTACCTTTAGCTCTTTGTTCCCACTCCTAAAGGATCCTCTGCTGAGAAAGTGCCTCAGGCGCAGTCGTACACAGAGACTGAGTTGTCAGTACAATGACATGTTCCCCTTGTTTAATTGAGGAAAGTACAACAGAACAGTAAAGAGCAGTATGCGACAGAGAACAGTACAAGAGAAGAAAACAGATCAGAGAAGCACAGAATAAAACAGGACACAGCACAATAACAGAAGAGAAACAAGAGGGAGCTAAGAAGATTACAAAGCAGAGGCAGCGTGCAACACAGCATGAGAGGGCAAAATAGGAGATACGTAGTGTCAATGTCACACTGCTACTGGCCATGTCTGCTTGTCTCATTGGTGATTCAGAGGGCACCTCCATCGTACCCTGAGACCAGACAGACACAGTTCAAATTATCATTTCTCCATCTCTTTTTCTCACCGCCATTCCACAATATTGCCCTTCAAACTTGGCTTTGGGCTCATATTGAATGCGACATCCAACCTTGATCCTGCAGAGGCCCAGTTCTGTTTTAAGTGTTAATTACTTGATTTGTAGGCGTACAAGGTCCTGTTTACCCAAACCTGCAGAAATTGAGATCAATGCTCCAGGGGCTTTGGTAGTAATTTCAATCGGTAGAGCATTCCCTGCTCGATCAGTCAAGCGTTCCTCACTCTGAAATTTAAGTAGCAGCAGGAGAGACTTTTTTCCATGCTTTCATCAAATATTGGTTCTACTGACTCCATATGTTTGAATAGAAAGAACAAAAGGAGGGCAGCAAGTCCCTAGATGCAGTGCTAAGGCAAAATGGGCTGTTCTTCTGACAATGTTCTGATTGTTGAAGATTAAAGACAAAATCCACATTTGAACATACTTTATATCAGTAATTCTCTTTCATCTTATTGTCCAGGCTCATATGGGCAACTTTGAAAAGTGAGCATATATACACTAGGGTTTTATGCAGCAAGATTTGGCAATAACCATAACATACCCATGTGACTTAAAATAGTCTAAACTGAAAGAAACGATCAGATCGTTTTATCAATTTTTCATTTGAGTAATACCACAATATGAAAATACTCCAAGGATGCTACAGGTCATTGTCCTACATTCAAAATCTTGCACAAGTAAAAATAGCCTACAGAGGTATAAGCATAAAGATTACTTAAGTACCAAAAGTAAGTAAATATGCATTATGCATAATTGCTCGGTCCAGTTAAGAAATACACTTTATATAACTCAATTACTAGTGATGCATTAAAGGTTCGTGAACTTCTGTACTGTGGGGGAAGCTGGTCATTAGATTATGAGACACGGCACCCGAGAACATGCATAAAGTCACATTCTTGGGACTTGGGAAAATCCTTCACAAAAACAAACAAACAAAAAAAATCCACTGTCCAGCAGCATTAAACAAATTAATCACATTTTCTTTAGCTTGTAGAGGAAACCAAGAGAAATGCTCAATGGCAAATTCTTCAGTTAAAGTTCAAAGAAGCATAAAGCTGAAATACTCAAAAAATGAGCATCCCCAAATTGTACAGTACTAGAGTAAATGTACTTAGTTACCTCCCTCTGCTACAACAACAGGAAACAACTCCTCCTGCACCTTCGAGTCCCTCGCACGTGCCTCTTTTTCATCCTTTTTCCTTTTTGAAGCTTCTGATATGGCCTGAAAATTTTTAAACTAGGTAGCTAAAACCAGGTGCCAACAATGAAATTCCTTCTGCAAAGTACATCTGCTGCTTAAACAACACACAGAGACCCAAAACGTACCTGAATTTGATCAATAATATCATATTATTTTTGAAGGTTTCAATGCGTGATCCGAAAACTGATGAATGGACCCATGGCTATTTTTTTTATTTCTTCTTTGAGATTGGCGGCTATTAATAGAAAGCTCAGGGTTGTGGCCTTACAAAACCTATGTGTCTCAACACTTTTTAGATGGATTTGCGTTTGATGAATTAATAAATCATTGATGACCATGTCTTTACTTCTAGTACAATGATCAGCTTAAATTATTGTACCTATAATATGGCTTATGATCAAATACCTGCCAAAATGAAAATGGCATGCTAATTAGCAAATCTTAGCATGTTGACATGGCCGTCTACAATAGTGAACACGGTAAACATTTCATTTATTCTGAAGATGTGAGCATGCTGATTTTAGCGTTTAGCATTAGTGTCTAGATACTAGAAATGAATATGTATGTTGATGTAGTATATCGCCTCTATTTTTTTATTTTTGATTGGGACAAATGTAAAGCAGATCACATTAAATGCAGTGATTTTACAGTTTCTTATGCAGTTGAGCTGAAACCTGTCTGAACAGTTTCATCCAAGTCTTACTCTTCTATTGATGAGACTGAGATACTGGCAGAGCTGAGACAGTGGCACTCCCCAGGGTGCTCCTCTGAGGTTGTGAGTTGTGAACAAAGTTTGTAGTTGAGATATGTCAGCACAGTTACACACCAAGTCCAATCGACTATCTCTCGACAATATTAATCATTAATAACTGACCTCTCAAAATTGCTCATGTAGCTTGGATATTGATTCAGTACTCATCGATGGTCATTAATTTATTCTGTTAACTCATGTTGGCCTCTACATGTTTGTTGCTTTGTGTGTAAATACCCAACTCTCTCAACATTGTTTCTGTATTATCAACCCTAATTAAGGACTTTTTGTTAAAGACTGTCACAGCCTGTATTTCTGGAAAAGTTCATTATTGTTGCATTTCTTCTTAATCCATTCATGCGTCTTTCCTTTGCAGAATATACACTAAATGTTTGATGAGAAAATAAAATGTCAGCCCAAATAGAAAACATCTGAGAAAGGCAGCTGCCATGCCCTACATTCAGTCATTGAAAAAGGACTTGACTAGAGCAAACAGTTTTCATGAATGATCAGCTTGTTAAAGTGTTTATGTTCATTTTATGATGATCTATTAGAAACAACATCCCCACCATGGTGGTTCTGTGTGACCTCAAGCAGATATTTAGAGTTTAGAGTGTGGAGATTAAAAAAGGACATCAGATTAGGGACACAGATGTTGGTCAATGAGTCACATACTGGATATATCCATACAATCTCCTCCCCCAGATGAGCTAAGCACTCAGGTCAATGTTTGCTGCCGTGATTCTATCACATCAAAGTCCCAAGGTGAGGACATTTCCAAAGTTATCTTTGTGTATTGTTGAGAGTTTGGAAGAAGATTAAGCAAACAGGATGGCAGTAAGTTTAGCACATTAGATATATTCATACTAAGTTTTATTTACACAAAATAGGCCTTAGCCTGGGAGCAAATGAAAAGTCATAAATGGTAAGTTAACTCTGAGATGTATGAGAAACATTATCACATATATCACCTTTTTCTACCTGTATATTAGATTGACTCCATTGGTTGGTTGATTGGTTCCATTTTTGGTTTGGATTTACTCAACTTTGAAACCAAAACTTCAGAAAAACATGTTTTATGTATTACCTGCTGTAAAGCACTTTGGTACACCGAAAGGATTGTTGTAAAGGGCTGTATAAATAAAGTACATTTACATTTACATAAAGATTACCCCCCTCATAAATCTTTTGGCCCCCTTCATTTTTTTTGCAACTGGAAATGTACAAAACAACCAGGTAGAAGGCACTCACTTTGAGTTGGTACTAACTGTTTGTTTTCTCCTTTGTTTGTTGAAATCTAAACTACAGTAGCGTATATTGACTTTGCTCAATTCACTTAATTAACTTTTT
The DNA here is from genome assembly GCF_900880675.1 of Sparus aurata. Lineage (NCBI taxonomy): Eukaryota > Metazoa > Chordata > Actinopteri > Spariformes > Sparidae > Sparus > Sparus aurata. The sequence goes on from NC_044190.1 coordinate 12,589,762, forward strand.
TAAATTTTTTTTATTAATGCTATTTTTGAATTTGAAGTCTTCTGTTTTTTTAGAATTTGTCTTTTTGAATATCCTCATGGTTCGGGGCAGATTTTAATTCATTCAGCAGTTTGATATAGATTTGTGTACACAGTCGAAGAACACGATTGTAATTTGTCTGATCAAGTGCAAGCAGGAAGTTTTGCAATTCACATCTCTTTTACATCTTCATCTTTTTGTTTTGCCTTAAAGCTCAGTATCAAGACAAATATGCATAAAATTCAAACAATCAGCTTACAATGCCCAAAAGCAAAGCACAGTCAATTTCACTTGAATGATTTAGAGTGAAGTTAATCTTTGCTGTGTAAGTGCTCCAAACGGCAGTGGTCTGACAGTGCAGCAGCAAGCTCAGGGGCCAAACCCATTTTAATCTTGACTAAACACAGCATAGACAGCCCCTTATTGAGCCTTCCACCAAATCCTTCTTCATATTCTGCAGAATACCCAAATCTCTCCAGCTGAAAGTACGTTAATACCTCCTTGAGTCATGTGGCGCTGGACAACTGCTGCGCAAGACGTGAGCATATTATGATCCGCCCAAGCAGTGTAAGTCAAAGATAATCAGTGTGATAAGGAAGTCTGCAATTCTGCTGAAGGAAGGTGACATAGTTCATGTACGAACTGACATACATCATTATAGTCAGTAATGTGTTTGGGAAGACGCATTTTCTGAATCTCTGACTTATCACTTCCTCACACACGCACACATTCAATATCATTCAATAACATGGAAAGAAAATGTTGGAGTGGACAACCATTTAAATACACAAGAATTTTACACAAGATTTCATGAGCAATTCAGTATCATCCTGGATATGAAATTGTATCTTTTTATTTACTGTTTAGCATGGATTATATTGTAGGTAATGGATTTTTATTAAGTGGCAATGGCAATACATCTCTATGCATCAGTCAAAATCTGTGCTGGACAGATCTCCAATCTGGATCCATGTAGGTTAGGTTGAGTCTAAACTGCCTGTATGTGTGAATATTGGTTGTGTATATTAGCTCTCCAGGTTGGAGCCAAGCCCATGAGATAGTGATTTTAGCACAGTCTGAAACCTTGGTGATGCTTGGCCCCCAAAAATACAGTGAAGAAAATAAGTATTTGAACACCCTGCTATTTTGCAAGTTCTCCCACTTAGAAATCATGGAGGGGTCTGAAATTTTCATGGTAGGTGCATGTCCACTGTGTGAGAGATAATCTAAAAAGAAAAATCCAGAAATCACAATCTATGATTTTTTTAACAATTTATTCGTGTGATACAGCTGAAAATAAGTATTTGAACACCTGTCTATCAGCTAGAATTTTGACCCTCAAAGACCTGTTAGTCCGCCTTTAAAAGTCCTCCTCCACTCCACTGTATTATCCTGAATCAGATGCACCTGTGTGAGGTCGTTAGCTGCATAAAGACACCTGTCCACCCCATACAGTCAGTAAGACCCAAACATTCAGCATGGCTAAGAGCAAAGAGCTGTCCAAAGACACCAGAGACAAAATTGTACAACTCCACAAGGCTGGAAAGGGCTACGGAGAAATTGCCAAGCAGCTTGGTGAAAAAAGGTCCACTGTTGGAGCAATCATTAGAAAATGGAAGAAGCTAAACATGACGGTCAATCTCAATCGGAGTGGAGCCCCATGCAAGATATCACCTCGTGGGGTCTCAATGATGCTAAGAAAGGTGAGGAATCAGCCCAGAACTACACGGCAGGACTTGGTCAATGACCTGAAAAGAGCTGGGACCACCGTTTCCATGGTCACTGTTGGTAATACACTAAGACGTCATGGTTTGAAATCATGCATGGCACGGAAAGTTCCCCTGCTTAAACCAGCACATGTTAAGGCCCGTCTTAAGTTTGCCAATGACCATTTGGATGATCCAGAGGAGTCATGGGAGAAAGTTTTGTGGCCAAAATGGACCTTTTTGGTCATAATTCCACTAAGCGTGTTTGGAGGAAGAAGCATGATGCGTACCATCCCAAGAACACCATCCCTACTGTGAAACATGGGGGTGGTAGCATCATGCTTTGGGGGTGTTTTTCTGCTCATGGGACAGGACGACTGTACTGTATCAAGGAGAGGATGACTGCAGCCATGTATTGTGAGATTTTGGGGAACAACCTCTTTCCTTCAGTCAGATCATTGAAGATGAGTCGTGGCTGGATCTTCCAACATGACAATGACCCAAAGCACACAGCCAGGAAAACCAAGGAGTGGCTTCGTAAGAAGCATATCAAGGTTCTGGAGTGGCCTAGCCAGTCTCCAGACCTAAATCCAATTGAAAATCTTTGGAGGGAGCTGAAACTCCGTGTTTCTCAGCGACAGCCCAGAAACCTGACTGATCTAGAGAAGATCTGTGTGGAGTGGGCCAAAATCCCTCCTGCAGTCTGTGCAAACCTGGTGAAGAACTACAGGAAACGTTTGACCTCTGTAATTGCAAACAAAGGCTACTCTACCAAATATTAACGTTGGTGTTCAAATACTTATTTTCAGCTGTATCACACAAATAAATTGTTAGAAAATCATAGATTGTGATTTCTGGATTTTTCTTTTTAGATTATCTCTCACACAGTGGACATGCACCTACCATGAAAATGTCAGACCCCTCCATGATTTCTAAGTGGGAGAACTTGCAAAATAGCAGGGTGTTCAAATACTTATTTTCTTCACTGTAAATGTCATGAGCAAGAGTAAACCTTTTTACTGAAACCTTGGTGATGCTTGAACTTTTATATTTTTCGGGGTCAGTGGCACCCCTAATTCTTGCAATAATAAGTTGTAATATTGTGTTCTCCATCGACGTACAAATCTGTTTCGATACAGCCGAGCATAAAAAAGTGAAGTCAGCGTTCTCATAAGCAGTCACACTGACTAACAGCCAGGCAGCAGCTTCCTGCACAGCACAGGAGCCACAGACTTGTTGAGCAAGCCCTAAACATTGACCAGGGGAAAGTGCAATGCTAACATCAGTTTGCAGGCTAATCAGCTAATAAGCTTCTAATCTCCAGCACATTACATCAAACAAAAATAACTTTGGTCTTTTTTATGCTGCAAATTTATTTACTATTGTTTTCGCCAGATTTAGCATAGAGATACAGTTCATTGTTGATACGTTGTGTTGAAAACTCAATGTTATTTAGCTGATGTTACATCAGACATGCAGACATATATTTAGCTAATTTGTTTGAGTTGATTTGTAAGATAATATTACAGATGTACCACTTGAATTTTTGGATGTATTTTTCTTCCCATACTACACGGCTGCTGTCTGGTTGAGTGGATTTACTCTTAAAATGTTTGTCCTAAATATGGCATTACAGGCTATCTTAGTTGTTAACTGTGAAACATTAACCAATTCTACTAATGACCCAGTTGTTAATTCATAAAACAAGAGCACACTGTACTATTTTGAATGACCACGCTCTTTCTTTAGTGTCAGATTGGATTTATGGATGCACCCTTCATCTCTGTCATTTAGGTGCTGTCTTGCAACTATATCTTGTTCTCCGATATCCATTAATTGTCCGTGGGGAAGACTTCTGTTGCTGCAATTGAAGGGTATTGTTGTTCCTAAATAGTATGAGAGCTGGAAAGAAACTCAACAGCTGCAAGTAAGGAGTGAGCTTGTATTGTTCAACCCTGTAAATGTTCCTATAGACGTAATTATTTTAAGCTAGGGGCCAGTGCAATCCTCACTGCACCTATAGAGGTTTTGGAGAAGGTGATTAGGAGCAGCAGTCCTGGCCTTAAAAAAACCTGTATCACTCAGTTAGAAGAAGAGTAGTGATAAATCCAGTGTGGAGAGACGGATGGCTGCAGTAAACAGAATTATAGTTTGATGAGGCTGGAATCCATACTATATTATTGACTTGTGTTGATGTACTCATAGACACTGATCTCGTTGCAGGGCAGCTCGGGTATTGATTGTCTGACTGGAAATCCCATTACGCACACGCTAGTTCAGTGCCATTTGAACTGCTCAAGGTACAATGGATTTCCCTGCTCATCAGATAGCAGGAGACCGCCTCGCTTTGCATCTGCTCTGAGTGGCAGCGCAGAGGTTTGCGAGGCCTCTGCAGGATGTTCAAATGATAACTGCCTTTTCATATTTGAGGCATTTTCCCTTTAGTGGTTAACAATGCTTAGAGATGTTATTGGGAATTGGGATGCATTCCCTCAATATCTGTTCGTTCACTTCCAGTGCTTTTTATGGCTTTAGCAATTTCGAAGCGAATTGGTTTGGATGAGACTTTAAGGAGTGTGTGTTATATCTAGTGTGGTGCAGATAGCCCAAGGCATCTGCTGGAATAGCTTAGGGGCTTAACCTGTAGTAGTGGTTGTTGTTAAAGGCCGAGAAACAGGAAAGAAGAAAGTCAAAGGCGGTTAGACAGAGGTAGGGTAAGTATGAGGCAGGTGAACGAGTTAAGCAGAGGGAGTGAGAAAGTTAAACAAGAAAAAAAGGAGTGATGGTCAAAGAGACCATAGACCTTGGAGGCAGTGTAAACAAATAAACACATAATCTCTCTTTTCAGGATCACTCTTCACTCTCTCTCTCTCGCACCCACTCTCTCTCTCTCTCTCTCTCACTCAAACACACACACACACACACACACACACACACACACACACACACACACACACACACACACGTGGACATGCACTGTCAGAAGTACCCATCAAATTCTCCATTTCTCTGTTTGCCCTCTAGAGGGGCCTTTGAACAGAGCAGATTCATCTCGTACACCCTGACCTCCAGCTTCCTTGCTTACTTCCCCCATGGAGCTCACACCAGCCACTTCTTTATAAACACACACACTGCTCAGTAGACTGGAGCAGCAGAGAGCGAGTGTAAACACATAAACTCCACCATCATACACTAAGCTGTATCAGACCTCTCGCATTTGCAGTGTTTTTCTCCAGCCGATCTTTAGGTTGTTTTTTCCACAACATGTAGTGCACGCTAATGCACAGAGGATATGAATACATTCAGTGCAGTCTTGTTTTGCTGTAAATTCTCTGGCTCAAGTGAGAAAAACAAAACATTTTAATGGAGTCCATGTGAAGTCTGGTGCTTCTTTGCACGTCCACATAGCCCACAGTATTGTATGTACATGTATCTTATGCCAGAACTTCTTCTATCCATTAATTTCCTGTCAGCTCCGTCTGAATCGCTCTGAAACAGAAAAACTTTTTTTTTCTTGAAACACTAGCCACTTTCTGAAAAAGTAGGAATTTTAAGGATGAGAGAAATGTGCTTTGAGCAGTTCACAGATAAAAGCACAACATATAAAAAAATAAAATGATCAAACACGACAGACAAAGTATTGATAGTTAACAGCCATGTAGATTTACGTAGACGGCTAGACACCTCAGGACTTTAAATCAAGAAATATCATTGTCAAGTAAACACATTTGGCCAACTCGGGTCTTGTGATGTTAATCTGGCTGTGTTTGTTCAATTTTATTTATTTTTTTTCAGTAATATCACTGCTAAATCAAATCAGATCAATTGTATTTATACAGCCCCAAATCACAATCACATTGCCTCAGTGGGCTCTACAAACTGTGCAGTGAACAACATTCTCTGTCCTAAGACCCTTGATTCGAGTGAGAAAAAACTTGCAATGTTTAGAAAAAAAACACTTCTAACAGGAAAAACAAAAAACAAAAGACAAAACGATTCAAAACTATGAGTATCTCACCCAAGCTGTAAGAAAAAAGATTCATCAACAGCAGATTTGTTTCATTTCATTTTGTTTAATTATATTATTCTTTAGAGTTAGCTTTTCTAGCACGATGCATTGTGTGTAAGTCTTGTGAGACCAACATAATTCACATTAATGGTTTGCTCACTTGATGTTGTCTTTTTTGCCTTTGCTGGTGAATTGTCTTCATTTTTGCTGTGTTATTGCAACCAACTGATCGATCAGTCAAATAGCTTGAAACTGCTAAGAGAAACGGTTATAGCATTATCTGCCTGCTCTTACACGGGCGTCATGCTGTTGTGTTAGCTTGTATTGTGCAAAAAGACTACAGGAGATGAAAAACCACCCAGGGTTCCATCATTTGCTTGATGTTCTTTTTTTTTTTTTTTTTTGTATTTTACCCAGCCCATGATTGGCTTTGGAAAAGCTGCAGACTGCTGGACCAGCTGCTTCTGTATTTGGGAAGTTCAGGGCACCCCACAGTAAATGAGAACCATCGCAGTCCGGGCAGAGGACTCAACCTGTGACCTTGTTTTTTTCCAATTCACTGCCTGTCTAACATGAAGGCCACTCCCTGCAGCATTCAGCCACATGTGTCTCCTGACAAAACAAAAGCCCGTCTCTCAGTTCCCTTATCTTTTTTTCCCTTTCTTGTTCACCGCCATTTAAAGCCATAATACCACTCTAAAAGTAAAACAGTGAATCTCTTGAAACAATTTCATCTTATAAATCTGCCAGACTCCGGAGCTTTGGCGAGGGGGACAAGTTGACAGTAAATGAATATTGATTTTTCCCCCTGTACGGTGCAGCTGCTTTCTGGCTGAGTGGATTTACTCTCACAGAGTTGTCAGAGGGTGGGCTGTTTAATGGGGTGTTATCAATTCACAGGGAGTTTGAGTGCCGTCTTTTGGTGTGCTTACATGATGGATTGGCGGCTGAGTTTTAGTTGTGATGTAGGAGAAAGACGTGTAGATCATGAAGGAAAGGCAGAAGTTGATGGAGAAGCAGAGACATGAGCAGCACATTCTTAAAGGATGTGTTTGAACTGTTTAAGATCACAGATTTTTCACAGCGATGTCTTACCGCAGAGTAATAGGGTTTGAACAGCCAGGGTATTTATTGTGCGGCCAGTTGAAATCATTTGTGGTATGAGATTGCTGCTGTTCTCAAATGTGATTAATCGAAGCTCTTGCACAGTCTTTCAAAAACTGGTCTGGAGACACTGTATGGCTGAGAAAATAAATCATTCAGGCTCAATTAATGACAGAAAGTGGTTTCTAAATTATTGAATAATATCTCAGCATCGCATTTCAGATTCTACACATTTCTTCTTTTGCAGTTCAGCGGGAACAATAGTCCTTTTGATTCCTATGTTTCATTTGAAGAACAAAAATGCTGCTGAATTAAGGTGGAAAAAGAATTAATAGTGTGTAGCGTGAAACAGTGAGAGGCTGTGTGGGTGTGAAGCAGGTTAATATTATAGAGAAGCTAGTGCGTTGTGAAGTGTTAAGTAAGGCAAGAAGTGACCAGGATTGTGGCAACACGCAGAGGATTTGTTAGACATCTGAAAAGGTCACAGTAACACTACAGCTGGAGATACATGCAGATTCACTGACGTGTGCATGTTTGTGCGTGTGTGTGCTTTTTACTTGAATTAAATCACCTTAATGTTTTTTCCTGACATGAAAGTGAAAACAAATCCCTTTCCTTTTTTTTCCACCTCCTTTCTCCCACACGCATTATGAATTAATATTAACACCTCCTGGAATTGCACAGAGCATCCATGTTAAATATGAACTGTTAACAAAGCTGTCAGATAGTAATCAGAGCGTACTTCACAGCGTACTAATCGCCTGTACTTCCTTTGGTCAGGGCATCGTTAATGTTCTTCGAATCTCATGTGATTTACAAGTGAACGCTGTCAGCACTGCCTACAGTATGGTGGCTATAATGTAAAGGATGTTCTGTGCCTACAGGGCCTGTCATGCAATCACTGATATAATTACCCTTAACGACAGAGATACTGGCGCATGTAGGAAGGAGGATGTGAATCACCATTTTAATCTGCATTTTAAAAAGGCTTCATGTGACCATTACTCACTGATTGAAAATCTGAGACTGACCAGTCAAGTCAGCCATGTGAGGGTCTGATGTGATGTTTGATTTGATTGATCGATGCAACATTTTGAACCAATGCATCACAAGTATGTATGATTGTATTCTACTGTTATTTTAACAGTAACTGTAGACTTACAGTAACCAGAGTTATGTTAAAAATTGAAGTTGACTTGATGAAAAGTTCTGTCGGTAGATGAAAATGCTGGACAAATTCCCTCAAACAATTAACGTATGAAAATGTTTAATCAATTATTTTGTTCAATTAAAATTTGTATAACTCTTAACATGCAGGGACCAACTAAAAATCATAAATGTAATAAACACAAGAAATGCATTTTGAATTATGATTCAGTTAACCTTTTTTTCACATTTTTTAAATATATTTATCTGTGGGAAATCAATTACACATGAATAAGGCCCATTATTTTTCTTTTAGATTAGAACAAGGAACAAGAGACTTACCCAGTTACATCCCTCCTCGTCGCAATTTGTATTGAACCCCTCAGCCAGTGGATCATTCAGAATAGGAATATCAGAGGGACAGTCATGAAGGGAGGCGAGCAAAACATTTTCTTATTTGTGGTCAAAGTATTAGTGTACCTGTCAGCTCTGAACAACCATACAGTCACTAGAAACTGAGCATTTAAGAATAAGTTATTTCAGTTATAGCCTGTAAATATGAAAGTTCAGTTACAAAGTTACAACTGCAATTGGATTTAGAATTCCCAAGATATTTTGGAGTAACTCTAAAGAAACGATAAAAGAGCTGACGAAATGATTCACCATAAATTTTCTCCCATCTTAACGAGAACATTATAGAGGATGTAAGGAGATGGGCCCTTTTACTGCTCCTTAATTTTTCGTTCACTAATATAATCTGCTAAAATGAATATTTTCCCTTCGACTGGTTCCATCAGATCAACTTCACGAATGGGACAAACTTCTTTCGAGATACATTCAGAAAGAGCGAAGACCAAGAATTAAGTATCAGAGCCTGAAGCTAGTGGAAAAACAAGGCGGGTGTTGCGCTGCTGTGTTGGCCTTTGGCTTGTCTATGTGTTTTGAAGGTCTCCATTGAGCCATATTTTCTGAACTCAAAACCAAAATCCATCTCAAAACTTTATATGGGAAGACAGCAAAGAAAAAGGAAACTCATTGTATCTAAAATAAAAATGGCAAAAGGAAGGAAACATTAATAAATGGAAGTGGATTGGGAGAATTGATGTACGCTACAATAGAAAACCCCAAGCTCAACTTTATGGAGAGAGTTTTGTTAGAATAACCTTATTAGGTTCTGTATTACTCCATTTCAGAAGAGACGTTTTACCAAATCCTCCAGCTACTGAAGACAGTCTGCGTTCTCTGAGGCAAAACCGTTACCACATATTCTGGTCCTGCCCATTGTTGATCCCTGTATGGCAGGAGGTTCATAAGGTTCTGCAAAAGGTTTTCTGGGTAGACATCCCATTTACACTAAGTTCCATGTATATGGGCGGTCTGTTAAGAGAAATTGTTGCCTCCCATGTTAGATATTTATTTTGGATCTTAAGTGCAGCTGGCAGGAAGGTCGTAATGAGAAAATGGCTCTGACCTGGTATCCCTACTGTGGATGATTGGATTGACATTATTCATGATATCGTCCGGATGAAAAGAATTACATTTTCAGTTAGACTACAACAGCACAGTTTTTTGAAAAGGTAGGTGAGTCGGATTGTGTGCATTACACCAGCATGACTGTCATTTGTTTGAACTGTGAACTATGTTCTGTTAATTGATTTACAGTATTCAGTTTTAATCTATTTTCACATCCTTTTCTGTAAATTCTGATCTGATTGTTAAGGAGGCTCACCGAAACAGTTGTAAACCTGTACAGTCCGGTTTACCACTCTGAAATTAATCGCATATTTTTCACTTATACTTTTTATTTCCTTTAATGGTCTTATTTGCTTCTGGGTGGCGTATGTAAACTCAGTTGTATTACGTTCTGCTACATTTGTGATTTACAGAAGGCATTTATGAATAATAAATGAAGTTCTGTATAAATTATAATATTGGTCATTTGGACTGAGATAATTTTTAAAAAATAAACCACATTCAAACACATTCTTGTTCTTTCATTAAAGGCGCTGTAGCCAGAAACAGACTCCAGTTGATTTCTAATGTTGATCCGTTACCGTTGGCTAACATATTTGAGCAGCTGCTACAGACTGCTCAGGTGGGACTGGTCTCCTGGGGATTCACAAATACAATTTAGCCAGCCCTGAGAACTGTTTGACTTCCAACAGTAAATAATATACGTCAGGGGGGTTGTTGCCTAGAAAAATTGTGACTCGGTGTAAAGCGCTGCTTGCCTACAGCATATCACAAGAGTAAGGAGTTCCCTGCTTCAAATCTTGAAATGCATTTTGTCAAATAACCTTACAGCATCATCATTGGTTAGAACCTCTCACATTACTGCTCACACATTTGGCAAGTGATGCTCAAGGCCAACTCCATCGAACAGCACCTCTCTCTGGGGCCACATCTTAATTGGCTGAGGGATCTTAATCATTTTAATCTGTAATGCTAATGTGTGCACTGACGGACCTCCACCGCTGTCTGTCTTAACTCCAGTGCTGCTGTTGGGCATTTTCCTCTACACTCGCTGGAGGAGCTACAAAGGGCTGAAGGAGGGCGTCTACCACGTGTCCGCCCACCACGACGGCTGGGAGGACATCCGAGAGAACGTCCTCAACTATGACGAGGAGGGAGGCGGGGAGGAGGACCAGGTACACCACATACACACACACACACACATACACACAAACACACACATAGAGAGTGGTGGATTCTCTTCCAAACTGGATTGACTGAATCCACTGTAAAGATGCTACCTTGAATCCACTGTTAACTACATCCAAATTTAAAGTGATCTTAAAATTATGCTGAAAACATTTCACCTTCACGCCAAGTACACAAAGTACAGTGCAACAACAGTGTGTCAACAGAGTACCACATCCGACAGTGTGAACTTGCTTGCAATGTATTTTTGAGTGTTAGTGTGCTTCTGCGTAAAAGTGGGTGTCTTTGTAACTTTTTTGTAAGCTTTACCACAAGGGAAATGGTATAAGGTGTGTGTGTGTGTGTTTGTGTGTGTGTGTGTGTGTGTGTGTGCGTGCGTGCATGTGTGCGTGCATGTGTGTGTGCGTGTGTGTGTGCGTGGCTGCTGCTGCTAGTGTTTTAATTAGGCCCACGCAGAATCCTTATCTCCTCTCTCCAACAGCCACTGTAACCCACAAGCACTCAACAGTACTTAAGAGCTTGCATAATGATATCACGGTCTTGATCGAAACAACACATGCGGTTGCTGCTACGTCACACACACACACACACAGAAGACTTGCATACACAGATTGTTGTCACACCTTGTCAATAGCCCAAAACCCTCAAGGTCTTGTCCTCCCTACTGTTAATCACCAGCAGCCGAACACACACACACATACACACACACACACACACACACACAGTCCTGATCCCTTATAGCAGAGCAGATGCTGCAGTTAATTCTCGAGAGTCTTGTTTGAAAGCTCTCTTGGGAAATGAAAAACAGATCTTTCCACTCATCACGTAATCAGTTTTACAAAGCGACCCACACCTCCTCCGTATGCGTCTTTTCTTCTTCCTCACCCTCCTCCTACATCCCTCTGTTTTTTTCATCTCTGCTGCCGTGGTTACAGTTTTGGTGGACTAGCATTCACACTAAAGTGATTGGCTGTTACAGTGCATGTGAAGGTAACAGCAGCTCCTAAACCTCAATGCACCAGTGCACATGAGGGATGGATAAGACGAGGCTCGCCCTTCATCTCCTTTCTAAATCACCTCCACTCATATTTTGTATTTTTTTGGTCTGACACACACACACACACACACACACACATATACAGAATTACAGTGACTTCTCTGAGACAGTAAATGGAGATAGATTGGAAACTTAAATAGGTGGAACATGCACAGTAAATGTAATGGGGAGAGCTGATTGTTTTTCTGCTCTCTTTTCATTTTTCTGCTCTCTCTCTCTGTCACATTTCATTTTTTTTCTGCCTCATCTCTCCACAAACCATTCATTCTTTCACTCGGGCTCACTCTGCTCTGTCCTGTTTTTTAGGGCTTCTCTGCTAACTCGGATATTTTCTCTGTGTTTATGTGCATGCGTCTGTCCAGAACGCCTACGATATGGCGGAGCTGCAGAAGTCACTCCAGCCGAGCCCAGCCCAGTCGGTGCAGTACTGCCGCTCCAGAGCCCTGCACCACCCTCCTCCTCCCCACCACCACCATCATCATCTTCTCCACCAGGCGCCCCCCGCCCCACCTTCCACCCAGTCGCTGGACCCCCTCAGCAGGACAGCCAGCTCCACCACCCTGCCTCCCTCAGTGGCTTCCACTTCTTCCACCACCACCACCACCACCAGCCTCCGCAGGGACGTCCCCCCGACCAGACTTCCAGCTCAGGGCCAGGCTCGGCCCTCCCAGCTGGCACGCCGCTCCCTGTCCTTCTCCAGCCAGGACCTGGCCCGCTATCTGTGTGAGATCATACGTGATGCAGACCAGCATCCGGACACAGGGCCTTTCGACTCCCTGCAGGTCTTCTCCACAGAGGGAGGGGGCTCACCAGCCGGCTCACTTAGCTCCTTCAGCTCAGCAGGGCTGGACGGGGGGAGTGGGGGAGATGGGGGAGGAGAGGGAAGGAGGGAGGAGTCACTCGGGGAGTGGGGGCCTCGCTTTGAGAAGCTGCGGGCGCTGTATGAGCGAGCTGAGGCCAGCGATCTCTGAGCTCAGACACACGCAGAACGAACTGATATGAGTCTGATAACAGGCCACCCTGAAAACAATCAATTAGCAAACGCTTTGCGGCAACTGAGGTGGAGAAACAGCGAGCGACTGGCTGACAGAGAGACTCGCTCTCCACCACTCACTCACTGACAACCGACACCAAAGGTGTTGTATTTACTGGATGATGAGCCCCGTCAATCAACATGGTGGCCTAACAGACAGATGAAAGTGTCCGTATGAAAAGAGACTGTCTAACTCTACCCTGGATGACAATATTGCAGGAGCAGACGTTATCAAACCTGCCAGTCAGGTGAACAGCTTCAAAACGTCACCCTCCACCTGGGCTACTCATCATGATGGAGCTTAGCTTCACTGTCGGAAAAATCTGTTCCAGTCACAACCACTAAAACCCCAAATTTCCTCTATTTTCTAACGCTCATTGTGAGCTGCTCTGGATGAGTGTCAGCCAAGGGCCTAAAATGTGAAATGAAAATCTTTTGGCAAAGGGGTTTTTTTATATACATGTACCAGAGAGAATCAATGTGTATTTTTAAGCACCTTGCTGCTGAATTAAATGTTTGTAAATAAATGAAGGACTCTTATGAAATGTCCCACACTGCGCCGTCACATGAAAAGACAGTGAAGATGAGTGGGATCATTCTGAGTAGCCCATTAAATACAGGACCTGGATTTTCAGTATATAGTGGACACATTGTGTTCTCGCTGCCTGGCTGTACACAGCTTCTGTCAATGTTTGTATGAGAAAAAAAGTGCTTCAGCCATCACTGGGTTGTAGGGTGAGGGTTTGTTTTTTTTTCTCTTCTGGTAATATGTCTTTCGCTGGGTTGAGTAATTCTGTATTGGTTGGGTGTTTCAAGTTTTAACGCTCCATGGCTCGTGAGACATCAAGCTTTCTACTTACTGCTGCGCCCTCGTCTTCGTGTGATTTCCTGTTCTCATTCGCACTCCTCCGCCACGCGTTCCTCCACACCCGAGGGAACGTGCACAAAAATTCAAACAGCTTTGTAATAAAGAAATGGGATCGGACGTGCGGACCGAGGGAGGGAGGAAATACTTGGTCTGTTGCTCTGTTCTGTGTGCGCTCTTCCTCAGGCATACCAAACGTGGCGGCTGCAAGAGACTATTTTAACAGACGATCGCTTGGTAGAATACAAACTATCTCAAACAGCTTTCCAAGGTGACTACTCAATAAATAAAAAACATGAGGTGGACGAATGAGATTTATAATGATTATTCATAGATTGAGTCTTGAGCTGTGATACCTGCGCCATGAGCATATTCAAACACACATTTATCCGTTGCCCCTTCCTAAATTACTCTTGGCAGAAACTGTGTGATAATTGTGATTTGGAGAAAATGGACTGAGAGAAAATTGCAAGGAAATAATAACTTTGCAGTTATTATCCTAGCTGTGAATCGTCAGCATGGTGGCAGGCGTTCCCGTTATTTGGCTCGTCACATCAGGCTGATGGATCCTTTTTTTTTTCCCCCCGCTACAAAAAAAGGAAAGGCTCCCTGCTGTTGTGGAACTGGAGAGAACAATTTGTCTAAAAAGAACAAAAAGGCAGAGAAGAAGAAAAAAGCAGTGAAGCAGAAGATGAGCGCAGAGTCTGAAAAGGAACTGTTCCTCTCACCTTTGATAAGAGAGATGATTACAGGGTGGAGGGTTGAATCAGTGAGCAAATGAGGAGAGGAGGCAGAGAGGAACCATCTTATCAAGTGCCTGGCTTTGTGGTGAAAAGTGCCACCAGCGCACCATGGAGCTCAGTGGCTCCTTAGAGAGCTGTAGAGACGAGGAGTGTTGGGGGTAATGGTTTTCTAGGGAAGCGGTTTGTTGCACCGCAAATGGCATAAAAACAAAAGTCACGTGTCCTCACCCCGTCAATTCTCCCAAAAAAGCAAACCTGGTTCGACCTGACACTTCATGCGCCGCAGTCTGCTGAGAGTAGCAGCCGCGCTCTTATTGTGCTCTTTTTATGGCAGAACCAAGCCTGTGACAGAGAGCAGTGAAAGGGTAGGAGTGTGTGAAAACACATCAGGCCACTAATCCTAATAGGAGTTGATGGCTTGCTGTCATGCTGGAAAAAAAACAAAGGATTGTGGGTTCTTTTAAAAAACACGCCAGAGGAGTCGATGCCCAGATTGCGACTTCGAGAAACATTTTTTTTTTAATGAAAAGCTGAGGAAACAATGTGGCTTTTAAAAATAAGAGACTTGGCGGTGAGGTTAGGGTGCAGTACTCTGTGGGGCGATGCCTGAAGGTAAGACACACTTTTTTTTTTCTTTTTTACAGACAGCGAGGGTTTCATAAAGAGGGATGCTTGTTTTTTATTCCTCTGCAGAGAGACCAAACCTGAGCCACGCAGAGTGGTGAATGAAGACGCTTCAAGCTTCACTTCTCTCTGTGCAGCTGAAAGCAGCAGCCACTCACTTCCCACCACCATTCATTTGTACCATATAATGGCTTCTTAAATGTTGTGTTCTGGGTGCAGACATGTTGTGAACAAAGTTAATGTTTTTACCTCATTTGTAAATACAGAGATAGATTAATAACAATTATTGCTTTTTGTCAAGAAAGGCACCATCGGTTTAAAATGTGCAGCGTCAGAGAAAAAAAAAATCAAACCAAAACATATCTTTTTTATCATCATGATGGTAAGATGAGCTTTGGACAGTTATGTAGGTGTTTTGTATTTGCATTTGCTTTGATCTTTTTTTTTCTCAATAAATTCATTTATTTGCACCAGTAAATGCTGAGTCGTGACTTTGTCTGACAATTAAACTGCCGAATTAACAAAAACATAAAAGAAGAATATTATGCCACACATAATGACAGATAAAGAATGTATATGTTGGAAAAAATACCTTTATTGATCATGCAGCCATTGAACACGATGAAAAATATCGAACACTGGCATTGGAAAAAAGGTTTCAGCTGGACTCAGGCATCTCACACATCCCGTCCACCAATTGTGTACTATGAGAACAATTTTAATTGCAGAAAAAAACACTTACTAGTTGGGATGCTTTTTGATATGAAGAATGTCCTTCGGGAGAAAAAAACCCAGCTGTACAACATGTTAGTGGATTCTTGGAAAAGCAACGAGCAGAATGGAAAAAATTACCAAAGGTACTCACACACAATAGCAGAATATTCTTCTTTCACATAAACACGGAAGTAGATGTTTTTTCACTATTAACAGCTGTCCCAAATGAAACTGTACATGAATAAGTACTTTTGCTGAGGATGATGATGTTTAGGGTCAGGAGTTGCTCTTTTATCTAACTTTTAAGGTGCATCAGTTACCCAGATTTATCTCAGTGTGCCCTCAAGAGAATCTCCATGTGGACACTTGACATTCATAAACAGTTTCATTGTATTTCTATGGCACTGGCTCAGTGGGATCATCTGTTTGGATGCTTCCAGTGAATTTTGATTGGCACATAACTGCAGTTCCTCATGAACACAAAATATCTTACAGTGAAATCAATTAAATCCAACTTTATTTGTACCACAGCTTCAGCGACAACATGCCTAAGCCAGTTTTGGCTTTCCAGTTTCCTGTCTCCAACATTAGAGTTGAGGCAGTTCAGCAGCATCTTTTACAACCATGGTTAAAAAAATATGACACGTTTAACAGTCACGTGGGTGTAATGAAGCATGACAGATCAATGCTGTCCCAATAAGAATACACATGACTCAAGTCATTCGGCCTAGGTCTCAGGCAAGTTCCAAGTCACTTTCTCTCTGGCAAGTCAAGCTCTCAGATTCAGGCTCTTAGCCACTTATGTATCCAGATTTCATGTTCCATAGAAATAAATCAAATACTTAAACATGAAATCATGTCTCAAATCAAACCACCAGTCTTAAACCTTAAAGTCTGTGAGGGAAATTCTCAAATGACCCTGGTCATTTTGTTATGTTGTTCTTACATACAGAACTATTAATGTAAAGTTAAATCTTATATCAGTTGGCTTCAGACATGAGCTCTGTCTTACATTAATCATCTGGTTGCATACTGAATGGATGTGCTGTGTGACAACTAACATAATAGAAACTCAGTTAAGGAGTTCATCGCGAAAAGGGGTTCGTGAAGCCTCTTCTGTGTTCTGTAAATAGGTTGATGTATGACACACAACAATGGTTGAAGTGTATAGGAAGTTGTATGTTTATACTGAGGTGGACGTGGAGATGATGGGAATGTTGTTTTGAGTGTGATCACATGGAAGCTTGTGACTGACTGCTCTAATTATGAGTATCATTTGGGGTTATTATAAAAGATGAAGAGAGACTGCCACTCTTAGAGTTTTAAAAACTGGCTGACCAAGAAACTGCTTTCAAAACACTGTGCTGTTCACTCTGGCAGAAAACAATTGCATCAACAGTAATAGTATTAATCACACAGTTTAACAGCACATTAAAAACGTTCAAAAACATAGAGAACCATCGCATAAGATGCCAAGAACGAATAGTCAAACCTAAAATCACACCACAGGAAGAGGAAAAACACAACATGATGTTCATGAATAAATGATGGAGCCAAGTGACCTAAGATCCAGAATATCTGAGTAAGTGGACTTTGAGTAGATTGTTTGTCAATCTTTGTGTAGTTAGAGGCTATACCACATACTTCTGGTCTATAGTGTAAAAGGCAATTTACAAAGACTTAAACAATGATTGTTATCATAGATTTCTGTAGAGGCATTTTTTTATTTTATTTAAAAGTATACAAATACAGAATTTAGCTGAATTTAGTCTGGTTCGTGGGAAAGGAGACCCCCTCTCTTTCTTCATGTCCTCTCTCTCTATTCAAACTTTTCATTTCCCCAATCAGAAATATGAATTCAAATGGCCGCATTTGTTTCTGTGACATAGACTAGTCTTTGAAATCGAGCGTAAATGGAGTGCTGAGCTGAATTCTTCATGTGCGCACAAGTTAATGGCTTTCTTCGTTCCTTCTACTGTTCATTAAGAAACCCATAGGCTGACAGTGTGCCTCCGACTGAACTACTAATCCCAATATGTATGGAAATTAAGAATGCTGAAAAAATATTACATCAGTACACTCTTATTAGGCAAACATAATGGAATCACTTCGCTCTCAAATAAAGCAATCAGACATCTCCTAAATTAAACATCCAATATGAAGGCGGGAGCGGGGGGCGATGTTCCACACTGATCCGATTGGTATGCATTACAATGAGGCTGCACGGTTAACGAACAACATGTTCTCAAAAGCCCCAACAACAAGAACTGTGTGCCGGAGTGTTCATGCTTCTGCAAGAGTGCGGATTATCAAACACTAAGGTCCTTATTAACCAGTGTACAAATATAGGCAGACTGAGATGACAGAAAGATGTGTGTGTATGTGTGTGAGCGCGTGTCATAGGAACATAACGTCTCATTGCAGCAGGAAACTGTGACTGGCCAACTCATAATTACAGCTCCAGCCTTTCAATCACCTCCTCTCCTCTGCATTCACTTTGGTTTGAAAGAAGAACATGAGGAAGGGGCTGAGATCATTGTGAATCCATGTTTTGATGCGCCCTCACCTCTCCCCCGCTGCTGTTTAAACATGAGCCTCTTTTGTCCTCCCCACTTTCTTTTCCAACCTGAAAGCCTCAGCTTGATATGCAAGTGTTGCCGCCCCCACCCCCCCACACCCCCACACCCCCACCCCGCAAACTATTTTGGATTGCAGCGGGGAATCAGCATCGTTGTCATCCTGCTGCAATTTCCTTGCTACTTACATTATTCATGTGTGTTGTGGCTGTGTGTATGCGTGTGTGAGAGAGTGGGGAAGAAAAGAGAGAGTGAAAAGGTTGAGGTTGTTGATGATGAGAATCACAGAGCTAACAGCAATCACAACAACAACACGATCACAAATATCACTTGGTACCAGCTTCAACCTCAGTTATACAGCTAATACACACGAAGCCCCAGTGGAGCCGCTTTCCAACCAGACGTGAATCAAAACTGATACAATGGTTTCTGGTTTTCTTTTCAGGGGTAATTGATAACATCCATCTATGTGGGGCCAAATGTGCTGAGCCAAAAAGGGCTAACTGATCTGAGTCCAGGCTAAATCAAGCTAATGGTTAAACTTATTCAATGTGATATAAGTTGGTACAAATGCTTTTTCCCACAGTCACCACTGCTGAGGAAGACAATATCCTGCAACATTTCTCCAACTGTGACGGTCTGAATATATACCTCAGGTTCACACAAGAGGACTTTACCACATAGCTTTTTTTTGTTAGATACCCAAATCAGAAAATACCAGTATGAAATCAGCTTTGAAGTTTTAGTGACTGTAGAAAATAGTCATTTAAAATGAAAAAAAAAAAAAGAAGAAAGTAAATAGGTCAGAATTTAGCATGTTCACTTGGGTCTTACATTTAGATCAGAGCCAAGCCGAGCTCAGCCGAGTTAATAAAAACCCTTGTCTACTGCAGAGTCAACCTACTCGGGTGTACCCAGGTCAAGTTCCATTAATTTTTTCTGGAACTTTCAGCCATAACAGTCTGAGTTGGTTGTTATTTGCTCAGTTCTTGCAGAGACTGATCTTTTTCATCCATGGCACTTCTAGAGGACTTTGTGATTTGGTTGAAAGCTCTCCTGACAGACAGTCAGTGGGCCTATCTACTCAGATAGAGCAGCTGCTCCACAACAGAGGAATGGTCTGCAGACTGTTGAGGCAGGAGTCGATGCTACAAACACGTCTTTTAAATGAACTGTGAAGAATTGCTAGGTTAGCAACCAAGTTAAAAAAAAAAACAGTAAGCGAGCTTGTCTCCATTAAATAAATCATGTACAAAATGTTGGGAGAGCAGAATGCCATGACACACAACAGAAAAAAATAGAGGGACTCTCCAGGAGCAATCTGTGCAAGCTAGCATGTTAGTTGTTGGTTTCCCAGCTGCAGTAGTTCACCAACTTGCTCTTCCATCACCAACCCTCTTCAACCAAATATTTCACAAAGACACACAGGTTAACTTGTCGTGCCACTTTGTGGCTGCAGCCAATCCCAGTTGACATTGAGATAGCGGCTGGGTACACCCTAGATAAGTCGCCAGTTCATCACAGCGCTGACATATCACAACCATTCACACTCACATTCTCACCTATGGAAAATTTAGAGTAACTGATTAACCTAAGTTAAATTACTAATAGTTTTTGCTCATCTAAAATAATTCTAGGTAATTTTCATTCAGATCTTCATCATTTATTCCACTTAAATTCTTCCTTTTTTTTAATTTTCTAAGATATTTACAGGGACCTTTGCTTCATTTCTAATCTACACTGTTCAAATATGGCACATTCAAAAACTGGCAGTGTGCATTTTTTTTTTTTTGTTGTCCTTTTTAAAGCTTACTTGATCCCCAATGTTTACCATTTTATACTTTTTAGAACTAATACAAGTCAGAACTACACTTTCCAAATATGTACCATGTTAATATAAGCTCATAAAACTCTGAACTAGGGTTCTGGTTCAACAGCCAGCTCCATTCTGGATCAGGTTCTAAGCATACCCAAACTTGTTCATCTGAACTAAATGTTTTCATAAATCTTTAATTTTCTCCCCTGATTATCATTGGCAGAGTGTAGAGCTCAATAGCAAATGTATAATATACTGTATTATTGACTTGATGAGTAGATCTGATGAATGTTTTGAACCCCAAGCAGCTGTATGAAAAATAAATCATTCTGCTCTTAATTCTAAGAATTAACAACTAGAATTAGAAAGTATTTTAACCTTTTCATGATACTGTGAAGAAATGACACCGACTACTTCAAATGAAACTCAATTATTAGTAGCTGCTTGTGTATTCCAGACCCTGTTGAGGTCTAACAGTTGTTTCTGTGTCTGTTCATGTGCACCAGTAAGAGCTGAGCGAAGGGCGGGGTGGGCGGTTGGAGACTGAGCAGCCCAAAGGAGGACTCCTATAGGTGCTTCCACACTCCACTAACTAAAACAATGCAGCCCCAAGCTTGAACTGGCCCATTGCTCTAAAACCACAGTTCACAGAGCCATGTGCTGAAAAAATAATGGCCACGATCACAGCTGGGAACAGTGCAGAGAGAAGACAAAGGAACAGCGAGGATTCACTGCTTTTATCTCTTCCTCTTCTTCTTCTTCTCCTTCTTCTCCTCGTCCTCCTCCTCAGTCCCTCTCCCCTCTGGCCTCTGACGGGGTTTCTGATCCTGCTACTGAGTCGCACTGGGCTCTGATGAGCTCTTTGCACTTTTCTTGCGCTTCTTTTTGACCCGGTACACATGGAAGGTTTTGTTCTGGAATGTTCTGGTGAACAGAGAGGTGTAAGCCGCCGTGTCTGTCTTGATGGTCTCGCAAAATCGAGGGTGGGGGGAAGGCACAAGGTCTGGGTCGTTCTCTCCCGGTCCGTCCATGATCTGATGGTAGAGAGAATGAGCATGTCATCATCAACAGCACAAGGACAGTTAACACTAATGTATAATCTCAGAGGAGACATGTGTTCATCAATAAATAATCAACACATTTGAGATATACAATATTGTTGTAAATTAACACCACCTACAGGGTGATGGGCGGCCTTTCACAGGCTCCAGCTTCAATTTGTGTTCCTGCCAGCCGGATCTGGCAGGACTACACCGAGACTTCATTCTTCACTAATAAAAATGGGTTTAGTATATCTGATTGTCATACTGTCATACTTTTTCCAGTAATTTTAAATATAATAAATAATTTTCACTTAAAAAAATAAACTCTGGCATTAAATGTAAAGATGCTGCTCATTAAAGCTGTAGTCTCTAAACATTTTTTTGTTATATTTGCTAATATTGTCATTATGATCAGATGGTATAATAAGATACAGGTCTGCTGTGTAAAACTCTACTGTCTGTGGCTCTACCCAGTGGCTGTAATTTGATTTGCAAGAATCCACCGCTCCCAGGTGAACACAACCAATCAGAGCCAAGGGGAGTGTCTGAGAAGAGTCAATCATTGTCGTCCATATGCTGATGGCAGCCCCCCTCCCACACACAGCGCATACTGGGCAGTGCCCCTCCCCCGCGCAGACACAGTACCTGCTCTTACCTGGTCAAACACATTCAAGCTCAAGCCCAAACTGTAAATAATGACGGAGAACAGACAACAACAACAGAGCCAGAGAATGCCCCACCATTGCCACCATTGTTTCATTCATGTTTTAACCACAAGGCTATGGCGGTGGCAGTTACAGTAATTCTGGCAATGGCGCATATGGCCGTACGATCTTGCAGTTGAGCTAGTTGTAGTTGTCCAGTTGTAGCTTGTTAGCTTGTATGCTAACTCCGGTATCTAGCTTTGTCTGTATGGCTACTGGTTAGCAAAAGTGTCTTTCAAGTGATCGGGCAGTTATAATGTTAGTTTGTGTTCAGTACGCTCTGAAGTGAAGTGGTTGAATTGGTTTAGAGAAATATCGTTACTTATGCTTCAGAAAGGCAACATGTTGATGATGATTACCTGAATGATTAGCTGGTAACTCCTTCTACTGCGATGTGAGGAATATTGTTTGTCACTCGGGTTACTACAGTGATCTGCATGAGGCACTCGTCATCGTAATTTAGTTGTATTGATCAGAAATACAACAATCAGGGCTTATGTTGTTGTTATTTTGAATGCGCCATCTTGGTTATCTGGCTTCCTATGTTACTGTGGTTACAAGCCTGCTCGTGCACGGCAGGCTCCTCTGTGGGGAGGGGCTATGAAGGCAGGGACCTGGGAGCTGTGCTCATTCAAATTTTCAGTTTTTTCTCAAAACTCCAGACTGCAGCTTTAATTAGAGGTCAGGAAGAGAGAAAAGCAAAAGCAATAGCCAGTCTAATTAGTTCATCCTTGAGTCCAAATCCACATTCCATCAATGCCTTTTAGAATATGATGTTAACAAGAATGGGATGAGCAGAATACCCTAAAACGTAATGCCTCCAGCCATGGAGGCATGAAGACAATCCTATTTAGTGCTGTAGATAGCAAACACATTTTTAGTCATCAGTGCTACAAAGAGTGCTGTAAATGACTGCATCCTACACGAAAACACTTTTTTTCTGCTTGGATTAATGCACATTAGAGGTTTTATTAATTTATGTTTTGCCCTTGTTTTTCCTCTCACTGTTCTGCCGAATGGACTCAGCAGTCACATATTGCTGTGCACCAATCACAGTTAAGAAGCCTTTAAATCAAGATGTGCCTGTTTGTGTTTGGAAGACAGTGTAAAGCAAATCTGTTGCACGGTTCTGAACGGTACTTTTAAATAAAAAGGAAGGATGATTTTGAAAACTGTAATTGATTGTTGTGTATTTCTAATACTAGAAAAATTAAGAATTCAAACTCAGTTTTCAGGTTTTTAAAAATCACATTCAGCCTTGGATTGTATCTGTGTACACACAGAACAGAAAACATGCATAGGCAGTCTTTTCATTGCATCTTTTCCTCATACATCTCAATCATCCTGAAATTTAAGTCCTATCCACGAGCCATCTAAAGCCATTCATTATACATTTTGGGAATGGTCAAACACACCCCCAATTACATGGCTTGCATATAAAGGGCCACAATATAACTTAGTTTTGAGGAGAAATGCCGGAAGCAGAGAAGCAGTTGAGAGGAAGAAGAAGCGTAATTTTATGGTCTGTGAAGCTAATGATTGTGTAACGTTTAGAGGGTTAAGTTATTGCATTAGCACCAAAATGTAGCAAGTCGAATGTCTCAACGTGAACAAAGCGGAAAATGCTGTGAGTTCAGAGCCACGGACTTTGGAGAGTTGAAGAAAAAAAAAAGAAAGTGGTTGGATTTCATGCGAGAGGCCAAGAAGCACATCTCTGCGCACAATGAGAATATGTGAGCTACTGGAGGAGGAGTGAGGATCCCTGCGCACTCTCTACTTGATGAGCACTCATCGTCATGGGCCAGAACATCAGTATGGTCCCTTTAAAAGTCACTAAGTGAAAACAAAGTCAACAACTTGTTGTGTAATCATAGTGAAGGTTTCTTATAATTATATTAATATAATAAATTTAAGTGAAAAAACAGCTCTAAATAAAATTCACACTTTTCTTTGTCAACTTGCAACATCAAACTAATCAGACTGAAAAGACGTGCATGGTATGCACAGTTTTAAAGTGTGAAAGTACACACAGTCTCACCCTCTGTGGATTTTTAAAATTGCAGAAATCGGCATGGAAAGTGGTGTAAGTACATTTTAAATGTGTACACTTGGTTTATACAATTGGCCCCTATTATTGTTAGAAGAGATACACACAGCAGGAGGTATTACAATTGGATTCATCTCTAATATCCAGGACAGCCTGTCCAAGCCATAAAAAGGACCACATAAGTCATCCGTGGAAGCAGCTTCTTACAACCATTTTTGGTTGTAAGAAGCTCAAAAAAATTTGAGACAGTGCGATTAAATTTTACATTTAGTCGTGCATGTGTGACCCGTGAATTTGATTTCTTTTTTTTTACACTGGTACATGGAAGGGGCAAATCAAATAATCTGTAATTACCGGTGGCAGGCCAACGTATGTGAGAGGGGCAAGGAATGGGGAATGGCACTGTAAGTGGATAATGTGTGAAGGGGGAGGGTCCTAAAGTTGTTCCAAGCGCAGAAGGGGAAGGTTTCACTTTCAGCGAACAATGGCGAAACGAACTATTGACGCTTACCACATATTCTACCAGATACGTGCCAGCTGCATTACGGCTCTGCCACACCAGTGGAGCTGAAGTCTATGTGTTAACTTCCACCAGGTCCTGTCTGTCTGTCTGTCTGTCTGTCTGTCTGTATATACTGTGCTCCTAAAATGTACTCCTGGTAAAAAAGATTAGCCTGGAGCCCTGTATGTATGTGTATATATATATATATATGTGTATATACATATATATATATATATATATATATATATATATATATTTATATATATATATATAAAAAGTGGTTGTGGTACCTTAAACTTCTGCTCAAACTTGTTTTTTGCTACATTAATACAATAAAAAATGAAGATAGAAAGAACAAGAAAGACTGGGAGGAAACAGTGAGAGAAAGTAATGGACTGACAGATGTAAACTCATTGTTCCTTCAATAAAGCTGTCTAGATGTCAGATGTTGTGTGTGCTGTTTGACATTTACGCCGTCACAAACAGGCCCACACAGACTGTGTTTCATGTGTCTTACACCAAACTGAGCCAGACAGCCAGACTGAAGCTCTTCTCGCCTCTGGTAATCCAAATAGCCAGAGTGCTGTATCCGACATCAAAATGAGGAGAGACATAGGGTGGGAGGGGGGGTGGAGATGGTGATAGTGGTGGTAAGGGAATTGAAAGGGAGAGCAACAGCAGACGTGAGCGACAGTGACTTGCGAATGAGAAGTCAGACTATTGATCTTCGTGGAGGTTGAGAGCTTTCTCCTGGTCAAAGAAGCTGGCAGAGAGGATGGCACATGCTGCCACACACGCAGACACACACGCAGACACACACACACACACACACACACAGAAACAGAGTCACGATGCGTCACTTTAAATAAAGGCCACCCACATGTCCGTTGGCCAGGTCGAGCAGGTCCCTCAGTCTGCAGCCTCGCCTGTGCCTCCTCTCGTAACAGATGCTGTTTTCCAACACCACATAGTCGGCCCCGGCGGCCCTCAGGATGGCATGGACTTCCTCCGGGGACCGGCGGGCATAAACCTGATACACCTGCTCACACAGACACACACAGACACACACAATGGAAAAGGATCTATTTAGGATTGTGTGGACTTTTGATTGCATTTTTTTTTTTGCCTAAAGATCATCTGGCTTTATATTTAAACACCAATACTGCTGGAAGGAGAAAACATCTCTCCTGAAACTCAATTACCAAGCACATTTGCTTTCTGAATTACAGTGTTGACTGAAGTTAGTTCAGATTCAATTATGAATGTTTACTGGAAAAACCTGAAGAAGAACAAGGATGAGTGGAAAAAACAGAGTGAGAACAAAAGCACAAGTGTTAAACACAACAGATCTCAGAAGTCTCTTACAGTTCATCTTGTATTTGTGGGCAATGAATTAAAACTTTTTCACAACAATAGATGTAAATTGACAAATGATGCAACCAACTGGTAATGTGAGAAATTAATTTTTGACTGATGTTTTGCAGGGAACACTGAAGTGACAAGCCAACTTTCAGCTCCCTCTTTTTTATATAGTGCACTATGCCTTATTTACCTTTGTCATCTGAATGCCCGAATTCTGAGTGTAATTCCCATAATTGAAGAGGCATATGCACTGCTTTCTGTCAAGAACCCTAACAGCTTTAAACATGTGAAAATTATGTGTGACACTGCACCTGTCAATGATGACACGAGAGAATGATCATTCTTAGATGGTTAAATTGTCAGTTTACAAGGGCTTTTAAAAGCATCGAAAAGACAAAAGACAAAAGATGAACTTGGGGAGTCTACAGAAAGACTTGAGCTATTTTTGCAGTTAAGATGCACTAAGAAGAGCTATATGTGGAAAGAGCAGAAAGCCATTCACCAAAGGTATGGGACTAAGCACGGAAAGAAAGCATCTGATGACAGATCAATCCATCCATCCAGTGAGAACTTTGCTTTTTTTTCCTGTCATGTGGAGATTTTTCCATTGAAGAGAGATGGAGTGTTTTTGTTTTATCTTTACTGCTTCAGTTTGTGATTGCATTTTTGCTCTTTCCACTGCATTAATGTTAGTAAGACTCTCATCCATGGAGTGTAGTCTTCCACGCCGAAGACAGAGACTTGTCAGAGCTATCATTGTCTTTTTCTTGCATCACATCAATGGAAAACTAAAGGATAGACCTATTTAACCTGTGTCTTTATTTAATAACTGATTGTTTAAAGTTTAAACTAATAATTACTACGAAAGAGGCACAAATGTACTCTTTGATTTTCAAAAAGCCTGCTTCAAATCCAAAAACAGCTGGTCAGTGTGTTTTTAGCAAACACTACATAAACAAGATGAAACATTGCATTTGTTTGGGACCATTTTCAGCCGCAGATTAATCCACAGTTGGTGCTCTTGTTTGTATTAACAGCAGCAGGACGGTTGTTGCTGATTGATATGTTTTTAATATTTTTCTAGACATCAGTGAAGCTCTATGCCACAGAGGAAGAACTTCTTAAAGCGAAACTCTCGCCAAAAAGCAACCAAGGCTTTATTTGTGATTGAATATGAGTCAAACCTTTGTGTAAATGCATAATTACGAAGAAAGAGGCAGTTATACGATTTACCGTAGTTTCGTTTTCGGGCAAGCTAATTTTAAATGGGGTGCAGGGGCACTTTTACACTAGCATCAAATTCGCTATTTTTAAAACACTAAGAAGGCTCGACACAACATGAAACTTTGCTCGTAGTATCACCAGGTTCTCTACACATGAACACGAGCATTGAGAACATTGTTTGTGTACGCAGAGTTTACTAAAAAGAAGGTTTTTGAACTACTCACCATGAAGCTGGATCTCCGGCGCGCCACCGTCATGGCAGACAAAAAGTGTCGATCCCCGAGTACGACCTAACAGGCAGGAGAATAATGGTGGACCTCCTACCTGTTAGGTCGCAATGTTTTCAAAGCTCGTGTTCATGTGTAGAGACCCTGGTGATACTAAGAGCAAAGTTTCATGTTGTGTCGAGCCTTCTTATTGTTTTAAAAATAGCGATTTTGATGCTAGCGTCTACGGAAGAGGATTAGGGCCACATGTGATTTTTATTTTTAGTTCTGACTTTAAAGTCAGAATTCTGAAAAAAAAGTCAGAATTCTGAGATTTAAGTCAGAATTCTGACTTTTTTCTCAGAATTCTGACTTTAATCTCAGAATTCTAACTTTAATGTCAGAATTCTGACTTTAAAGTCATAACTAAAAAAAAAAAAATCACATGTGGCCCTAATCCTCTTCCGTAAGCGTCAGAGTGCCCCTGCACCCCATTGAAAATTAGCTTGCCCGAAAACGAAACTACGGCAAATCTTATAATTGCCTCTTTCTCCGTAATTATGCATTTACATGAAGGTTTGACCCATATTCAATCACAAATAAAGCCTTGGTTGCTTTTTGGCAGGAGTTTCACGTTAATAGAAGTTCTGATCTGTGGCATAGAGCTTCACTGATGTCTAGAAAATTTTAAAAACACATCAATCAGCAACAACCGTCCTGCTGCTATTAATACAAACAAGAGCACCAACTGTGGATTAATCTGCGGCTGAAAATGGTCCCCAACAAATGCAATGTTTCATCTTGTTTATGTAGTGTTTGCTAAAAACACACTGACCAGCTGTTTTTGGATTTGAAGCAGGCTTTTTGAAAATCAAAGAGTACATTTGTGACTCCTTTTTACACTAATGACCTTTGGGCTGAACGTTAAGAATGCATGCCTGCTGGGTATGGTGAATTAATTCAAAAAGGAAGGAAAAAAACATGTAGGTAACAAGAATAACTGTGGTCTTTGTCAACTAATGAATTAGTTTTTACTAACAAGCCCAGAAAAATTTTTTAAACATCATTAAGGTTCTTACAAATGTTTGAAAGTGCATTTGCATAGTTTTCCTACTCAATACCACACATGCACGCACTCACAGCCCAGAAGGTCTGCACCAGTGTCGTGGATCATTAATGAGCTCCACGCAAAGCCGCGGCCTCGCCAGCAGCTCAGCATGGCTGACTTCCCACTGGGAGGCAAAACATAGGCACGGCCACCCATGAGATGACCCACACTACATTATTTTCTGCTCAGACACAAACCGAATGCTGAAGCAAAAATAAAGGAATAATAGTAAAGCTAACTTGGCACAATTTATTTTGCATCAGTCCTATGTGGTTGTGCTGACAGCATGTTTGAAGCATACTATGTTTTTTGTAAAAAGTGTTTCAGATGTTAACTTCACAGTAACACGGTTATTTAAGTCTACCGGCTGAACATGTAATAAAAATGGTAATGTGAAGGGAGGAAAACCTCATTGAAGACATAATGCAAAAATAATACACAAAAAGAAAAACAATTTGGGTTTAGAAACATTTCATGCCATTGACTCATCATCATTCCATTTGTAAAAAATAGAATCAAATGGAAATATTAAATGTGATCAGTAGGTTTCAAAAGTGCTTTCTCCATCCAGCATTAACACCAAACAATAAGCATTGCTCTTGTGAGGCATTTCTCACATGCATTACTTAGATGCACTTAAGTGTGAGCACCACCATTCAGCTCTCCTTTACCATACCTTCAGCTTTCTCAGGCTCTCATTTTGTTGTGTTACTATTCAGTGCAACTTAATGGATGCATATTGTACTCAGTGCATCTCCAGATCCTACATTCATTGAGGCAATCACTGGGGGTCACTGGCCCCCATCTCTTGACAATTTCCTGGTCCCTCACGCAAGACATTAGCACAGAGCTGAGAGAGACAGATGGGCGAGGCAGCATGGCTCCAGCTGCAGATGCATGATATGGATTTTTAGAGTCTTTAGAGCATGACAAAGTTCTGGAAAAAGGCAGGAAATTTGAACTTCTGCTCCTGCATCAAAATATTGGCTCAAAGTTGTACAATAAAATGGTAACCCAGAAAATAAGGATCAAATCATGTGGTGGTACACTAATGCACAATATCTTCTTTCTGCATTTCAGGGTCTCTCAATCAAAACAGAAGACGGAAATGAGATCATGGGAGTTTTGGTCTTCATTGTAATGGAACCAACATTAAAGATCAAAAATCATCCATCCATGTGACTCAGTCAGAAATTATAATTTAGGGCGCTATCTTATGCCCTTCCCCAAGCGCTGCACAGTCCAAGTGTAGTTGCTTGTTTCAGACCGACAAAATTGTCATTTTCACAATCCGCACTAACGTTGTGTAAATAGCAAATGTACCTATACTTCCTGGTGTCCCTGGGCATGTTGGACTTAAAGTAAGGTGTGGTCAGGCACATTGATAGCACATTGCTCTCGAGGCAGCAAAAAGTGACAGCGCTGTAGACCAACAAAAAGCTGGTGTCAAAGGCTCAGTCTGTTTCCTGCTATTTAAAGGCATGTATTATTCAGAAAGTATTATGTCCCTACCCTGGGTGGGTTCACAATGCACGAACACTCTGATCTTCTGATTGGAGAGGCTGCCTTACGAAATTTTAAACGTTTTCATGAATGCAGAAATGTCACTGTAACAAATACCGTGGCACATAAAATTAGTAAAACTAAAAGCTGAAGAGAAAACTCCAGAGGAAACAGAATTAAACTTTAAGCTTCTGAAATAAATATTTGTAGAGAGGATCTCAAGAGTTATCAGGACACCTGATTCATACTAATCCATTTTACTGTATGAATTTGGACTGTGTGTGAGAGTAGGGGCGGTTCTAGGGGGGGGGCAACAGGGGCCAGTGCCCCCATAACTCTGAGTCTGGACCCCCCCTGTGGCCCCCCTGACAGGGAGTCTGCATTAATAATACAATGACAGATTTCTTGCAATGATTTTGTTCTGAAGGGAAAGGCAGAAATAAAGTGTCTCAGCAGTTTACTACCCAATCAAAATTGCTGAAATTGTAAACACTGCTTTGTCTGAATGAGGGATTTATCCTTTTTTCCGGGTTGTATGTGCCCCCTAACAAATAAGCCGGCCCCAAACTGGCCCCCCTACTAAAACTGGTCTAGAACCGCCACTGTGTGAGAGTCAGTGAGTGAGGAGTGAGGAGGGAAGTCAGAGAAAATACACTGATATTTCACAGAAGAGAAGGATGAGTGCCACTGTGTGTGTTATAGTGATGAGCAGATCTCAGTCTGTTGATCAGGTGGGGCAGGTCATTCAAATTATCAGTCTGATTAAAAGCGGGTAGGATGCAGGTGGGTGAAATACAACTTTAATGAAGAAAATGTTAATGATGTTACCTGCAGCAATCTTCAAGCAGCAGAACTAATACGTGTATCTCTACATTATCATGCACATTTGCGCACAAGGGACAGGGACAAGGGACAACTAAATTGATTATTTAAAATTTGTAAAGTATTTAATGTTAATAAATCGTCTGTGTTCTTCTACACATCAAAAGCTCACAGAAGTTACAGCAACAGGCGACTAAACGAAATGCACTGCTCAAGATCTGCTTGACTTTAAAAAATGTGTAGTTTTAAGGATTCACTGACACCATGAGTATAGAGACAGGAGCAGAAAGGAGAGGGTGGAGCATAAAATAAGAGAGTGGTTATCATGGCAACCTCAGCAGTCAGAGGTTCAGTGTGTGAGTCAGGAAACTCGTCCACTGAATGCTAGGTGCAAAATATTACAGGGAAAAGATTAAAAAAAACAAAACTGTAGTGGTCTAAGTGAGTCAAACAACAAATCCCTACCACATTCTCCACCCAATCCACTATCGTCACATAGCCAAATCAATGGATTTTATTATTTCATTACACAATTTTATTATATGGAATTCATCTTTGTGGATTATTAAAGCATGATGGCTGTCTTTTGCCTCTTTGCACCAGCTTTTTACCCATCTGACAGTTTGCTACACTAGCACTGCACTATACAGTTTACTATGATGATGGCTAACCACTCAAAAGGACTAGCAGTTCGAGACAATATTTGATTTTAGGCTAGGGGATTCTACACAGAAAGCAGGCTACTTCTACTGATGGTCATCATTGATTTTGGCTGTGACCAGCATATAAAATCTGCTAACAGTTGTTGTTTTTTTTTATCTTGACCTAAAATGCAGAGACCAGAGGCTGGCAGGTTTAAAGGGTTGTATTTCAGGACAGAGTTCTTAGAGGAAGTAGTGGATGAGGAGAACAGAAAGGCAAGCTGGGTTGTCTGTTAAGAGATCTCAGGTGAGCCAGAGGAGCAAGAAGGTGCTGGAGGTGCTGCACACCGGGGAAGAAAATACAAAAGCATGAGGTGAATCACAAAAACACTGGAGCGTAGGCACACAAACAATCTCAACACTAGATAATACTTTGAAGATAGTGAATACAATAGCAAGTGGCACTGGTATAATAACCATACAGGACGGAACAATTTGGCACCGGAGTGGAGAGGAGAACGGAAATGGTTGGTGCAGACACTGCTACCACGCTCACACACAGGGAAGGGAGCAGGAAATATACAAAACCACAAAAAAAACCTGACTACAAAAGAAGAACTGTGACTCAAGCAAGGGACGGATGAGCGCTCTTCTGGGCCATACCCTTCCCAGTCAACCAGGGATATGAAAACACCTGCCCCAGCGACGAAAATCCAAAAGGCAATGAACAGAGTAGACTGGATGGCCGGCCAGAAGCCGGGGAGATGGAGAGGGTTCAGCCGGCACATGAAAGGAGGGATGTACCTTGAGTGCCAGGGGGAGTTTGAGTCAGGGCCACCACAGGGTTAATCATTTTGACAATCTCAAACAGTCCAATTTATCCAGGTACCATCTAAAGGAAGTCTGTTTTGAGGGGAAGATCCTTGGAGGAAAGCCACACTTTTTTTACCCTGGGCGTAGGTAGGAGCTGTGTGTGGTGTCTGTTCCCCAGGGGTTGGTTCCATGCAGATGAACTGAGGAGGGCGGAGAAGGCAGCCTGCCAAACCCAGCGACACCTATGCAGGTGTTGGTGTTACCTCTGAACCACCACTTCAGCTTCCTGCTTGGGAAACAAGGGCAGCTGGAAGCCATTAACTGCCATGAACAACTACCTACCTATGGCGGAGCAAACCAGGGAGTTATGTGCGTACTCCACCCAGGGAAGATGAGTGGAACAGGAGATGGGATGTCTGGCCGATACACTGAGTCCCGGTTCGCCCACTCCATCTGCCCGTCGGTCTGAGGGTGGTTGCCCGGGAAGAAACGGACAGACACTGATTGCCTTTTACACCTGGGAAATAAACTGTGGCCTCCTGTCTGACAAAATGTCCACTGGGATAAGTGGTCTCTAAAGCAGACAGGAGTTGAGGCAGGGGGACAAAATGTACAGCTTTAGAGAATCTGTCAACAATGGTGAGTATAGCTATGTTACCTTCAGAGAGCGGCAGACCCTTGACGAAATCCACAGCGATGTGGGACCAGGGTAGGCCAGCAGGGGGCGGGATGAGAGGCTTTGCTGAGCAGGCAGAGACAAACTCATTAGTGACGTGGCTAGCATGGGGGCCACCAAAACCGCTGTTGGATGAGGCATAAGGTCCTTTTCTAAATTGGCTCGTCACCCAGGTTTTCAGAGTGCCCCGACTGGAGCACTTCCTTTCCCCCAGTGTGTGGTGGCCGCAGCTAGATGGGACATGATCAGCTCATCTGGAGTCTCTTCTCCAGAGATGGAGAACTGATGAGAGAGAGTGTGGGGTTTGGTGTTCCGGGGGCCACGGCGGTAGGTGAGGGAATAGCTGTAGCAACCCAGGAATAATGCCCAGCAAGCCTGGTGCGAGTTCAGTCGCTTGGCTTGTAGGTAGGCAAGGTTTTCATGGTCGGTCTAAACAAGGCAAGGATGGGCTGCTCCTTCCAACCAGTGTCTCCATTCCTGGAGCATGAGGGCTAACAGCTCGCGGTTAACCACATCATAATTCCTCTCGGCTGGGGTGAGACGAGGTAGAAGAAGAAGGCGCAGAGATGACGCTTCTGGTCTGCCGGTGACCGCGGTGACAACCTGCAACAATGTAGTGACAACTTCGCTGTCTGAGGCGTCCACCTCCACCACAAACCGGAGACCCGGATCCGGGTGACTGCTGTCATTTTTCACACTTTTCTCGTAAGGAAAACAAGCCTGTCTCCTACCTTTGGCTTGAGACATGCCCCGCTGCGGCTTCGTAGCACAAATGTATTTTAATTTATGTTAAAATGGAAATTACATTTTATTCTAGTTTGTATTTTGTTGTTTAGAATGAAAAGGACATTTTGTTTTGAATATTACAGTATTATTGCATGTGGCCTGACCGACCTCAATACATGGACCTTTGAGTCATTGAAAAAAATCTTTGTGGCCCTTTAAGATTAGTATTTGAGTACCCCTGCTGTATAGCCTGATTCTGCACTCTACGGTATTCACATTCCATCAGCCCATGACATTACCCTATGATTACCATGGCTATGGCAAGAAGTGGCACCTGCAGCTACCAGCAGCCACAGTCCTTACAACCTTATCTGATTTGAAAATAAATGTTAAAAAAAATGAGCTCAAATCCCTGAGAAGCCACATTAGCATTAGTGACGGTTTCATCCATAAGTATGCAGTTACCGATAGCTCCCTCAAACAATGTAACAAAGATGCGCATCAGAGGGGATTAAGAAGTGGGTGTACGCAATGCTGACTGAAAAATTTGTAGTTATATGCCGCATACCTGCACCACTGGTTGAAGTTACACTCCACACTGCCTTTGTGCTGAGCGTAAACATATACTTCAGACTGTATGTTTCACTTATAAGCTTATGCGAGTACAAACAGTTACTTAACATTACATATCTTTAGTTTATTTAACTTAGTTCACCGAAGAACTGTAAAAGTTAAATACCAGCTGAAGCAGTCAGATTAACATAGTGTTAGAGTACATACATCCACTTCCTTTGGATGTATGTACTATGCTGTTCTAAGCACTGCTAACGCTATGTCAATCTAGCATGCCATATTTTACATTTACTCATTTAGCCTTCACCTACAAATCAATGTTCAGTGGGTCAAGGAGAAACTTTTGTGAATAATTTTCACTTTAGAGAGAATAAACACACTTTATTCCATTCCTTATACATTTCTTCATGGGCTTTTGTTTTTGTAAAGTCAAGGCTAAAAAGCAGTTCACTTTTTTAAACCTCTTGTAAATGTATTTATTACTGAATGAATTACTGAATATCAAAACTGTTTCAGTCTCAGGAGGAATAAGGAGGAATTCAAACACTTTTATAAACTGAATGAACTAAATATCCATTATTCCTTGTGCTCTTAAGTACCTGCACTCAGACTCAAGGTAAGTCGTTAGAAAATGTAGACATGTGAAGTAACGATATTAACCAACTTGGCAACAGAGAAACATTACACATGAAAAAAAAAAACTGAAAATTGTTTCCCACACATAGGCGTTACTCACCCAGTTATATTAACAGCTGCCCAAGTATATTTGTTGATCAATTTTATTAAGCATTTTTTATTCCATCAATCCAACAGAATTATGTACCCCAATTACCAAGTAAACAGTAGCCTCTTTCACACTGCCGTTTGCATGCAGGGATCCTGATCCGCCTCTGGAGGTAGTATCAGGGCCGCATTATTGGTGAGCCGTCCCAGTGTGAACGGATAATTCGGAGGCGCGGAGCGGGGGCGTGTCGGTCTGACTAGTCTGATAACTGCACAGGTCCTTCACTCAACTAAATACAGAGAAATGTCCCACAAAGCAACGTTACAGGACCGAACAAAAGTAACGTAGTCACTGTAACTGTCTTTGGCAACTTATATGAGGAAAACAAATACCACAGCTGTACGTGGAGAAGCGCCTGTCCTCCTGTCTGTCCTCCCGACTCTTCCTCACATTTCTGCTAAAAAAACAGCGTTTGTCACCAGCAAAAAACTTTAACTCACGAGTGTCTGTGACGAAAATAAATCACCGCGACCGTCAGCTCTCCGGACCGAGACTTCAGGGAACTTTCCCCCAGAAAACAGCCTCCATCCTCGCGAGTGACAGAGTCAGACAGTGTCCTGTTTACTGATGGTGATTATGTATAATTATGTAATTTAGCGCGAAAAACTTAACTCACTTTCCAGGATGTTTGGTGGGTCAGGATCTCAATCACTACACATTATAACAGCATCCATATGATTATAAACTGTCCGCGGGTTTGGATTAACAGGGGGAACACCTGGGGAAACACCGACGTCATCAACATGACCGTCACGCCTCTTTAGGAGCCGCAGCGCCAGCTTTCTTTGTGAATTACACACGTGAAGGCGGAGATGCTTCGCTCTGTGTGAATCACCATCGGCGGAGAATTGCAGAACCACCGCTCCGGAGATAATGCGGAGACGCTGTGTAAAAACGGCTAGTCTCATCTCGCTCTTTCCCTCCTGTCTACTGGCAATTGCACATGCTCTAAAAAAAAAACAGAATGACAGAGATATC
The DNA here is from genome assembly GCF_900880675.1 of Sparus aurata. Taxonomy (NCBI): domain Eukaryota; kingdom Metazoa; phylum Chordata; class Actinopteri; order Spariformes; family Sparidae; genus Sparus; species Sparus aurata. Next base: position 12,625,546 of record NC_044190.1, read on the forward strand.
CTCTGGTATTACATCCCTCCTGTAAATGCATCTGGTGCTGCAACCATATCCTATTGAATGTAGCTCTACTTATTCCATTGTTTCATAAAAGCTTGAGACAGATCTTGCTGAATAAACTCAGATAAAGCATCTTGAATGGACATAGATTTCGCCGCAGTTGGAATAAATGTAGTACCTTCCTGCAGTTAGGGAAAACATCTCCCCATCTATTAAGACAGAGAGAAGACTAGAGTGATTCCCATTTGGGGTCATGTAAAGATATTTTCATGTTAAACTTATTGGATACAAGCGTTACCCATGAGCTGTATTTGAAATATCTGATGAAACATAAAAATTAACAATTTATTCTACATAAAATCACTGACTCAACAATCCACAATATTACAACCGTGCTCCTCTAAGTATTACTCAAGCAGCAGATTTAACACCAAATTATCACCCAAGATAGTTCTTTTATTGACCATCGTTACCAGGAATGGACATGCTTCCTTCTACTTAACTAAACCCCAAGAACATCATCTTGAAATTGATGGCAAACAACTTAAGCTGTGACATGAATAAGAGACATTTGACAAATTACACTCCAAGAACCCTTCAGATAATAAGCACAAAAAGCAACTTTCCACCAGAACCAACACACTTGATTCAAATAAGAACAAACTAATTGCTAATTAACTTAAAAAGAAAATAATCAAATCATACATTGTAGATGACCCAAAAGGAAACACAAGATCCAGTAGAAATACACAAACATTTTAGTATATCAATAATGCACTGCAGAACATAATGAGCAGAATGTTTAAATCGATACTGAAATGAAGGAAGCTACAATTATGAACTGAAGATATCTGCTCCATGCAGCATCTGCAGCAAAGTGACAGCACAGAGTAGCAGCAGTCACATTTTACTTAACCTGTGACAGGAGTAAGGAAATGTTCAGCAGTAACTTAATACAGCTGCCTACAGATAGTGAGCTTCTTATATTGTAAAGAGCAGTGAAATAGAAAACACTGCTATCAAAAGCTTTTTAGTCGATGGAAACATTTGCATTCGTCTAATTTGTTATTTCCAGACTTGCTGAAAAAATGAAGGTAGTTAGCCCTGGCACACATCTCCACTGTGTGACTACAGTCTAGAAGCTGAACAGTTGCTAACAGTAGGTTTTTTGGCTGCCATATAATGTTAGCTGAATGTCTAGAAATCAAATAGCAGACTTTTAGCTGCATAATGTTGTTACCTACCCACAGCATGTCCAGTATTAAGAACTTCAGTTGGCAAATAAAACAAAGGTCACATTTAGCTCAATGGTCATTTATAGCTATTGTTAGCTACTGCAGCTATCTGTGACACAACTAACAGTGTTTGAAATTTCTTCACCTACATCGCACTACAAAACCTGGCATTCTGCTACGTAAATCATAACTTGCAATGGGGGTATTTGTTCACCAGACTTCATTAGCAAGTTTTGTCTTTACTTTTTTTTGGGTGTTGTTCATTTATTATCTGCCCTGGCTTTTTCTCTTCACAGACATGGTTCCCCCCACATTTTAAGCTTTTCTGACATGCATGAGTACGGACAGGGAACTGGAATTAGAGTTAAACAATGGCTTACTGTCAGACCATTCAAGCTTGGGAAAACACTGCAGTCTTCGGAGACGACATTAATATTTGCAACAAAAGGAAGCCATTTATCAAACACTTCTTTCTGGATACTAATTTTGAAGTTATTGGCTACACAACTCCATCTAACATACTACATGTTGACAGAAAGAGCATTTCCTCTTCAGAGAAATACCTGCCAGATTGAAGGTTTGGTTCACAGGTTGTGGTGGTTGCAAAAACCCAACCAAACTGCGACCGTGTGATGAAGGTTTGGCTTGTGAGACACTGTTGTGCTGCCACAGCCACATTGTGTTGGGAATGGTGATATACACGATTCAAAATTAGATCAGGATATTGGGCTATGGGTGCATGTATGCATATGCATAAATATGCAATAAAAGTCAAATGAAATGTGTCGCATTATTCGCAAAAAAACCCCTGAAAATCCAGATATCTCACAGAATACACAAAAAATCAGGTGAAAAATGAAATATTGGAATATCTCTAACTTATTTTGAGTAATGTGTGTGACACACTAAAAGGCAACCTGTTCAGTGTTTTAGGTATGACGATGTCTTGGAAAAGTAAGTGACCTACATCCAGGACCTGGGCAAATAAGGTGATGCATGACCAGCAGCCATATTGGAGTTCTTCAGCTTTTAAGAAACAAAGACTGTTTCCATGAAATACATTGCAACTTGTACAGAAAAAGTCAGCACTTCCCCTCCACTCCATGGAGCATTGTAGCTTCTTTTAGCAAATGTTTAACTTTAATGACACACCTTCAATTACATTATGCCTGCTCTCAACAACCTCCTTTTGAGCCATGGAAGGTGAGCTCTGTCCAGCTCAAAAGTTTGCATTAACCAATTGTATGTTTCGTACCCACCGGCAAATGGCAGACAAACACCAAAACACTTGCAACTAGCCAGTAAACACCAACGCATTTGGCTGCTCAACAGACAGACTCTTACATCAGGAGCTGCTGACGATTACGACGACGACTACTGTGTTTGTGTGTATGAGTGTAGTTATTTTCAGTTCACTATACTCAGAACTCACCAGAAAGTGCTGTTGGTTATTTTCCTCCATTCTCTCCTTGTTCCTGTAATCTCTCAACATTTATCAAGGAAATTTGTAAACCAAATGACAGCATTTTTTCGCTCAAGTCTTCGCATCAGTTCCTGTCGACCGGGGCCAATTTGCATTTAACTGGTTCTTCATTGAGTTTGTATGCAATCAACCTCTAAAACTGGCCTCCCATTCTGCCTGAACATACAGTGATGACTCCCAACCCTGCATGATTCTAACTAGCATTCAAATCCCCATGACTCACTAGCATAGCTGACATTGTAATTACCATCTATTCACTTAAGTGGAAATGTCTCAATTTATTATTTTTGTGTTATTTTGCAGCCACTCTGGTCTTGTCCACACCCGTGTGTATGTTTCCCAGTATACTGCAGCCAACAGTACCTGTCTGGTCCTCTCCCGCAGGTCTTTATCTTCATAATGGGGATGGTTGGTGAGAACTCTGCCTGTGCACAGCTTGATGCCAGCCAGCAGCTGCATGCTGCCTGCAAATACAGCCTGCTTAGGGGTCTTTGTGCTGTGAACAAACATAGAGGGAGAGAAGAGAGGACACATCATTCAGTGCTATAAATATATAGATAATTTATACCATAAAAAAAGCTTTTGATGAACTACAGAGTGTTATAAAGCTTTGTGGGTGAGTGCTAAAGAGAGGAGAGAAAATGGGTAAAAGGCACAACAGAAAAATGTTCTGTTGTTTGAAGGATATGAAAAAGTTTGGAGGGTATTCACAGGTGCACCCAGTTATCAATAAGAGTTTGATTGGTTTTTGTTTTGGTTATTTTCTAGCGTTGTCATTCAGTTCACATGCTTTAGCTTTTTGCATTTGCTGCAATAATGGGGACTTATTGATGGCATTTGATGGCAACATCTCTTTCAAGGATTTGGCTTCAAGGACAGCAGCTACCTGCATCAAGACCAGATACAAAAACATTCTTTGTACAGACAAATTAAATCGCATATAGATAGATAAAGATGTGCAGTTACTGTGGTACAGAAATATCTGCACATTGACAAGTCCAACACACACACACACACACACACACACACACACACACACCCCTTACCTGTAATGATGACCTAGGGGTCATCTTTAATCTAAACTCATGCCTACTGACAAGCTGAATGCTTGAGTTAAGAATACACGACACTTTGACACTCAGGTTACATTGTCACCACAAAACCAAACGTGAGATATTGAGATAGACCGGGGTCACATAGCTAGCAGTACAATCAAACATCGACTGTGTGTGAAGACTGATGGGAAAATGAAGGATTTAGTACAAAAACAAATAACTGATTGATATCTATATGTCAACATCCAAATAGTAAGAAAAATGTCAGATTGGACCAGAAACCCATTTGTCTGACAGCCTATTATTTCAAAAATGGGGTTAATTGGGGAAAATTCCCAATTCTGTGAATATCCCCAATAAAAACAAGGCTAAAGGCATTTTTTTTTTTCAAAACTGTTGTTTTTTGTAATGAGTACTTTTCAAACAGAAAGATGATATAAAGTGCCGAAAAAGCTGTGGCACCACAAATGAAGGCATCAACGGTCGTGTTGTGCCAAACAGATGTCACGGTATAACTCATAACAATTGAGTACCTGTGGATTATTTAAGTGTCTCATAACTCTGTATTATATGACAAAGGATATAAAATAAGAAAGACAATTTGACCAAGATGATATCGGACAAGTAGCCTCAATTGCTCTCCGCATAGTCAGAGTGGGATTTTCAGTCTAGGTCAAATGTTTGCATACACTTATAAAGAACATGTACAGTGTATCATTGATTTTTACAGCTCTCATTTTTCTGTGATGAATTGAATGGAACGCATATGGCTTTGTCAAGAAATGCATCCATGAAGCTTAAAATTTAAATTTATCATTGGTCCTCTGGAAATGTGACCAAACCTGCTAGCTCAAAAACATACATTGAGTAAGTAAGTAAGTTAGAACATGGTCTGCAGTATGCTTAAACAACATGTGAGGTTTTTGAACATGTCAGAAACCCTTAGTATGTAACATGATAATAATAATAATAATAATCAAATGCAATAATGAACACTGTTTACAGGGTAAAATTGCAGTGTGCAAATGCTGCAACAATAACATAACAAACAATGGCAGTGTTCCTTCTTATTTGTATCAGGCAGACTAGACGTGGCCACAAAGTCTTGTTGACCATTACTGCTTGTTATTAAGGTTTTCTTTAGGCAATGATTAATATGTTTTATACAGCTAATTGCTGTACTTCATTAGTTTCTTAGTGCAGGTATAGGTTGAGTTAAGCGCACAATAAAAACAGTTTCTCCAGCTGCTTCCAGGTCATTGAATAGCTTCCTCCTTTGAAGTAATGCCACGTGTACTTGACGATTTATTTTTTAAAATTTTAATGCCATTTTGAAACGTTGTACTTATTAGACTTCTGTGGAACAAGTGTGTAGGCGTCCTCTTCTTAGCCAGAAATGTAATCAGAGAATGCACAGCTTAAGGCCCCTCAGCTGTGGCCTCAACATGTAGCCATGATGGTTGCTGAATGGATGAAAGGCTCAAATTCCTCCTTTTGTAGCAGTCCAAAAGGATAAACATTTCAATTCTTAGAAGCAATTCAGCACTGCAGAGTTTTGCAGTTACACTAGGTGTGGTCACAAGCAATCCACATTCTTAAATCATTCTACCCACAGAGATAATGCTTTTTTGACATAAATAATCCAGCATCACATCCAGCTAACTCTACAGAAATAGTTTGAATCGTTAAGCTTAAATTCAAACCTCATCAGGAAGACAAACATTCAAACTCCAATTAGAAGTACCAGAGCACACACATGCACACACTGTAGCGTCATTATAGATATGAATGCCTCGGTTTACAGTCCAGTTACACAGCAATACCAGACATAGATTGCTTTACATATTTATTGTCTGCTCTGTGTGTAAAGTATGTATATGAGGCACAATAATGACTAGCTTGATGTGTGAAATAAAAATATACGCTTGAGTGGATGTGCATATGGGCGTATGCTGGATCGGCTTATGAATGTGTGTATTCATACATGCTCTTGGGTAGATGTGTGGTTTGATTTCTTGGCCTCCTGACCTGCAGCAGAAGTCCATTTCTGCTCGTCTTCTCTCTCTGAGAGTATGTGAATTTAATCGCTCACAGCATCCCGGGAAATAGCTCCCCTTCAAGTTGATTTACATTTAATTTCACGTTTATATTCTCATATGTAAATGCCAGAAGGCACTGGCATGCACCCCACTGACATCATAAAAATTAAATAATGACATTAATTTTAGTTATCTGGGGCAGCTGCAGGAGACTCACTATGGTGACTTTTCCGTTTGTGTATTGGTCAGTGTTTACAGGTTCAGGCAACGTGTTTCTAAGCACTTGTTGCTCAACTTCAGACAGCACTGTTTAGAAAGAAAACAATATGAGAGCGAGAGCTGACTGAAACAGAGAGAGGGGCCACAGGGACTGGGCAAATAAGGCGATGCATGACAGGCAGCCATATTGGAGTTCTTCAGCTTTTAAGAAACAAAGACTGTTTCCATGAAATACATTGCAACTTGTACAGAAAAAGTCAGCACTTCCGCTCCACTCCATGGAGCATTGTAGCTTCTTTTAGCAAATGTTTAAGTTTAATGACACACCTTCAATTACATTATGCCTGCTCTCAACAACCTCCTTTTGAGCCATGGAAGGTGAGCTCTGTCCAGCTCAAAAGTTTGCATTAACCAATTGTATGTTTCGTGCCCATTGGCAAATGGCAGACAGCCAAATTTTGCAACTAGCCAGTAAACACCAAAGCATTTGGCTGCTCAACAGACAGACACTTACATCAGGAGCTGCTGACGACTACAACAAGCTAAAAAGAGAGTGAACATTGGACCTATGTGCAGTTGTCTGAGACATTACTCCTTACTAACATAATCACCTAAACGTCTTTCTCAGATTATATGACATGATGTGGTTGCAGCCTTATTTCGCAAAATGCCCCCCAAAAATCATATAAAGCTGTTATAAATGCTGTGAATTACAGTGGCTTTCCTGCTTCCATATGTCAAAAATGTCTGCAATCAAAAAAAGGGTGACAGTAACATGACAGAAGCATGCCAAATAAAATGTATAAAACTGTTTTAACATGACCAATATGTTCTGGTAAAAATGCAAAAGGCAAGACTTAATAGTGACATGATTATATGATTTTCTCTCATTAATACATTGTTTTGAGGTCAGATGTCGATGTTAAACATAGTCAAAGTTCCAAACTTGAGGTGAGCATATGTTTAAGGGCTCTCTGAAAGCCTAGGTTTCAGTTTGTTCTGAATGCAGTTGACTGCAGCCCTGTGATGAACCTGCAAAGTTACTAGTGGCAGTGCTCATTGCATATCTATAGTTGTTCTTTAAACACAGATATCATACATGAAATTCTAGATAATCATACATGATGGATATAGTTCATTTAACAACTAGTCAGAGTTGAGTTTTTGGTCATATAAAAAAGGAATATTCACTCTTCAAAAGCATGTTACATTTCAAGCCAACGACCCAAACAAAAAATATGACCCTCAAAATGAACCTGATATGTCCTATTTTGAAGAATCTTAATGACACACAAAACACAGGGAAAACATCTCATCAATCTATATAAGAGAATGTGAACCAATCGGCCAGTTCATACTCACCGTTCAACACTTCTGACTGCCTGCACTCTGATGTTGCTGTGGATATTTGTGATAACAACTGCAAAGGCTCTGCAAAGAGTCATGCCAGCGTTTGCCTTCAGAACGATTAACTTATCACCTGCAGTCACATAAGGACCAAATCTACTTCATGCCCTCTTCACAACTTGTTTTCACACAGACACACAAGTAAATCATATTTAACATAAAGCTCTGCCATGGTCCAGCTGCACACAGGTGTTTAACTCATTTTGTCTTATTAGGTATTTTTTCATGAAATGTACTATGTTGGTATCTGAAATCTTTCTGAATTCACTTTTACAGACTGCTGAAGACTAAGGAGAAGAGAACTAATATAAAAAGATATCATCTAAGCTGCTTTGTAGAATTAATTAAGCACAAGGTTTTCTAAATGATGCGGCGATCAAATATATCCATCGAAAGCCACACGACTTTGGTCAAGTTGACAGTATTTAACATACAGAATGAACAGCCTTGAGGGACAAATATGACATCAATGTATACTTACTCTCATAGTAATTGGTGTTTGGTAACCTCACCCAACTTCCTGAGATAAGGGCCCTCCAAACCAAGAACAATGACTATAACAATAACTATTATGATAACAATGTGAGCGTCAACAAAGATGAACAACAATGTTCTTTTGACAGTTGAGCCAAGCACGTACTGCATGCTTCAGCTGTGTCAACAGCTTAGGAAAATGGATATAGATAATCGAATACTGTGAATACTGGGATGAAAGGATGGATCCATATTCGTTAATTTCTTAAAGAATAATGCATGCATCTTGATGAAAAACAGCTGTATCTTGTGTCTATGAGTATAAAATGGGACTTTTGGGCCTTGGCAGAGGTATGTGCTCTACTAAATACAGTTCTGGTTTTATGTCTGATTTGCAGCCTCATATTATGTAACATAAGCACTTAATGAGTTGTGACATGATGCCTTATAAATTCAGATGGATTTTGATTTCTATCTTTCAGCAAATCACTCTGAAAGTAATCCCAACACAATATTTTGTTAATGTTGTTGTCGATAAAGATCACTGTAGTATGGACTGGACATCATCCAGTTAATACACAACGATGCTTAAACTCATCTATATATAGTTCTCTTTTGTAGTAATAGATGATAGTGGGCCAGGATCAGGGTAAAAACTGGGACGGGGAGGCAGGTCAACCACGTCAGTGTAAAACAGAAAAACAGTCTTCAAAATCGAAAGAAAGGGCAGGGATTGCATTAAGTGCAGTCCTTAAGACAGTCCCTGCCTACGAGATCTTCCAACCACCCAGCCAAACCAAATACCACCACAGGCAAGGCAATCAGCCAAAGGAGAGATGGAAGAGAGCTGAGAGCCGAGCTAACCCAGCTTGGACCGAAGAGAGCACAACAGACGAAAACACAAGTATTTGTTGGTCTATCATCAACAGATGGAGAGAATCGATTTGAAAGGAATTAGAATTCATCCTAAATTGAGGTCTTTCTGGACAGGTAAGTAATATCTTTATTATTTCTGAGTTACAATGGCATATTTCTACATCAACATGACATTGGTATAGGACAAAGTGGATGTGATGGCAGTGATGTCCACCAATATACCAATGAAAATTAATATGTGGCTAATAACTTCACATTTTGTGTTGTCTTTGCTCTTTCTTATGACTAATGATGCCATAACTTTACAATAAAATGTTGATAACTTCAGCCTTTTCAACAAATGTATGTTAGAGTTTAGATGAGCTTAGTTAAGCTTACATAGCCACAAAAAGATGCATTACCACATCACCATGCATCCTGCAGCTCCAGCAGCTAAAAGAAGTGCTAAAATGTCAAGCACTGGGGCTCATAATTCCTTTGTCCACAGGGGTCTTCAAAATCAAAAAGAAATGATAGTTTCTTGGACCTATTTTAAGTGGTAGTTAACTCCAGTTAAATGTTGTTGAGTGGAAGAGATGATGAGGTCTAATACTGAGACTGAGAAAGTGATTGGAAGTGTTCTTATGAACATGTCAAGCAATACACTTTTACTGAAGTCCGACTTCTGATTGAGAGACATGTACTTCAATCAAGGACAATCTCTCTCTCTGAACTACCTCTGGATCGGTTAGAATGTACAGACAGACAGAAAGAGACACACACACACACACACACACACACACACAATGCTGGTAGACAATTTAAAACATGACAAGAAGACAATTAAGAGAGTGAGAGAGCGAGTCAGAGACAGCACGAGCAGAGGATGTAAAAACCAGCAAGGATACAGTTTCATGGAGCAAGTTGAAAATTGTACTTTACTGGAGGACTGACTTGTGAATAGTGACACATGCTTCCTAAGAACGAATGATGCAATGTGTTTTAATTACACAGACAGATGGGGACAATATGACAGACCTACAAAACAACACTAGGAGGGAGAGGGAGTGATGAGCCCTATTTGCACAAGACTAGATTTATCTAGGGACCTCATATGAGTTAGGAGCTTAACCTTTACCCAGGCAGGATAAAAAATTGAGGATGCCCCCACCATAAAAATGACAGCAATGGTCTTTTGAACCAACAAACCCAAAAACTGCTTGGAGACCAGCTAAAATGCTTTAGCTACTGTTGTAGCAGTAGTCAACATCCCCTTGTTGGAGTGGCAAAACATTCGTCAGCATGGCTGCATTGAGTAAAAGGACCAGGGAAACCAGGGGTGTAAACACACAATCTTGAGGTAGTTTGATTCATACCAGTGGTGTGTGGACATTGGCATGTGACCAGGAATCTAGTCTCCTAACTTTCATATGTACCTGTTGAATATTTCTGTAAAGTGTCAATCACACAAAACTTTTCCCATTTTTCTTTTGGCCAGAGGCTGTGTCGGTTTTATTTTGGTGACTTCCATCTTTGGTAAGATCACATGGACAGCCTCTATACAGTACCCACACTAGCTCCTGCAAGTCAGTAGCCCCATTCACACTGCCCTTTGAGTGTGGGGATCCTGCGCCAACTCTCCGCCTCCATCTCTGTGTGAAAGTCTCAGAAGCGGCGAGGGGTGAAATTTCGCTCCGGCGCTGATACACCTCCGGAGGTAGTATGAGAGGCACAGTATTGGTGAACCGAACCTGTGTGAACGGCGTCGCGTACCAAGGGCGTGTAGGTCTAACAGTCGGATAACTACACAGGTCCTTCACTAAACTAAATAATGACACATTTTCCAACAAAGCAACGTTACATGAACAAACAAGAGTTACGTAGTAACTGTAACTGTCTTTGGCAACTTATACGTGGAGAAGTGTCTATCCTCCGGCCTGTCCTACCGACTCCTCGTCACATTTATGCCCGTAAAACTGCGTCTGTCAACGGCAAAAAACTTTTACTCACCAAGTGTTTGTGTTGAAAAACAATCACTATGACGGTCAGCCCTCCCGACTCCCGACTAAGACTTCAGTGAACTTTCCCCCAGAAAACAGTCTCCCCCCTCCCCGCGAGTGAGAGAGCCAGACAGCTTCCAGTTTATTGATGGCGATTATTTAATTATGTAATTTGGAGTGAAAAACTTAACTTTGTCACTTTCCAGGATGTTTGATGTGTCAGGATCTCAATCAAAACACATTCTAACAGAAACCATATGATTATAAACAGTCAGCCGGTTAGATTGTCAGGAGGACACTGTGGGAAAAAAACACAAAGGCGTCACCATCATGATGCATACCATCACGCCTCTTTAGGAGCCACTGTGCCGGCTCTCTGTGTGAATTATACTGCAGTTCATCTTTACGGTGGAGATGCTTGGCTCTGTGTGAACAACCAACAGCCGAGAATTGGCAAATAATAATGCAGCGTTCCTGCTTGAAAAGGGCTATTAAGGAAGTCAGCGTTAGCTAGTTGGCTAAATAGTGAACTGAAAAGGGTGATGCTAAGTCTGTTTAGCCAACAGTCATTTCAGTTAAGTGAGCTTGCCATACAGTTGTTTTACTGCGCTGTTTACACAAACAGACAAAAACAGACACAAACAAACATCGATCCACATTATCATGTATAACATTCACTTGACTTTTCATAGGGCTGTATGTCTACTACGGGGACTGATCGGAAGTTAATCTGGGCCACAATGACAAAACTCAGACAGCAGGGATGTGTTAGAAAAAAGGAATTAAAACTTTACTGTATACCTTGTGTAAACTGAGGTAGTGAACAACAGGGTGGTGACAGAGTGGGGGATGATGACAGCCCCGTTGGACCACTGGGGACTTTATGACCGTCACCTTTAACTCTCCTTCCTCCCCTCCTGACTATTTCCACTAAAAATCTGTAACTGTTACTGGCGCATTGTGTTATGGTTATATGATATCCCCTCATATTGATTGTGGGCCAATAAATTGGATCGAACAGAATCATTATGTGGCAGACTTTGTGACCTCAGCAAATATTGCATTGTCGTCCACAGAATCTACATAATTAAGGTAATGTGATTTACACCTCTAGCTGGAGTTATAGACTCTACTTTACTTGTTTTAATTATTAAGATTTCTGCCTCAAGCAGGGTAGAAGGCAGCATGTACACCATGTGTTTTGTCTCCTTTGTGGTGCTAGGAATCAAATTCCCCCCCAAAATTCAATCCATTATGTCCTGTGAAACATCCTTGTGACCGAAATGTTGACCTTACATACTAAATCAATGGGAGGTTATATGAGTGTGTTGAAATTGACTTTTTCCTTTGGTATTTCTGCCTCTAGCCCAATACAAAGGTGAATGGAATTTCCATCAACCTCACTTTGGACGTGAGAAGTTTCATAAGAGCTACTTCCTTTCATTTCCCATTAATATAAAGAATGTTGATTCTGTGGAATATCACTTCAGTATCTGTTTTGCGGCGGTCACCTCTGATCACCACAAATCCATATCCATTTGCCTCATTTGTAGGTAGAGGCAGAAATATCGCAGACAAGACCCGATGAATAAATAAGAAATTATTGGCATTTATAGCCACTGGAGACAAAAAGGTAATTTCTTTGTAATTTGTATGACCTGACCCTTTAAAGTATATGAACATAGAGAATATCAAAATAAGTTGTTGTCGACGTTGCTATGTCCAGTTTTTTCATTTTCTTTTTAAGTTAAAGTGAAACTGTTGCCAAAAAGCAACCAAGGCTTTATTTGCGATTGAATATGAGTCATGTAAAAGCATAATTACGACGAAAGAGGCACTTTTAGCCCCCAATTTCCACTGGATACTTCTCCCCACCAGGTCCGCTGCGCTGCGTATCTGCTCCGTCCCAGCTCTGGCAGTCCGGAGCCCTCCGGCACAGATACGCAGGATTTCTATTTCTGGCAGATGCCGGAGCATGACGCAGCAATTCAGCTGAATTTAGCACCCAGCAGACAGGAAGTCAAGCGCCGAAATAACAAACAACATCCGGTTACTTTTCAAAAATAAAACACTCCGTGTTGACACAGGCACACAAATCTCAAAAAAGAGACAAACACAAGCTCTTCTGCTAGTCCTTTGGTCGGGAACATTTCGTGTTGTTGTTTTCAATAACACAGACCTATAACTGTGGTTGTGAGTGATTATGTGATTATCGCGGGAACTCCTCGGCCTTGTGATGCCAGCTGTCTACCGTACTGCGCCGTGGCGGACTCAAACCGCAACCGGTGGAGATTGCCGGACAGCGGACGGTGGAGCAAAACTGGATCGGAGCCGCAACGCAGTGGACCCGTATCCAGTGGAAATTGGGGGTAATATTTACAGTAGTTTTGTTTTTGGGCAAGCTAATTTTCAATGGGGTGCAGGAGCACTAGCATCAAATTCGCTATTTTTAAAACACTAAGAAGGCTCGACACAACATGAAACTTTGCTCGTAGTATCACCAGGGTCTCTACACATGAACACGAGCATTGAGAACATTGTTTGTGTACACAGAGTTTACTAAATAGAAGGTTTTTGAACTACTCACCTTAGGAGCTGCCGTCATGGCAGACAAAAAGTGTCGATCCCCGAGTGCGACCTAACAGGAAGGAGAGTAATGGTGGACCGCTCCTCAAGCCTGCCTATTAGGTCGCACTCGGGGATCGACACTTTTTGTCTGCCATGACGGCAGCGCGCCGGAGATCCAGCTGCTAACGTGAGTTTTCCAAAAACATTCTTTTTAGTAAACTCTGTGTACACAAACAATGTTCTCAATGCTCGTGTTCGTGTGTAGAGACCCTGGTGATACTACAAGCACAGTTTCATGTTGTGTCGAGCCTTCTTAGTGTTTTTAAAGTAGCCATTTTGATGCTACAGTAAAAGTGCTCTCGCACTACATTTAAAATTAGCTTGCCCGAAAACGAAACTATGGGAAATCTTAAGAGTGCCTCTTTCGCTGTAATTATGCTTTTACACGAAGGTTTGACTCATATTCAATCGCAAATAAAGCCTTGGTTGCTTTTTGGTGAGAGTTTCACTTTAAGTGATACCAAGACCCTCTGTTACATTGGGAGCAGCGTTTCTTCGCTGTGGGTTGTTGTTGTCCTTTGCTATTTGCGTTTCCTTAGCTCAGATTCCTCTGTATAGCTAGCCAGCTAATTTTGTTACAAGCTTCACAGGCTGTACACAACTAAGTTACGGATATGGGGTGCAGAGATAAAACACTCAGTATGGTGATGCATGTATGACACACGATGATGATTACAGTGGTAAACTAGTAAGGAACTCTGCAGCAACGAAAGCAATATGCATGGTCATATGCAAATTCAGTAGACAATGCCCAACCCTATTACGCACACACATATAAACCCTGGACCAATCACTGCTTTGGCAATGCATGAGCAATGCCTACCTCATTTTCATTTGAGCATTAGGAAAATGGCAAATATGTGGCTCAGTAAGTAACGTTCTATGGAGAAAACAGGGAATAGACATGATGAACTGTATTAGGACCAAATGATTGGAATATAAAGAGTTATAAAAAATGGAGCTTGTGAAAAATAAATTAAAAAGTAAAAAAGTTTTTAAATTAATCAACTGAAGCAATAAACTGCTTGGTAGTGAATGAAAAAATAAAAGGCTTCTTGATTTTGCAACCAACTGATTGGAGGTTAAAAGTAGGGATGTCCCGATCAGGTTTTTTTTTTTTTTACCCCTATCCCAATCTGAGTCCTTTAAAGGGATATTCCGGTGTAAATTTAATCCATGTTCCAACACACCATGAAACTCTCCCTCTCGAGAGATCAAGTTAGCAGACCGCTAATTCACGGAGTTTTATCAACCTCAGAAACGGCCGCACGACAACAATACACTGCAGTTAATGGATCCAAATATAAACCGCCACCAAAAAGCCACAAATAATGCTCAGAACAGCACCAAACTTCAGCAACAGTACAAATAGGGTCTCAGCACATAGTCCGGGGCATCTAACCTCCGCTGAAATGTCGTGCGGTCATTTCTGAGGTTGATAAAACTAGCAGTCTGCTAACTTGATCTCTCGAGAGGGAGTCTAACACAGTTTCACAGTGTGTTAGACCATGGATTAAATTTACACCGGAATATCCCTTTAATATTTAGTAAATGCCGATACCGAGTCTTGATCCGACACTTAGCCTTAACTAATATTTTCCTGGCTAATACAGCTGCATTAAGAAAAAAAGTACCTGCATCCAAGCTGTTCCTTAATAGGATTTTATATATTGTCGAAACAAAGTATATACTTTCATATGGCTCTTTCTTATTCTGCTGTTGCAACATTGGCCTACCACTTTCCTTGCATTAGCAGGTGAGTCTGTGACGCTGCACTGTGACAGCAGACCCTCCTGTACAGACAGCTGAAGTGTGTGCGAGACGCAGCCCACGCTTGGTACCTCCATATCATCCATTGCTTTTTTCATATTCCTTACGTTGTCACACAAAATGACATGGACGCATTGCTTGTCTATTTCACACATGTTCAGCATCTCCTCGATTGCCTGTTTTACATGCATTGCTGTATGAGACCCAAAAAACTAGTGCGCATACCGGCACGTTGTAACTCGGAAGTGGAGTAAATATAATGTTATGCCAAGATGGTAGGGCATACCGGGGATTCAAAAAGAAAAAGAAAGAGATGAGCTGGTTATCCAGAGCGATTCAATTAATGACCTAATATTTTACCGTATCAAATGTGTAGTATTAAATGCAGCTCTTTTGTTACCCCCTCACGAAACGGTTGTACTGCAGATGTTACATGTCCCCGTTGGACTGCTTTTGTTGTTTAATTTAAGTTATAGCCACACTGCAGACATTTACCAGAGTAACGTTATGTGCGCGTCTGAATTCCACCACAAATTGTGCTCTGACGTAAAAAAAAAAAAAACTCCCTTGAGTCCACGTTTGAAAATGCCCAAATCGACATCCCTAGTTAAAAGCAATATCCATTTCTGTTTGCGCTTCATTTTAATTGTTTAACCAAATGTTCATTAATGCATTCATTCATATGACGATCAGACCTCATCCAATAAAGGTGGCAAATCCGGAAATCCTTATACGAATCACTTCTGGAGGGGTAATAATGGGCCTTTAGGAGACAAACAGCCAATTTCCTCGTTCAAGAGTGAGGACTTGTGGGATAAACAAAGTCAAAAATGCTGACTTTTTCTTTTGAGTGTGTTCCCTCTCTGAATGGGTCTCCATGCAGAGTAGCTAGATGAGCCTCCTGAATTTGCAGCAAAACTGCTGTCAAAGCTCTCATTAATAATTTTCACTGCAGCCTTCATAATTCTCGACCACAGACTGTATATCTCGACCCAGAAGAGGAAGAGTGAGGGCAGGAGGAGGTTAGGAAAAAACACAGAGTCTTTCAAAACAGAATATGTGATCATGGTATTATCAGATGACCTCTATCTGGTGAAATATGTACGATGAGTGCTGTTTGGAGGGAGAAAACAAGAGAGGGAGTGAAAGGGAGGAGAGACTGATAGTGTGATCGTTGTGTTTCTGGCTCATATAGAGTCACATTTTCTGTGGCAAACAAAGGAGAAATGATACAATGAGTACATCATATGAACATTACAAATACTTTCCAGTTGTAACTGTCCAACTGCACTATTTAAGATGCAATAAAACCCACTCCTGACTCATGTGTACTGTGAAATGTGACATGTGAGCTGTGTTCCCTGCTCCAGCTCCAGCCTGCAGTATGCTGCACTGTGCAGTGTAGTGACAGTACCGTGTATGAATCTGTAAGCCCTGATAGTCTGAGAGCTACCAGTTTATTTTAAACATGTGGTTGAGCTTAAGCTGCTCCTCTCTACAGTATGCTGCACATGTAAGACTTGCACTGCCTTGAACTCGCCGTGCCAAGTATTAAACTTTTATGTCGGTGAGCAGAGCAGTGAAGCTCTTGCTAATCATCACTTGTTTATTTTTCACAAGTTGGCACTGACTGAAACGACACTGCTATGGCAGCACAGGCATGGAAATCTGAATTTGAAAAAAAAAAAAAATAATTAAAAAGCAGGTTAAGGGAAGAAGCAGAGTGGCTATACAGAAGTGATATCTCTGACTTTCAAAACTGCACACTCACAGCTATAACTCACACTTGGTGGCTGTGGAACTACTCGGCATTGCTATTGATTTATTGACTGCCCATTTAAACTGAGTATCAGCCTACAGCTGAGCTGTGGAGCCTCTGCTGTTATCAAGTGGAGACTTGTGAGTTATGGTTGAGCAAAGTACAGATGAACCTCTACTGCTTGTTATCACGTTAAGCTACACTTCAGTTCTTCAAACGTGTGAAGTCCTTGGTCTTTCATGATTGCCCTGGGAATTATGATAATCCCTTATCAACCAGTCTTATACCACATCTTTTCTATACTCATGAGGGAATGGGACATGTATCATTAGCTCTTGTGGGGGCCCTCTTACCTCAAATCAGATTCTAAGCTAGTCTTTAAAGTCTATTAAACCAACAGTTTTAACCTAATCCATATTCTGATTGTGGATGCTCTTTGAAGGGAGAACAGCTTTTGCACACCTTAAGATTGACAGGTGCGTAGGAGAAGACCGAGGGCCAACATAATCAGGAAAGACAACTCCTGCACAATGTCCTTAGACCTTCATCAGGTTATCTCAAAGATGCTCTTTGTAGAATTTTGAATTTGGAAAATCAGAAGGACTCTTTTGAACATTTTATCTTTGTGACATTTCAGCCTTGTAACAACAACAGTACAACGAACCTGATAAAAATCCCCTTGCATCTTTATTCGTCTATGATTTTGCAGCCCACGGGCCAACATATAATGTCGGCAGTTGACATTGCATTCAAGTTAAATGTTTTTAATCTGACCGTCATTGGTAGAGAGAGGGGATGGTGCTACAGCCAGGCTAGTGAGCGCAGCCGAGATGGTGTTTCAGCAATAGTGTGAAGCCACTTTTGTTTTTAAAGAGATGTCAGAACAATCTTCAGCTGTGTTTGTGGCAACAGAAAACAGGTGCTTCAAGTCAAAGCATTATGTTTTCTTAACCCTAAACAACAAATATGTATAGTTTCAACCTATCTGTTATTTGCAGAAACGTACATTTAATCTGGCAGCTGGGATGTATTTCAACAACAGGCCACATTGAATCCTTTTCTGAACATTTGCAACGTTTATCAGCTGTGCATGATTCATTCATGGAGCATGTCCCCTGCAGCTAGAATTACCAAAATGAGTCTATGACAGCTTTACATAAATACTAGCTTGCCCAGGAATATACTCTCTCCTACATGCATACATACATGTATTTATCTCTGCTCTGCCCCTCATTATGCCACAGCTTGAGAATCTCCCATCATCATTCTATACAAAACTAAATAGCCTTGGCCCCAGTCAGCTAGAGAGTACAGCACCCAATTCCCCATCTTAACACTTTCATCTGGAATGTAATTAGTGCAGCGGCAAGAAGCTTAGTGCTCCGCCCTGCTCTCAGCCCCAACCAAGGTAACTCTAGGCAGCCCCTAATCCTTGGAGCCTAATGGGATTAGCTCCAGAGGGAAGGGAACCCATGTCACCTACACACAAATACATTCAAAATCCCAAACTCTCCTCCTCTGTCTCGCACTCCATCTCTAACCCCCTCTCCCTCTGTGTGCTATTCCACTATCTGTCTAATAGGATTAGACCAAAATTGGCCATTTCTTAAAAATCACATCTGGTCTACTCAGTGTCATCATGCTGATGATGATAGGATGGAAATAATGAGCATCAAAATATGACTTATTCAGTAAAGAAGAGAGCTACAGTGATCATCTAGGTGAAAGACCTGAATCTAAAGTGCCTCTACTTTTAGACTGTAATGCTTTATTAATTAGCAGTTTGTTTCAGTGAAGAGTTTTGGCCAATTTTCAAAATTTTGTGTAAAAGGATTTTCAATCCTGACAAGAATAACAGGTAAGTAACCTTGAAGATATTCACTTAAGTACAAATGAGAATTGTGCTTGTACTCAGTTGTTGAAAGCCCCTGCTAGCTCACCATTCAGCAGGTTTAATCAAGTACAGCACTTGCACACACAGCAAACTGCACAAAGATGGAAACTTGCAGGTGTGAAAAAAGCAGAAACATTTAATACAAGCTAGGTGAATTCCAAAATGATGGAAATCTTTTTCCTCCACTACAGCACAATAATTGGAGACTCTTCTTTTTACTGAAGCCAACTATCCAAAGTTTGTACAGCTGTTCTTCTGGTATTTTTGCATCGTTCACAGAGAGTTTGCACCTGCCAAACATCTCACTGCATATATATCTCACTATTTCATTGCTGGGAAGAAGGCCCTTGCATACACCTGGCCTGTCCGCAGAAGAAAGGCATAATATCTTTGAAATTGGTGCTACATGACCAGGGAAAAAGGGAAAAAGGGCAGTGGTATTCCTTTTTGCTGGAAAGGGGGAAACCTATAATAACCAGAATGCACTGCACCACACCAGACCAATAAACACACCCGCTGATGGTTGAACATACTGTGTTGGATGGCACTTAGGTTTGGCTCTGAGACTTGGAGTTTTGAAACGAGAAACAGCTGGCGGCTAATAAAAAATAATATGGTATTACATCTACACAGTCCACTCATATGTTTCTGAAAAAATGTTAGGCAGCTACTTCCAGTTCTTTGTCAATTGCAGCTAAACAGTATGTTATATTTCTAAAAACATATTAGACAGAATTAGGCAGTATAGTATCATAATCTTGGTGTGTAGTTTAGCAGCATGCCTAGTGGTGAGATGCCCCTCACTTGATCGGAGATAGAGGTGAGGCATTCTCTCCCGATCCAATTACACTATTTGTGTCAACTAATCCACTGCATGACTGAATGTTTCTGCGTCATTTGGGGGATTTTTTATTTTTTTTCCAGCAAAATACTGTGGGCTCTGGGTACAGGCAACACGGAGAGAAGTTAACCATTTATCAGTTGTGTATACTACAATGTATTTACATAAAGTCGGTTGTTCACCCATTAACCAAGGATTTACACAGTTATACACAGATATACTTTACAGTTTATGTAAGATACATTTTTGAAATGTCTATTCAATATTAATATTTTATATCTCAATACTCAAGTCAAATACATTCAATGTATTATTTATTGTAACACATATTCAAATACGAAATAAAAGTTATGTAAAAAAATAAAATAAAATCAACCCTGTTTCTGTTCAAGGTTGATCCTTGCATTTAGACATGAATGGTCTCCATGATAAGCAAATTGACCTTTGAGCTTGAGATGCCTGAAGTGAATGTTTTACTTTCTTGACAGCTTTTTCACTCATCTTCAGTTGTTACACTTTTAATTATAGGAACACCCCTGAAAGGAAGGCCTATTCACCAATGCTGAGCAGCGTCTGACCCATGTTCAATCCCAATCTGTTAGGGGACACATTGACTCATTCAGATCAGCCACCAATTCATGTTTAACTCACTTCACTGTGCTGGTCTGAATGGAGTTGAACAAAAGCAATAAGAAATATGGGCGGATGGATTCAATGTGATGTCTCCTTGGCCAAAGATTGTGGCTAGAAAGTTACATGGTGGCTATATAGATGGTTGGCCAACAGGAAGTCTAATGCCCCACATCCAACCTGATGACCAGAAAATAACGGACACACACAGATGTGCAAACACAAAAACACACACAGCAGCCACAGTGCAGAGCCATTCCAAATCACTGCTCCATCTCTGATCCCATCGTGCTGATGCTCTTGATCGAAAGCCCAGCAACAGTGACCCCTGAGGTGGGTTAGAGTTCTGCCAACAGCTGGGTGCTTTCCAGCACCCCCAAATCTTATTCAGGGAGACCCATCAGCTCTCATCACTCACGGGCAAGACTCCCCGGCAAACAAGCGCCGACACACAAGTTAACACACGTGCACTGCACGCACACAAGCAGACTAATCAAGGGCATCAGGCAAAGTGAAACTTGATCTGAGGAAACAAGCTAATCAGATTTGCTTCGATTTGATGTGTGCTCTGGATTAGAGTGTGTGGGTTCATGTGGGTACCTAATCCAGGTCATGAGCTCCACAGTGTCTGGATCATAAAACTCCCTCAGTTCTGATAACTCCTCCATTAGCTTAGGCCAGAACTAGAGAAGAAACAGACAGAGACAAGTGATAGAAAAACCTTGCGTTAGTATTCATCAAGGTCATAAAACAGAGCATCAAACCGATTGAGGTGACTTAAATAACATCTCACTACAGTTCTGAATATATCAGTGTATATGACAGCCTTCAGCAGCAAAATAAATAAAAGGCGAGCAATCATTTTGGTATCCTGTTATGATCCAGTTTCTTTTTATCTTTTTTTTTTGCCACTTTCAAAACCATTTCAAGCATTTTCTTATACCACTGCACAGTTTGTAAAAACTGGTTCGCCTCTGTAATGACACCGTCAATACAGTGATGAGCATAAACCACCAAGGAAATGGCATACCTTGTAATACAGGCAACCGATCATCGCCAGTGGAACTGCATATCTGACAAGCCTTAACTGCAAAATGAGAGAAAGAAAACAGTTCTAGTAAAATGAAGGAATATAATCGTATCAGAGGCGGTGGGAGTCAGACAGAGATATACCTAAAGGTAAAGACAAGCACAGAATGAGATAACGCAGAGATAAGCGACAGACAGAGCATTGCTGCTCACTAGTATCATTTCTTATCTGATCCATGCTGTTGTCATGTTATGACCACACTGACATCTAGTGGCTCCACTAGCACTGATATCACCAGTCAAGAGTGGAGGCCACGGATTCAAAATTAAGCAGAGATTAGGCAGCGTAACGGCTGGGCTTCATGTGAGAATCACTCTGGGAATACAGTCTTATGGGGTGCAGTCAAATTTAGAGATCGTCATGCTCACTGAAGACATGTGATGGTCAGGATATTGGTCGTCACTAAAATTGGTATCAAACATCACTACTTTGTGAGTAATGAGCAAAATGTCAGCATTGACTGTAAAATAAACTGTCAGAGGTTGGCCTTTAATGCATGCTCAGACTCCTGGTCATATTTACTTTTCATTTGATAAGATGTTTCCTGCTCTAAGTAATAACTTGTCTGAGACTGAATTTTATTCAAGAAAACGGTGCTTCTGTTAAGGCCCTGATATACAGACATGCTTGGCATATTTTGTTAAATGAAAACAGGGTTTTATGCTAAACATACTACTACTCCTGGAATTAAAGGCACAGTTCACCCAAATATGAAAATGTAGTCATATCTTCTCACCTCGTAGTTGATGGAAAGTGTGAACTTTCATAGTTCACGAAACATTTCTGGAGCTTCGAAGCAAAAACATTTGAAGAGACCCAAACAACTAAACCTATGACATCCAGTCAAGCTCACGCCCTCCTTCACATGGGACACACACTGAAGTCTTTAGTGTAGCAGCTTCTGTGGCCTAAAAAAGGGTGTAGGTGTAAATAACATCTTGTCGAATCATTTGGGGACCTCGTGGCTTCTAGAGATTTGGACTGTGATAATTTGAAGCAGATGTTTTTTGTTTTGTGTTTTCATCGTGGAAGCTTTTCGGGGAAGATGCTTCCACTGGATCAGTGAAACTAAAATAACATAGCTTAAAGCAAAACTTTAAAGATGCAAAAAAACATTTTTTGGCCATCTGGCAGTAACAGCCTAAAAACATCTGACCTGTCACCTCATAAAGTCTATTTCTGAATTAGACTAGATGCAAGAGTAAAGTGATTGAAAGTAAAAGTGTTGCGAGAATAATGAAAAAAAAAAAGATAAATACATCATCTCTCTCTCTCTCTCTCTCTCTCTCTCTCTCTCTCTCTCTCTCTCTCTCTCTCTCTCTCTCTATATGTATATATATATATATATATATATATATATATATATATATATATATATATACACATCTCTCTCTCTCTCTCTCTCTATATGTATATATATATATATATATATATATATATATACACATCTCTCTCTCTCTCTCTCTCTCTATATATATATATATATATATATATCTATATCTCTATATCTCTCTCTCTATATATATATATATATATATATATCTCTATCTCTCTCTCTCTATATATATATATATCTCATATATATCTCTATCTCTAATTCTATCTCTCTATCTCTCTCTAACTCTAATTCTATCTCTCTATCTCTCTATCTATCGATAGATCGATAGATCGATAGAGAGATCGATAGATATATATAGAGAGAAACGTCAACTATATATGTGTAAATATATATGTGTGTGTATTTGTATATATATGTGTGTGTGTATATATATATGTGTGTGTGTATGTATGTATGTGTATGTATATGCGTGTATATGTATATGTATATATGTGTATATGTGTGTACATGTGTATGTACATATGTGTATATGTGTATGTATATGTGTGTATATATGTGTGAATATATGTGTATATGTGTGTGTGTGTATATATATATATATATACACACATATACATACTCACATACATCTATCTATCTATCTATCTATCTATCTATATATATATCTCTATCTATCTATATATCTATCTCTATCTATCTATCTGTCTATCTATATATACACATACATACATATACACACACACACACACACACACACACACACACATATATACACATATATAATTGACGTTTTACACATCAAGCAGGCACTGAGCAAAATTGGTGTCACACTTGGACACCCAGAGCAGTGAGCTAAAAGAGACTTAACGCTCTGTAAAGACGATGGGGATTGCAATCGTGAGGGGTCTCTGTGTGTTTTATCACATTACACACAAATGATATTATTGAATAATACTGAATAGTGCAGCTTTACAAGTAAAAGTCAGGACAGTCAGACAGTTTGCATATCAAAGCAAGAAAAAGAAAACAGTGTAGCAGATGTTTGGAGCTGGAAGTGTGGTTACTGTGAGCGCATACCAGAACTTTACTGTTGCAGTGGAGAGTGTTGAGAAGCAGAGTCCACAACTCCGTCCCACACACACCATAGGCTGCGACTACACACATATGGCCGGTCCAGATATACTTCATCCTGGGCAGAGAGTGGGAGGGAGAAGCGATATCAAGGGACGTGTAAAAAATACTGTTTTAACGCAAGAAAAGGACATTTATATTCAAACAAGATGGCCAAATGGTGGACGACTCAGTGAAAAAGTTCCAGTGTAGCTAAACTAAACTTAATTTAGTGTCTGAAATACAGCATTATTGTTTAACTTCTGATTCACAGCACATGAATTAAGAGTTCTAAATGAATAAGGAAAAGATTAATCAGGGAGAGGAGACAGAGAGAGAAATGAGCTGAAAAATCGTTGACAGGTACAGAGATGGAGCCATGAGAGAGAGAGAGAGAGAGAGAGAGAGAGAGAGAGAGAGAGAGAGAGAGAGAGAAGAAAGAAGAAAGAGAGAGAGGGAGAGAGAGAGAGAGAGAAAGAAAGAGAGGGGGGGGCATGAAAAAGTGCTGCCTCACAGAAATAAATCTCAATACGTTTTTAATGCAAAGGAGCTGTCTGACAGAAATGAATGGCTCTCTGCACTTTTGGCCTCTCGCTCTTCATCAGCGTTTTAGAGAAAGTGCTGAAATCAAATGTGTCAGTTTTCTGCACGACCTGGCTGCTGCTGTGTTAAAAGCTTTGAGATTCTTCAGCTTTTGTGCGAATTCAATTATTACTGTAATTCCAGACTGTAAGAGGGATGCATTGTATGCACTATACGGAATACATGTACCATATAACACATGCCTGCACATCACATGTACTTGGGTTACCACAAGAAGACAGTGTGCTCCATGTGCTCCAAGCAAAGAGTGACATAATTACATTCTCTACTGCACTCAAAAATTGTATTCATGAAGCTACTTATGTGAACAACTGAATCTCCATGTGGCTATGAATAACCCAGATACAAAATATTCCCCTTTTCTTTTTGACTGAGTAATTGCAGGTTTCTTTTAATACAGGGAGAGGATGTGATTATTCTAGTTGTAAACTCTGTGATTCTCTTGACAGTCCTCAAAAAGAGCCAAAAGTTTAAGACAATTATACTTCCACAAAAAGGAACCACGGCTTTCAAGCACAGCAGCCTGGGTTTGGAGTTTGAAATGCACTAAACCTAAAAAAGAATCTATTGTAGATGCTAGAATACCACTTGTCAATTAAAGATGAAAGCTGGGAGTCAGGCCTGGTAGGGTTGTTGTGCTGAACACTGTAGTTGCGAAATGGGAAAAAGTGCAAGCCACAGTGTTGAGTTGTGTGACACAGCAGAGCTAATAATAAAAGGTGCAAATGCATTACTGCATAGTAATTAGTATGGCATGCTGTACCTTTTCTGGCTGCTGCAATGAACCAACTATCAACATTGTGTAGGTCTGGGTTTGTAAAACCCAAGCTAAAGGCACTAAGGGGATCAATGGTGCCAGGAAAGGGCAAATACACAGCTTCTGTCCCACACTTTCAGGTGTGTGAGTGGTAATGTCTAGTATCATGGTCACAGTACATTGACTTTAATGTCTAAGCTTATGGCGTATAACGCGCACCTACTTGCACTTGTTTTACCAGCTGAGCTCCAGTGGGCCTGTAGGTATCCTGTGTGTGTGAGACAGTCTTGCACATTTGTTGTGAGAGTCTCTCATGGTGTGTGAGAGAGGTACCACAAAAACTCCTGTTATGGTTAATTTAGTTACTTTAGTCAGCTGTAAAGTGTCTGGATAAGCTCAGTTTGGAGTATTATAATAATTTAAATGCTGTGTTGTGTTCACTGTCACAGACAAGAAATAAAAAGGCCCTGTTTATGCAACTTTACAAAGCTGTCCTTCTACATTCTTCACGGCAGAGCTGGTCCGGACAGTGAAAAACTACTCACCCACTACAAACCAGGCTTAAGGTAACAATACAATTAAACCAGAGGTCACTCAACTGCTGTTCAGAGCAGAGGCTCTGAAAAGGTATACAGAATCACGTTAATCAGTGGATAATTGAACACAGGACGTTTTGTTTTCTGTTTTGATTTTATTTGGCTTGAAGTTATCAGCAGAAACACTGGTTGACTGCTTTTAGTGACCACTAAGCAAAGCATCCTAATCTCAGATCGAGCACACAGTCTCATCAGTGGTAGTAGCACTAGCAGTAGCACTTGTAGCAGTAGTACTACTAGCAGTAGAGGCAGTAGTGGTAGTAGTAACAGTAGTAATAGAAGTAGAGGCAATAGTGGTAGTTGTAACAGAAGTAATAGAAGTAGAGGCAGTAGTGGTAGTTGTAACAGTAGTAATAGAAGTAGAGGCAATAGTGGTAGTTGTAACAGAAGTAATAGAAGTAGAGGCAGTAGTGGTAGTTGTAACAGTAGTAATAGAAGTAGAGGCAATAGCAGAAATACGGGAATAATTGCACTACCAGCAGAGAAGGGTTTTCAGCTTTTAATAGGAGTGATGTAGTGTCAACAATGTTGTTGCAGAGGCATGTTACCTCAGGATGTAAACCACTCCTTTCCTACAACAAAGTGAGGAGTTTAACAGAAGCACACTTATTCAGAGCTGTTAAGTCACCCTTTAAACACAGATACATGCTGGGATGCATGAAAATTATTGATAAAATTTGCAAAGAATGTAAATGTTAAGAAACACCGTCATACATCCGAAACAAGAGAATGCACTGAGTGGAAAAATCGAGGCAGTTGCTGTGGAGGCTTGGGCCAAACTGCTCATATTGTTTGGTGGTCATAGTTCTGGTGTGACCAATAAGAGCAAATTTGTCCTTAGTCATCGTGTCACAGCTGCAGTGAAAGCTGCCAGCTCAGAGAGCCAAAACAAATTAAGAAAAGGTGGTTGGATATGAGAGTAGACCGCGAGAAAGATGTTTTTGTTCAAAGGTAAAACCTGGGTGCCAGCATGGATGTCTGGGCTCTCAACCCACAGCAGGTCTCTGGCACCTATGACTGGAGCCTCAGTGCTGTTCCAAAGAGGGAAACTGCCAATGGACAATGTAGGTAGGTCAACCAGGGGAATAGGCTTGTGCATATGTGTGCCAGCAGGGCGCCAAAGAGAGAGATGAAACATTAAACAGAAGAAGAGTGTGAGAGGGAAGGCTAATGGGGCTAATTTTACAGGAGTGATACACAAGGTTAAATAGTTTCAAGTGAACAGATGCACACTTCTTTTATTCTTTCTGAAAATAGTTTGCAAACAAATATAAACTCTATGCTCATGCTAAGTTTACCCTACATTAATTAAAATGCAGCTGTTGATCCAAAAAAAGAGAAGCATATTTTGCTAGCTGATAGGAAAAAAAAGAGTAGAAAGGTATATAGAAAATGTCTTATCCAATTTACCTAGACAGTTTTTGACGGTAAGATGGCACAACATGTGCCACAACATGCTTGTTATATTCCTAGCACACCAACATTATCTTCTTTCTCTTCAAATAAAGATATTTGCTGTGGGTTGAAACCTTTGGACACAATCCATGAGCTGCATGCCTTACTGAGATGTGTAGTGACTGTGCCAAAAAAAACAAGCAGAACAGCCGCCGGTTACAATAAATAACTCCTTTGCTTTTGGTGCTTACAATCCCCAATGACTCCTTAATATTCATACACGTGGGTCACAGTTTCAACTTCTGTCAAGGCTTTTTTTTTTTTAGCCTTCCTAATTTGCATGGGGAGAACTGGGATCGTCCCAGCTCTGTTTATTGTATCCGCTTACATGTGAACTCAAAGGAGAGATTTTCATACAGTATCCCAAGATAAGTGGTTTTATAAAGAACGAACGGTTGACCATGGTTACTTGCTAAACCCATCCCCCGAATAACGACTGTCTAATCGTAGCCAAATAACTGTAACCAGGCAGAGCAGCCGCATAAGGCTTTGGATTTCGCCTCCTGCAGAAGTAGCGTGCATGGGGCTGCAATAAATCATACTCTACATTTAAAGCATTTCAAGGGTGGTGCCTTTCCAAACCCAAAAACACAAGAACAAAAGTGCAGGAATGAATTAAACATACTGTTTATTTGCTCTGGCTAAGTAACTTTCTACTAAGAGTGGTAACTGAGCACGATCTCTAAAGCCAAGGAGCACATCAATAAGTAACTGCATTAGTTGTGGAGCTACAGGTAATGTAAAAAGAAAAAAAGGTCATTCACAAGTAGCACATTCACTGTGCTGTTTCCTCACTGTGTAAGACGGTCCTGGGTGTGATCAGAGTTTGCTCTGACTTGCTTTTTACTGAATAGGGGGACATTTAGATTCCAGCAACCCCAGCAAACATTACCAATGACAGTGTTGCATCTGCCAAATACATCAGTTTCAAAGGGATTTTCTTTTTGCAACATTCTGTGAAATATACTGTTAAAAAATAAATCTTGTTTGTAAGCTAAGCAGTCAAACTGTGTTATGTTAGAACAAAATAACTTTGATCTAATATTTTTTTTTGTATGATACCTCCAGTATATTATTAATGCCTATACTTCAGTACAAGAGGAATGCAAACTTCACTCTGTTTTTGTCTGTTATTTTTCTTGGTTTCACTACAACATGGTAAACCAGCTTGGATTTACTACTTAATGGGTTGAAATGTATGTGTGTCAGCCAAACAGTGTAGTATTAATTATCAGTTGTCCAGCTATGTCCACTCTCTCTGTTCCTGTTGTAAGAGGTGTCACTATTTGAGAGACACTGTGTGATGGTGTTTGGTGTGGAGGGAACTGATCAAGGCTAAAGTGGACCATTCAGACAGCTGATGAAGAGCATTTGAGAGGCACTTGGATTCCAGCATCTGCTCACGAGCAGGCAAAAATCAAGCCGTCAAGAGGAAAAGTACATTTGAAGAGTCTCCATCTAGAAAAATTAAACCAGAAATGCTGGTACCTGTATGTACATTATCCTGCAATTACATGTGCGTGTGCTTGAACTCACCTCATAGTGCTGAATGCCAGGAGGCCGTAGAACAGTGTATGCAACAGATTATAGGCCACATCTGGACGAAAAGCCACCAATCGGCCTTCTACGGCTCCTTTTTTCTCCTCAGCTGAACCTCCTTTAGGTCTGCTGAGAAACAAAAAAAGGAGCAAGACGAAAGACAACAGTGATACATAAAACATTACAGCCAGACGCTTGAGAGTAGAGGCAGAAGGGTAGGTGGGTGGAATTTATATTATTCAGATTATTCAGATTTCAGGAGCCGTTATTCAGATTTCATTAGCTGTTTGCGAGCAAGCGGACATGCAATAATGCACACCCATGATTGTTTCTGTCTGCAGGAGTCAGCACGCAGAAAAACACAGAGAGGCCCGAGGGCAATGATGTCACTCCCACGATTTGGCCTCCCGCACCGAATGAGATGGACACTGGCTTCCATTTGAATACAAATCCAATCTTGCTCTTCCTTCTATGTGAGGTGGGCTAAACTGGATTAAATTAATTCCTGAATTGGCAAACAGCCCTTTGTTCTATGAGGTTAGTATTCCAGCCCTCCAACAGCAGAGGGTGAGTTGATATGCTAATGTGATTAGTTCAATGCGGCCCCTCACCTTGCACCACAGGCAAATGAAGCTTTGAGAGGCAGCTGGCAGAATATTCTGTTTTCCAGAGCAAGAAGCAACAATGCCATTACTACATCTGCAGTGGGCGGAGAGTGACAACCACTATAAGTAAGTTGCTGGTAGACATCATGATGTCCTTTTTTGAAGTCAAACTCCCTAAACTCTCTGCAAGGTCATTCATTTACACTTCACACTACCTCCTTTGACCAACCTGCCCTAATGAGGACACCCACATGTTGATCCCTTCCAAGTTTAAGGATTCAAAACTCAATACTAGCTCATAGAGGAGCTGTCATTTTGTTGCACAATTAGGCTAATTTTAAACAAGAAACAGTTAAAAATACATTGGGACCAAAGACTTGATTTTTTATTTTTTCATTAATTAATGAAAGCAATATTCAAATTTTCTGTGCTTGTGCGGTAATATGTGTCAACTAACCTGTTAAAGTGTTAAAAAGTGTGCCAAGCTTCACCTCCAATGGATTTTTACCAGAGAATCATAACCATAAATCATATATAACCAGATCACCATAATGGTAACTACAACAATGTTAGCATACACACTATTATTTCTGAAACATGAGTGCCAAGCACATGCTGTGCTTAGGTCGATGGATATCGATGAACTATGTCACTAATAAAGGTTGCATAGAGAAATAAAAATCCAAAATATGGATATGGCTTCACGAAAGTCTTCTAGGAGGAGTTAGGTGAGGTCAGGAGTTAGGCGAACCCAACACTCTAGGACTGATGATTGATGTTGAAAGTCTGATTAAAATGTGTATTCAAACGATGACAACTCTCAAACAGTAACAAAGACTACTTGGCAGTATGTCTCAGTTAAAATGAAGTATTTTATGTGTAGTTTGCAACACAGCATAGATTATATAAGTGTTTAATAAGTACTGAGTTTTTACAGTAGACCATCTAAGGTGTTTTCTAAATGCCATCAATTAGCTTATATAAAATATGTCTGCTACAGTCAGGAACCAATATTACAAGCACACCTGCAACATTGTCCTGTGGTGAAGCTATCGCCCTGTAAATTAAGATGGAATTTGATTGTCAGTCTTATTATCGTTCATCAAATCACTCTGAAAGCAATTACAACAATATTATTCCCCACTGTCATTGTGTTGTGGACTCAACTTGAGTCCATTTGAGTTAAAATGATTTTCAAGGTGAAAATCACATCAAACTGTTGGTCAGGGTAGGGGACAGAATACAGAAACCTAACCCCAGGGAAGCTTTTTGGATTCAAAGACTGGAATGCTAGATGTTAGCTGTCTGAGTACACTGCAAGTTGTGTGCATGCAAATTTGTATGTGTCATTGCATCTCATGTTATTTCATTGTTTTCTATTTGTTTCATCTGTTACTGTTATCATCTGGGATTTCATGGGATTTCCTCTTATTGTGGCTGCTGTATGGTTGAGGCCACATTGTTTGATGAAGACCATTGGAGCCCTGATGAAGACTTAGAGGTCGAAACATTTTGGCATTTTTCGTGATTTGCCTTTTGTAATGATTTAGCCACTATAGTCAAGGCTTTTTAAATATGTTCTTAATTAGTTTCTGATGCTTTTTGAAGTACTCTTTTTCCCATTTTCCATGAGCACATGAAGCATTTTTTATCAAGACTGTATCACATAGAGCAACCAGTTCTCTATGCTAATTGGATTATGGAAATAATATTAACAACTCAACCCTAGAATATGTTAAACTTCTATCAGCTGATTTCTTGGCCTATGTTATCACCTTTAAAGCTCATGTGACAAACCTGTTAGCTATTTATTTTTAAATCTTTTCTTGCTTTTCTACTCGGTTTAGCTCCACTTACTCCTGAGGGAAATTCTGGCTCTTTAGCTGCTAAATGTTCCACCAGCTAGTCGCTATCTTTGTCTTCCTGCCATATGGTGCTGGACAGATGGTGTAAAGTGTTGAATTATCAGAGCTTTGTCACTAAAAAAAACAGCCTGCTGCTTCTGGAAGCAACACCAGTGACATGGTTGAGAGACGACGAAAACAAGCAAGTTGAGAGCCTCGAAGGCAAAACAATAAGATGAAAGGCACTCAATTGTGCCTCTTTCATTTACAAGTAGTCAGATTGTCATATCCTAATGTTTGACCTGAAGGTTGTGTTATGAAATAAATCTTTTAAATGTCAGTAGGGCTCTTTCTGTTGAAAAAATGATTAACAGACATCCGACTAAACTGGTCATTAGCTGTCACTTTATGTTGCCATCAGAAAAATAAACAAATGGAGAAGATCACTCGACTGCCACTTGATAATTAACATCAATAGAAAACATGGAAATTATATTCAGAGCTGTCTGACTAATTTCAATATGTTAGGAATTCTTCTTTTCGTTTCACAGAGAGGAGTTTCAACTGTTGCACAAGGACATCTTCCCCCATCACCCATTAATCCCTAACTTATTTCCTGACCAGCCATCACCTACCTCATGTTCTGCAGTGCAGCCCCTGCCAACAAGCCACTGAGCAGCAGCAGTGTGAGTATGTAGGGGTACAGCAGCAGGGTGCCAGCCAGGCGCTCCAGTGTGTCAAGGGGCAGCACGCCGAAGGCCTCCTCACACAGATACAGACTGGCATCGAAATCTCTGCAGGAGGGGAGGTGAAATTAATGAAGACAGAGGGGGATGTGAAGAAAGGGGGTAATGATACAAGGACGAGGAATAAACTTACTTTTCTGCAGTGGTCAATGAAATATATTCTATGTTTTGTCTCTCAGTATCTGATCCGTAGCACTATTGCTGAGGTGACAACTTGTCTGTCAATCAGTGTGTCGAGGACCATTTTTCTGATGTTCTGTTCTGTGGGAAGCAATTGTACCAAATACTACCATGGATCCTGTTCTAATCCAGGCTAAATTGTTATTATTTTTAAGATTCAACAATCATCGTAATTCTCATCCAACTACTTTGATTCTTTGAGGAAGGGGATCGTTTAAAGATAGAGAATAGAGCAATCTAAAAATGAAGTTTTTTTTCTTTTTGTTTTTTCATATTGTCAAGCCACAACTAGAACATCGATCTACTTAACTGCAAGTTTGGCTTTATTGCTCATACATCAACTCCAGATGATTTTTAAGCCAGATTCAAAGCACCAAAACATTCAGGTTTTGACCAAACATTTACAGTCAAACCAAAAACAATTGTCCCTTCATTCCACAGGGCAAATCTGTTACCTGGTGTGTGCACCACTGTTTTTCCCACTAGGTGCGTTTCAGAAGCAGTGCCTGCGCCTGATGTTGTTGACTTGCTCAGATTGTGTTTATTTCATAATTTCCTTGATTTTTGCACCTCTACTGAGGTTGAGTAGGCCATGTAGTTAAATTGGTTCGTTATTTGTCTGTTTTAAGCGTGTTTATTTTTAAAAATTCAGACTTTGTTGTGTTGTAGAGTCCGAGTCAGCCCCAGGTGTTTTATTTAAAAAATTGATCGGATGCACTGTGCCGTTCTGCTGTCTGACTTCCTGTTAGCCTCAATCTAATGCTCTGTGTAGATTGACGCGGCTGCGGTCCACTACCGTTAAAAATAGACTCTGCACTTATTCTATTCTCGATGGCGCATAGCAGAGTGCCACTTCTGGGACGTTGCTGAAACGTACCATGGCGCAGCCAGTGGAAACACGAGCATTGTCTAGAACAGCCACATTCTGCTAGCTACCGTATCAGGCAGGCTGGTGTAAACTGTCGGTTAGTTATCCATGTACAAAGAAGAACCCAGCAGAAAAGAACATTATTACTTACCATTACAATGAAAACACTAAATAACACAACAAAAAGACACAAGGTATCTCTGTGTCTGCTTATGTAAAGAAACTGTATCTTTCTGTCACGTTAACAGGAAGAGAGACACAAATGTGTACAATAATATAAGAAATGTTTTCAGCTGAATTTATCATCACAATATGGCTTCAATCTACAGCATACACCTGTGTTTTTCTTTGGACTGTACATTTTGCGCATTACATCGGCAGTGCTGCCTGACAACAGCCGTGCTGATAAGTAATTGAACTGAGAATTGAGATATCTCAAAACGCAGAACTGAACTCCAGGGACAAAAACAAGAAACAGTCAGAGAGAAGGAATAAGTCTCTGCGAGTGAGAGAGGCTGGAACAGAGGCAAAGGCAGAGGCAGAGATGGAGTGTGGAGTAAGCATTGCATTTTCCACTGCCTCCTGAATAATTGAAGTAGCAGTTGTGTGGCGCTGGGTTGTGAGCTGTGTTATCTGCCACCCCGGAGCAGCTATCCAGTGGCTGAGTTGCTCAACACACACAAAGTATCTGATCGATGGGAGGCCCGCTGTTGTTACCCCGCCATCTATTATTCACACACACTAACGCTCCAGGTGCTACAATACTGGTGCTTAGTGAATAACACAGTCACGCTGGATCAACTCAAGAGTTGAGCATGGGTGCAGATTGTGTGTACGCAATATAATGTGTGTGAGGGAGTCCCTGTGTCAAAACCTGGTTTCATGAGAGCGGTGTGTGACTGTGTTGAAGGGCAGGGCAGAGCATGTGAATCTATAGATGAGAGTGTGTACGTGTCTACCGGTGTGTGCACATACCTTGTCGGCCCCAGGGCAAACTTTGACTTGATGAACTTAAATATGTGTTCGTCTGATCTGAGCTGAAGTGCTTTCTGTAAACACACACACACAAACAGATAAGGTCATGTTGTCAAGGTTAAAGATTCTACAGCATTCTGAGACGATAAATAAGTAAATTCATTTGTTGAGATCATATGGCGACCTTGCATCATACCAACGAATGTTAGATACATGAGAAGGTGAGGAAGAGGAGCGGGAGGAGGACGGCAGTAGAGGGAAGTTGTGGCGTGTAGTTAATCAGGGGAAAGACAAGTGGAAGAGGGTGAAGCAGAAGTATTACAGGAAGGGAGAGAAGGGGAGAGAGCGAGATCAGAGGTACACTGACCAAAAAGACTCAATAAAAGCAGCGCAATTAGGCAAGGAGATGAGATGAGATCGGGGGGAAATGTGGGTATACGAGAGAAAGGAAAACGGGACAAGGCAGAAAAAGGAAGGAGAGGGTAGTGAAAAAAGGAAGGAAGATAGAATCAGTGAGAAGAGAATAACAAAGGAAGGATGGGAGCAAGGGAAGAACAAGAGGACCACCTTGGCCAGGTAGTTGATGGTGAAGGTGAGGAGAAGAACCGTGGCACTGTGGAGAAGCAGTTTTCCCAGACGAACCAGCAGGCTTCCTGTCTTCAAACCAGACTGCATGAATAGCAACCAGAGACAGGTCAATACGTCTGTTATATTCTTAATGCACTTATACATGGAGAAAGCAGACACATACAGCTCACCTGTACTTAACCTAGGGTTGGGGTCTGATATTATTCAATCACTAACGTGTTAAATTTGTACTTTACTTAATAGTAGGGCTGGGTTTTGTTAAGAACCTCACGATTCGATTTCGATTTCGATTTCGATTCTTTAGGTCGCAATTCGACTCAATATCTAATTCATTAGAGTACCCGTTGATCATTTTTAAATTAAAAAAAGTCATCTTAAATTATAAATCTTTCCTCTAGGAAGTTCGAATTGAAATGTAAACAAAGGTACTCAATGTGTTTAGTTATAAAATAGTGCAACCATAGTTAAGCTGAGAAAGTGCCATTGTTTCTGGGACTGCATGGTACACTTTTGTCTGACATAGACATGACCGCCGTCCCTCCGCCCTCCGGCTAGACGCGAGGGGGTTGACGTTGACACTGACCCTCCTCTCTCCCTGGAGGAGAGTGCTACTCGCGGGCACACGGTCCAGTGGCCAGGGTGAGACCGGCTGCGCTGGGAGTTTACAGTCTCCAAAAGAGCAATGCGTCAGAGATCGGCTACCCGCCTCCGCAGCTCCGATGGTGTTTCCACGGCGCATCACCCTCCGACTCTCAAGCGAGGTCGCGGGCGACATGCTTCCAGCTGCTGGAAGCGGGGACCGAGAGGTCCGGCGAGGGACAGTGGGTGGTCGCTTGCCCGAATCGATTCAGAGGATTTTATGAATCGATATTGAATTGGGGAAAAAATATATTGCAATGCATTGATGAATCGATATTTTTACCCACCCCTACTTAATAGTTATTAACTGTTTTACCAGTTTTAACCTTTAACATTTATTTAGTGATTATAAACATCAGTTGCAACTTTATAATGGCCATCCACATGTTTATAGATGAACTACACAGTTTTTATTAACCATTTAAGTATTATAAACATAATTTGCACTAATTGTTCACTTTACAATAAAATATTACAATAATAATACAATATTTATTTAATAAATGGTTTATAAACCATTTCATTGATTTTGAAATAACTATTAACTAATTTTTAATTAACTATATATTAACCATTTATTAATGATGGTTACTATGAAGTCTTACCCATGATGAATGCATACATCTTCACTATTCAACATGTGTCACAAAGGTAAAAAAAAATCTAAAAAATTTACTGATCTAAACTTCGTCTGTACTTTTTGTTGCACTCTCTTACGCTCTAAGGCTCTGATTCAGAATTATTCATTTGATTACACGAAGGAAATGAGGAAGTTTAACTGGGAAATTCTGACAACTGCAATTAATGTGAAGTGCCCAGATCTTTTCTCGAGAGAAGTTTAGCCAGTTTTGTTGGTCTTGTTGAATAAAACAAAAACACACAATCCATCGGGGATTTTGTAGAGTGATGCGACTTTTATCTCACAAATGATTTTTGGTTGAGTGCAGACACTCGCTGACAGACAGCAGACAGCATCCATTAACATTAATTAGCTGCAGCTGATAAAATATGCTGTTGAAGAAGTTTTTCTTTTAACCCGGCAAAAGATAAATATTTGAAGTTTTAGTTACAGATTCCATTTCTCGTAATGAATAAATGAACCCGTCTGCAATGCTGCACTTGTTCAATCTATTGTCGGGAAAATGGAGAGTTGATACTCTGCTAAATACTCTTATAATGTATATTTTTGTATTTGGGATTGGGAGGCCATCAAGTCATTCCAAGTCAAAAGGTTAAAAGTTAAAAGTTCCGAAGCAGGTCTTTGATGTTAATTAAACACTAACGCGAAAGTCACACGACTCATTCAGCACCTCTTAAGCATATTAGAATGGATTACACATGCCAGTTTCAAATACAATTTGCCACAGTTACACTATGTAGTTACTGCACACAAATTATTTAAAGCCAGAAATTAAATCTCTCATCCGTTTCTGATTCTCAGCCTTCCTCTCGTTCCCCCTTTCATCCTGTCACATTTAATGTTTCTGTAATTGTTGCTGTGATAAGATCTGATTTAACCAAATTACATTTAGAATTGGCAGGAAAAAGGCGTCTCCAGCATAACAACTGAATTTGTGTTTTGCTAAAACTGACTGCAGCACAGGCCTCTTTAATTCATTTGTAGTGCAGCTTAATCTTCAATCTGTGTTCATAAACACAACTCACAGAAGTCACACTCTCACTCTCTGTATCACACAGCACACACACACACACACACACACACACACACACACACACAGACACACACACAGACACACAAACAGACTGACCTGGAAGTGTCTGATGAAGAGTGCGGCTACGATGAAGCTCAGGACAAGTGATCCCAGTATCATGGAGTTACAGAACTGGAGGAGCCACACACTGAGGAGGCCGCTCACTTGAACAAGGTATAGAGTGGTCACCTGGAGAAACACACGTACGGTGTTGCTATGGAACAGTTTTGGTAGGTAATGTGTGATCATGTCAGCCCCTTACAATAACTCGTATGAGTTATGACCATTGGCTACCTAAAGGTTGCTCTCAAAGGAAAACAGGCATTTCTAGTTAATATCAGCCAGCATCCTACATTATCACATAACTGATGACAGTGGTAAGGTAAGAAGAAGTTGTGACTGGGTACTCAGCTACTTGCTGCTTTAAGTTTTAAGGGCCATTTCTTTTGGCATTACCACAACTGGACCCATTAAAGAAAGACAGCGAAGTGTAGCGAGACCCGTTCCTTTGGAAAAAGTGGGACCTCCAAAGACTGGGTATATGGGAGCTGCCAGTGGTTTAATAAGTGTCAAAATAATGTGACTGAATGGTAACATCTAGTAGGAATCAGTGCAACATTAGCACAAACTATATTCCAAGTTAAAGTTAGTGAGTAAGTTAGCTCGCTAGCTTGGGTCCTCCCAAATATTGACCTCTGTAAAGAAGCAGACAACTTGAAACACTCAAGCAATGTGTATTACTTGTCAAAAAAGGGCGAAAAGCACCGCAGTATGAATGCTCAAAGTATATGCAGTATAATATAATTCAATTAGTATTTAGGCTTGAGGCTGAGATGCTGTTTCAAAGGATTTGTCCCAAAGCAATTTTGTTAAATGTATCTTACAGCATTGTAAGAGTTTATATTTACATTACAGAAATAAACTCCACTAATTTGGGGAAATGTAGGCTCAAGGTTTTGAAAAGCAGTCCTCTGTTTGAGCAGTGAACAATATTAATGCATGTCCCTCTAATAGAATATTTAACAGCGTCATCAATGAGATACATACAGTTTCCTCTGGACCAACAAACGCTTTATATGACTTTTTTCCACATGCAGTAGCACTCCCCAAGACCTTTAGCTTTATCATGTAAAATTGATGGATTTAACTGGAAAGTTAGGAGAATTCTAGTTAAGGGTACTTTAACTTCTGTAACTTATTTATGTTGTTTTGACCATCAAAAATGATATTCCGTCTACCTCCACTCAGACAAGTGCAAATAAAAGCAAAACTATCTGCTTGGCGCGATACTACTTAAAGGTAAGTGAGATTTGAGTGAACGGACCATCACCAAAATTATTCAAAAACCTTCAATAATAATGTTGACAGGACACATCGAACTGCAAACAAGGTGAGCTATTACTCTATGCATGATGAATTTTTAATCCATCAAGTTTTATTTATGTGTACAACTTTCTCAGAATGGATCAAGTGTGACTGCACAGGGGCGCCAACACTAATGCACATGTAAGGGCTGTGGACAGTGGAGATAAGCAAAGGAGCTAGAAATCTTATGTGGCTAATGTGCACTGCTAACAGTTCTCATTTCTACAACACAGCCATCGAAATACCCTTCAAGTATAACCTTCTTTTAGCCATACCTGTGTAGTTGTTAAGAAGTCGACACCGTCGAGGGTGTATATGATGAGAGCCTGAACAAGTAGGATGAACTGGTTGAACTGCCATGTCAGACAGAAACAAAACGTGGTCACATACATCAACCACACCATCACCTTCTGAGGAGGAGAACACAAACAAACACACCAGGGTTAGACACTTGAACTAACGTCATATTTCAGCTGCGCTGCTAGCCCTTTGAGAGGCGGTTGGTTATCGAGCAGCTGGGTTGCGTGTTCAAAGGCTTTGATGTAATGTGGGCTTGTGTATACCTGCTGTAGGGTGGTGAGCTGAGGCCGGAGGTAACAGGTAATAGCCGTGACCTGCAGCGCTAGGAAGGGCAGAGACCAATTCTCCCTGAGGGAGATTGTGAACTCCACACGTGTAGTATCTACCCTGATAGTAGGGAGAGAGAGAGCAGAGGAGCGGTGGAGAGATGGGTGAATGGCAAATATCAGTTTTTTAAAAATAATATCAAAATGTCTAAGTCACAACTAACAACAACTTCCTGTGGTTTATGCATTTATTGCATGCAATTTATACATTCCTTATATTTGCCAGGAGTTAGATGAGAATATTTTTTGGGTCAAGGTTAAGGTTCCTTTAATGTCTCTCATTGGAAAAACTTGTCTTGGAACAAGGGAGCTGCTGCATCCGACCAGACATTGCAAAGTTAATTGCAAAGTCATGCTCACTGTTTAAACTTACCAATACCACTCTCATATCTGGAACACTGGAAACAACACAAAACAACTAGACCCTGTCCAGAGAAAAACCCATCTCTCAACAACCTCTAACTTCAACTAGTCAATACTGCATTTCATTTATTTAAAAAACAGTTGAACAAAATCAATAAGATGTGGTAACAAAAGCACATCCGGAGCCATTTCATGTTGATTATTCCATTTATTTTTTTTAATAGAATTTAAAACATTGCTCAGAGATTGCTGCAATGCTGTTTTGCTGTGAAGCTCCAGAGATGTTTTGTGGAATACAATCTTCACCTAACCTTCCACTGGCATGGGGGTGAGAATATAATGTCTGAATTTTAACTTATCCTTCAACTGAGTATAAAATCGGATGTCATCCAAAATAGAAAATAACATTACCAAATGAAAAAATACTACAACATTTACAGAGTCAAGAATATGTCTGAAATTGGTATTAGACTTCCCTCCTTTTACTGTCTCGTGCACACACATAAACAATAGTGATGGTTACCTAAATCTGGTATCAAACAGGCCCTGAGGTTAAATTTAGAAAGACCATAGCAATAAAAAGCTCTGAGCAACCTTTCAAAAATATCTAGCGAAAGTACACAATATACAGGCAGTTTTTGAACAGCCTAGCTTGTAGTTCCTCTCCTGTTTCCCAATCTACCTCAGGTATGTTATGCTGGCAGTAACCCACACAGAGTTAATTAAATTATACAAACTTGGGTAGGTAGCCATTTCTAACCATTAGTCAGCTGAATGTTCAGCTATGCGGCCATGAATTCTGTCTGACATGGTGAAAGCATCATCCAAACTGCCCTTCAGATATGTTCAGACTCAAGTATAATTACATCTAGCAGTTAGGATACTAATTTAGTCATTTTCTAATGTATGTTGTGAGTAATAATTTGATTTGTTTTACATTTCTTTACTCACAACACTGAAGAGTCTGATAGTGAAATGTTGAACATGTCTGTTAAGACATGTTAATTAAAAAAAAAAAAAAAAAAAATCTAAATAACTGTTTATTTGATTAACACCACATTATACTCTATAGTAGTTAACTGTTAAACATAGTGTTCAAGAATGTTTTTATGGAGTACATAAAATAAAGCAATCCTGTTTTTAAATTGTTAAATGTTTTTCTCTTAAAAGAGGTACACAAAAAGGACCAATAATTGTACCATTAAAGTGCAGGATTGATAAGCAGTATCGGTAAGAGTGGTAGTACCGGTAAATTCTTAACGATATCCATCCAGAATAAACACAAAGTTATTACCCACCTGTTGAGGATGTACCAGATCCCAGTGAGTGTACCAGCCAGCCAGGAACCAGACAGCAGCCATGCTGTGAGGTACAGAGCGATCACATACACAGCTTGTAGAGAGAACACTGTGTAAATGTAGAAATACACCGGCTCCAGATATGACTGGAACGAATACACACGAAGACACACATTCACACACACACACACACACACACACACAAATACACGCCATAAGTTCATTAGGCACTGCAAATGAACACTCAGAGTCGGGCAGAGTGACAGCGACCGACTGTGGCACTCAGGAATGCTGTGGCATTTTCAAAGTTGGGTCTGATATTTAACTTCCTGGCAATCCTGTCACAGCTAGATCGCAGAGAAAGCTAGGCAGCTGTTTCTCACTTAATTCATATGCCAATACAGAAACCTTTTCCTCAGTGTGACAAGTGCAAGTGAGCCAAACAGTGTCAGCTAAAAGAACAAAACGTCAAATGCCACAGCACCTCAAAATGCCTTACAGTCACTAATATGACTTCTTGGTTAATAACAATGACAACAGAACAAAATATTGGACTGTTCCATCATTCACACATTTCTCACACAATGAAAAGGGATTTAAATGATAAGAAAAGTCATACATACGGTCAACCATTTTGTGATAGTGGCAGTCATCACTCTAATATCCTGTGTTTTATAAGCCCATTGCAAACAGCTGACAGCTGAGTGATGTGTTACCTGTATGGGCAACAATCTGTAGAGAACACTGAGGAAGACCTCTTGGTAGATATTCATTCGCTGTAGGAGATTTATTGTCCTCCTGGATTCTGTCAAGTTGTCATGGATCAAATCAGAGAGCCCTAGAAACACACACACACACACACACAGAAAATGCCACCATTTCTTCACAGCTACATAGACTGAAAACAATTATTCTAGGCTTTGTGATAACCAGGGAGGGAGGACTATGAATGTTTCTCAAAGCTCACCGCTAATTTACAGAGTTATGGTGCTATTAAAGCACAATAACAGTGTTTGAAATTCCTGTCAACCTCTAAAACCACAGATTGTTCTGCTTGAATTCAGGCCTTTAATTGCTGAAAGCACAATGGATGTCTGAACCCATCAGTGCATTCAACCTTGGAAGCCCTCAAAACATCACTTGCTTTGCTGAATTTAAAAACTAAGTGCTGCCATGCTGCTTTTTCTACAACGCTTTCAGACTAATAGCAGAGGAAAGCTTTGGCAGAGCAAACACTGCAAAAGTCATTTACTGACTAAATCTATCATGAGAAAAGACATATCAAGATCTGGGTTAGGGTAGGGTTAGGGTTACGGCTAGACCTCTGCTAATCAATTTCAAACGGGAAATCCTGTATGAAGATAACGAAGTTGTTCCAAAGTAGAGTTAATGCTTTTATGTTCTTAGAGGGGCCGCAGAATTAAACATTTTCGACATTCACAACATTATTGGAATTGTAAAATGGCAAAATTGCAGAAGCTGTAATATTTAGATAAGGGTCAAATGTGTGACAAAACAGCATTACGATGAAGTTCTGTTGTGCTATGGAAAAGGCCTGGCCTACAAATCTCCCGACAAAACATCCTTCCATTGCAGTGAAAATTGTGATGCAAAAATGATCATTCCCACTAATCGTGAAACATATCGCAGTATCTGTTTAAATAACTGCTATATACTTTTTTTTTACATACAGCAATAGCTTTTTATTGACAAGGTAGTGAACATAGTGGAGCTGATTAAAAAGATGTTTTCCCCAGGTAGGTTCATTAGGCACTGCAAATGAACACTCAGAGTCGGGCAGAGTGACAGCGACCGACTGTGGCACTCAGGAATGCTGTGGCATTTTCTGTGGCATGGGGATCACAACAAAGTTGAAGGAAAGTAATCAGTGGACTGACATTTGCCAAGTTGCCCAACATGGCTCAAATAGAATGCTAATGTTGCTTCGTATCTGCTGTGTGTCAAAGGGCAACTGTTTGCTAAAAAGTTGGCAAAAATAAATTTGTTCCACTGGCCCTAACTGGGCGACAAAATTCCACTGAAAAGTTGAAAATAATCACAATGGGGAAAATAATTGAGCCTAGCTACTATCACACATCACCACCGTAATAAATACAAATCCCAGGTCTGCAATTTTGTCAGACGTAACATAGTTGCTAACTACTGTACTACAAAAGTCATGGCTTCATAACAATGTTATATCTGGAAGACTTGTATCTTGAAGTCAACATGTAACCCAGTGATCCTATCCTCTGATGGGGGTGCGGAGTGGCTGAGGTAGAGACACCTTTCATCCTTTGAAAAGGCACTAAACCATCAAAATGATTTTTTTAAGTGG
The DNA here is from genome assembly GCF_900880675.1 of Sparus aurata. Taxonomy (NCBI): domain Eukaryota; kingdom Metazoa; phylum Chordata; class Actinopteri; order Spariformes; family Sparidae; genus Sparus; species Sparus aurata. Next base: position 12,668,468 of record NC_044190.1, read on the forward strand.
ATATTTAAAAAAAAATAAAAGAGTAGCATAATGGGGGTGCCCCAGTAGCTCGGTTGGCAGAGCAGGTGTCCCATGTACACTGGCTCAGCCCTCCGAAGCTCAGGGTTCAGGAGCAACCTATGACTCATTCTACACTCCAGTAACTGTTTACTTGTATAAACACATGTTGTAAGTAACTAATAATTAAAGCTGATAAATGTAGTCCAGTAAAAGTAAAAAACTGAAATGTAGGGGAGTAGAAGCAGAAAGTCACATGAAAAAGTACCTCAAATTTGCACTTAAGTACAGCTTGAGTTAATGTGCTTGGTTACTGTACATTCCATCTCCGGACAAAGCTGAATCAGTGTTTAAAATTAGATTATAGTTTCAGCATTTTCCTTTTCTTTTCCTTTCTAAATAAGATTAGTTAAACTGTAGGGTTTGTTTAGAACTAGTGTAGAACAGACTGTTCGCGTCTTTTGACCTGTTACTTAAAATACTAAAAAGAAAAACATCCAAATTGGAATAAAGCCACATTATTCATTGCCAAAGGCATTATCATGCCATGCAGAAAGACTGGTACTGACATTATGTGAGCTCAGTATCATTACTATGTATTTGGTTTGAAGGAAATAAAGTGTGACATCAAACTAGCAGCAGAGGGCTGAGTTTGTGCTGCAGGTTGGAATGTGTCAGCCTGATCACTGCTGTGTTCCTGATCCACATAAGACCATAACATCCATCAACAAAGTAAACACTACGACCTCCACACATGATACATTCTACTTCATTCATTCATTTTCATACTGCCTTAAAACTTTTCTTCTACCTTTCATCCGATTCTTCCTACTATGCCTATCTTAGCTCCTTCTTTCCAACATCAATCTTTTATTGTCCCATTTTTTCCATTATGCCATCACTCAAACCTTCCTTCCCTACATTTTTCTCCTCCGTTCCTTAACAGTAACACTTAAATCTATTGCAGTTTCAGCATATCCAGCTATTCACCAACGATAGGACACTGAGTTGACTCAGACAGAAAGGGAGGTCAGCCAGTTCCTCAACTGATTAGCCTTCAGCTCAATTATTTGCCTAAGAGGAAAATTAGGCCCATTTCCAACTAGGAATTTTACATGATAATGGGAACAAAATAATTAGACTAATTTTCCTCAGACCAGACTGTGCGTCATGAGAAACTGTACTGATTTGTTTGGTCTGGTTGGAAAAAAGAGGGAAAAGTTTCCGTCTCTCTGTAAAAGTGGATAGAGACAGCCATCTGGTGTCTCCAGCCATGACTGGCTATTTAAGATATTATATAAGACATGTCTGAACAACTGTAATAGTCTCACAAAATAACATATCCAAATATTCATGTGTATATATTCTGTGTATATGTGCTATTTGTGCAGTATGAAGGCATAATTTAATTTTGCTGTGCAACCCAATGTTGTACCTTGATCCTTAAAAGAAAATACTGGATTGTGTTGTTATCCTGCAGTTGTCTGGTTGTTAACCCAAAATGATTGTTTACTAATCCCTGTTTCCTTTACTGTTTCTATGCCTGTCAAGCTTTCAGTTCCCATATGGCACATATGCAGTTGACATGGTAACAGTGACAAAATTGAGCACTCAAAATATTTAGTCATGTTAAAAAAATGGGTTGTTAATTTCAGACAAAGACTGGCAAAAGTCGGCACCACAGCCGCCGGCCATCACTGTTGCTGGCTCAAAATCCAACTGTCACCACCAGATTTTGTCAGCTGCAGCTGCTTCCTAATTATGCTAATGTTAGCTCCATTAGTCGGCTGAAAACACTGTTCTGGCTGACTCTTTAATTATTCCAGCTGACTCATTTTAAAATAAGGATCCTGTAAGAGGAAATATGTGTGATAGATAGATTCATGATAGCATGCTAAGACACTGGGAAGAAGGCTGGATGCCCCAGCCATGAAACTTCTTCTCAGCAGTTGATGATCCATGTAGAAGAAAGAAACAGAAAAAAAGAAACAGCATTGTACTTGTATTGCAGTGTAGAGCCAAGTTGTCCTATTATTATAATTATAATTAACAAACATCTAAGATCAGACTGCTAGATTCTAACATAGCCTTATAGACCACATTCACTAAGATGGTCATTTTCCTCTGATTTCACTGGTGAGATAATGATATGCTGCTGTATTGCAGGATGTATAAATAAATAAAGTTGTATAAATGTAGGGAATCTGACAAACTGGTATCATTTCACCACTTCCTGATGGATCAGTAACTGAAAATGAGGGACTTCAGGCCATATTATGCATTCCATTTGAACTGGGAAGGCAGAATTTTTGACTGGGTAATCGACAACTTCAACTTGAAGGCCCCCTGAAGTCAGATTTCAGACTCAGACTCATATTAAATCAGTCTTACACAAAGTACTGACCAAATTCTGTGGACATGTTGTTTGTATGCGCAAAAATACTGCTGATGCGTTACTGATTGCTAACAATTGTTAAACTGACTAGAAATCTCTTTCCAACTTGTTTTACCTGAACTCCATTAACTCAGGTGTGAGATCATTCTTGGCTCCGACTTCAGATGTAAATGGAACACACCAATGTTTTAAGGGAAAACAGCCTGTTTGATAATCTATTATCGATCTAACATTCACAGAAAAGCGCAAAATGTAAATGCTTGTGTGATTTTATACATCTGTAGTGTTACCAAATAAGTGAATGCATGTCAGTTGTGAAACTGGGATTTTTTTCCTCAGATGAAAAACGTACTGTCAAGATGAATAATTTTTGCATCCTTGTTGCAGCTTTGGTTCTGTCAGATGATATTATTTTATACTTAGACCTTTCACTTTGGCTCTTGTGATTTTGCTTTTGTAAAGACGAGAATAAACACCACCATCTAAACTCTTTAGATACAGACTATCTCTCTTAATAGAGCTCTGTGCATGTTGCTTCAGTATATGGAGAAAACCAAGCATGACAGGCCTGACAGGTGTGGTTATAGCTGGTTGGGTGAGGGGTTTAAAGAACAGTCAATTGGACTCATAAAATCAAGGATGACATAGATGGACTGGATGTATTTTATAAATTGAATTTAAGTTCAATATTGATGTGATACATACAATAAAATCATCTCTAACGTAGTGCATACCTTCCTGTATGGATGGGGCCTGCAACATTTGCTTGAAGTATGAGTAGTATAGTCCACACTCCGTCCGAAAGGATATCTCCCGCTCCACTTCCTGAAAGTAGAAATGAGAATTTCGTTGTATGAAACCGAGCACTTCTGTTCTCTTTAATATGGAAAACAGATATCCTGGCAAGACATGACAGAGACATGGGGGATAGAGGCAAAGCAGCTAATACACTCGTAATCCTCAACAATAAGACAGGTAACGCGGTGTGTGTGCATGTGCTTGGAAGATGTCTACCCAGGAGACTTCTTGCTTGCCAAGCATGATTACTGTCCCACTGAGGCGTAAAAACAGAGAGCAAACAGTGAACAAGCAGCTGCGAGTATTAAATTGATCATCAATCTGTCAGATACAGTTTGCAGATAGTTCTTCCAGCTGTGCTTGACTAAATAGATATTCTTTGAATATAGTGATATATAAATTGACATATTGGTTATGTGATTAAACTGAGGTAAGTCTGTCAGATTGTGTCATTATTATTATTATTCCACAGACAAATGCAGTCAGTATAATCTTAGTGTTGCTATGCAATTTTTGATATCTTTTTCCAGTACTGATTAATAGGAGACACTACAGGTGTGTGTGTGTGTATATATATACATATATATATATATATACATATATATATATATATATACATATATATATATACATATATATATATATATATACATATATATATATATATATATACATATATATATATATATATATATATATATATATATATATATATATATATATATATATATATACATATATATATATATATACACATATATATATATACACATACATATATATATATATACACACATATATATACATACATACATACATACATACATACATATATATATATATACACACATATATATATATATTCATCATCCATTGTCTAAAAAATGTATGAATTATTAAAATAAATACTTTGAAAGACTGTTTTCTCAAGATGAGAGTGTTTCTCATGGTCTGAGCCATTAATGTCCACTTCAGTCACACTAACACAAACCAAACCTTTCAGTTTTATTCTTGTCTATACTTTGAAGGTTTGCACTGAGGTTTCTTCATATATCATTCATAGCCTGATTTATATAACATTGTTTTTACATAAAAGACAGGGTGAAAATTGACTTTTTTTTGAAATGGCTGTGGCAGCATTTTGTGATTTATGGAGAGATAAAAAGAGATATTTAAAATTCCACCTGGATAACCTTCGTCTCCAATACATCAACAAAATGAAACAAAATGTTTTTAACTTGGCTTTCCCCAATTTACAGATTTCTGTTCTGGAAATCTATGCAAACTAGTACATTTTTAAATCATATAAAATCTCAGTTTTGTATTCAAAACTCATTTTCTTAATGTAAGTAATCAACTGGGGAAATTTCATGGTGATATGTTTCGTTTAAAAAAACAAGAGAATTTATTCCTCCGTAGTGTCTCCCCTAGCCCATCCCACATAAAAAGAAATTCATATACACAACAAAACCTGTAACCACTGATATTTTTGGCTAAATGCATTGAAACTTAATAGGACAAAACCACCAGGAAGTGACATTCAAACACTCTCTGGATATCAAATGCTCAACATTTGCCACCAAAATAAATGTGTGTATGCAGATAATCAGCACCTCATTCCTTTCACATTGCCACTGGACCAGTTTGCCCTTCTGTTTTCTTTTCATTTTGTATCTCCCATTTGTCATCACGAACACACCGGAAAATCAGACAATAGTAGAAAGTAGCAGATAATATATTTTATCAGACTACATTGAGAAAATGTTAAACTTGTTTCAATAATATTCTGGAATAAACACATTGTTTTTTTCCAGAGCTGAAATCACTGATAAGAGTTGGACATGCGCAGTGCTGATCAGAAGCTGACAAAACTCAGACCACAGGGAAGGTACAAACAACTGTCACTTCTACTCCAGTCTCTCTCTTCAAACTCAGTACTTACTGAACAAAGTTCAAGCGCTGCTTGACCGAGTTGGATGGAATGATATTAATAGGCCAACAGCCTTGACTTCCCCCACTTCAAAGCACTGAGCCTGAAAAAGCTAATAAATGACATACTGTATATGTAATAAATACCTGTGCCTACTGCAGGGTCAATTGTCCCGTGTGCAAGTCTGAGTAATATACACTCATGTTAGGGCTGGGCAATATAAAGATATTACATCGTTACCGTGATATGAGACTATATATCGTCTTAGATTTTGCATATAGTTAGATCGTGATAATGCATGCATGGTGTTTTTTCCAGGTTTTAAAGGCTGCATTACAGTAATTAAGTGATGTCATTTTCTGAACTTACCAGACTGGTCCAGTCGTTGTAAAACTTGTCTTTACTCACTTAGTCATTATTTCTACAATGCTGATGATTATTTATCAAAAAAGTCATTGTGTTGGGCGCACAGGTGGTCGAGTGGTTAGAGCGCATGCCACATACGCAGCCAACCCTGGTTCGATTCCAGCCGGAGGTCCTCTGCTGCATGTCACAGCCCCCTCTCTCTCCCATATTTCCTATCTGTCTACTGCTTAAAGGAGAACTTCGGTCGATTTAAACATGCAGCTTCATTGCTCAAGCTACCCTTGACTTGCCAGTACCGAAGACGCGAACAAATTTGATCCAGCCATTACAGAGCTCCGTGAACGGAGACGTAGCATTGAACGCTAACAGCATGGGGTCAGAACTTTAGACTGTGTTTTAAGCGTCTTAACATGCTCCACATCTCACACCAAAAGTTATGCAACATCAGCAGACACTTTAGCACACAGCACTGTAGCGTGTATGACTCAAAATGAATAAAAAAGTAGTTAAAACAGTGTGTTTGTGCAAGGAGCTACTTACCTGTTTGTTGACATCCGTGTGTTCCGGTAGCTAGACCAAACTAGCATATCCATCGAGTGTGCACTTAACAGGCTTAACAGGCTATTGTAAGGCTCATGGCTCATGACAGGCTGTAACATGGACATGTACATTATGAACATACACACGAAAATGCTGGATTACGTTTCCGTCTCCGCCAGTGAGGGAGTAAATGCACGCTCGACGGATCAGCTAGTTTAGCCTAGCTACCGGAAGACGCCGATGTCAACAAACAGGTAAGTAGCTGCTTGCACAAACACATTGTTTTAACTACTTTTTTATTCATTTTGAGTCATACACGCTACAGTGCTGTGTGCTAAGGTGTCTGCTGATGTTGCATAACTTTTGGTGTGAGATGTGGAGCATGTTAAGACGCTTAAAACACAGTCTAAAGTTCTGACCCCATGCTGTTAGCGTTCAATGCTACGTCTCCGTTCACGGAGCTCTGTAATGGCTGGACCAAATTTGTTCGCGTCTTCGGTACTGGCAAGTCAAGGGTAGCTTGAGCAATGAAGCTGCATGTTTAAATCGACCGAAGTTCTCCTTTAATAAAGGTGTCTATGCCAGGAAAAAATTAGTCATTGTGTTAAATCTCCTCAAAGTGCTTTTGAAGAGATTTAAAAATAGAGACATACATATTGTATATCGAGAAATACCCACACTTCACATGAATGTGCCTATTGTTCTGAAAAACTGGCCACGCATAAATGAATAAATATGGTTGATTCTAGAATAAATATGATTAATTCTGGCCTCACAAAACCACAATTTGCCATTTCAGCAATGAGAATCTTGGGCTGTAAATGGACCACTGAGGATTGAGTTAATGTGTTGCTGACTGATCCCCTTGGAACTCTTCCCACATGCTGCTACTGTGAGCGAGAGCTTGTCTGCAATGTGCTTGGTTAATTAAAGGTTCAAATTAAAACAGTAACACAACTCCTACCGTGAGCTGTGAGAACCACAGCAGATTCTCGTGTATGGCGTTGACGCACCAGGCCTGAGACAGTGCCAGAAACCCTGCCAATAACAGCCCTGCTGCCATGGAGACACACTGTCGCCAAGGCCACCAGGGTAGTATGCCTGAACCGGAACATTTACAGGATCTCCCAAGCAGAGACACCCACCATGTGTCCTTATCTTGTGGGGTGTTAGACATTTCTGTCCCCCACACAATGTTACTGCAGCATCTTCTTTCAGCTGGTGTATTTTGTGTGTGGCCCAAATTGTGTTCTTGCTTTCTCAGTTTAACTCTCCTTCGAAGCTCCATTGCCTGAGAAGATGGAGATTATCAATAAATTCTTGGGTCCTTTGATGAGCTGAATCCAGGTAGATAAACAGCATGCTCCTGGGTAGAGCTATAGAACTGATCCAAATCCATTACTGCAATAATGTAAATTTGGTGTGTTTGTCTTTTCTTGATGTTGGTCCAAATAAATTAGCTTTTTAATCGCTTCAAGTTCCTTGCCAATGGAAATATGCAAAAGCTTTCTCTGAGGGAATGAGCAGCTGATTTTCTTCCCAATCCTTCTTTTGCATTAGCCCGAGGCACAGCAAGCCCTGGCTTTTCACCAAGAACTCTGATGAGATGGCTAATCCTCCGTTGAAATTAAGGTCAAAGAGAAAAGGCCTGGTTAACAAGTTCACACACTGCTCATTACCCTGAAAGCTAGTTCACTTCTCAGAAGGCACCGATCCTCTTCTCTCTGTCTCTCTCTGTTACCCTTTCCTCTTCATGGGTCTTTGAATAACTCCCATCTCTGTGATATGATGCTTGAAGTATCCAAGCGAGGGTCTGTCCGGCATCAGAATTGCTTTGTCTTCCCTCTGCTTCAAGTCTTTCAGAGCCTAAAAGCACACCAACCTCTGCCTCTCCCGAACTCCAACAGAGACTTCAAAACTTAAAGCAATCTTCCTAGCCAAGCCAGCGACTACGTGTGAGGAGAGAAAGCAAACATTAGGCACAGTGAGTCTGTGAACAACTGGATGGGCTGGAGATAAGTGGAGCAGCCAGAGGGAGGGAAAGAAAAGAGAGTTGACTACTGGTGACCTCTTGTCTATAAAAACACACATACACACAAGAAAAGAATAAGAGGGGGTGGGGATGGGGAGCTATGAGGAGAACATGTTGGAACATCATTCGGAAAATGTGGGGAACATTTGTCAGAGGGTTTGTGGATCTGGAACCGGCGTCAAGCTGTGAGCACATGTCTGAAATAAACTCCATGAGGCAACTGTCTCACTGCATACGCAACAGTGGTGATAATAAGCATTCTAAGGGCATGCGTAAGAGAGACCGAGAGAAAGAGCGAGGAAGCGAGAAAAACTTGATGATAAACCTAACAGACTCTTCAACCTCAGGCTAACACTGACACTACGTTTCCTCGACAACACGTTGGTTGAGGAAACCACATGCATGATTATTAAAACCAGTACCCTTTCTATTAAACAAGAGATCCACCACAGACTGCCAACACTCTGATAGCGTCAGTCATGTAGGGTCAGATCAGGCAAAGTAAGTAATGATGAGCGCAAAGTACCAACATCAAGCAGGCAGGACTCCCAATCGCACAAATTACTTTCCAGCATGTTTCACAGCCCTTTCCGTCCTACTTGACCTGCACAAACTTTAGAGAGCTTGTGTGTGCGTGTGTGTGTGCATGTGTGAGTGTGAGAGAAAGAAAGAGAGAGAGAGACAGTGAATGAAAGAGTGAAAGTGAGACAGAGAGGGAGAGCATGAGACGGTGGATCTCTAGGGCAGGAAACTAAATACATCATCTCTTCCGGCTGTGGGAGCAGCACAACAGTTCAATGTAAGGTCAGACTGCAGCATCAGCCGCCATAGACACAAGCGTCTGAAAGGTGTGTTTGCTGTGATTTACACCATTTGTTTCTGGCTTTAAAAAGTGCATTTGTTTCTCATGTACAACTCTGATTCGAACAAGGTTGGGACGCTGTGTAATAGGTTAATAAAAACAGAGTTTCCCAAGTGTTCCTGAGCCCATGTAGTAATATCCAAAGTTTTTCACCTCGCCCCATCTTTTCTTGCTAATGACACAGCCGTTAAAGAATGCCCCTTTTATATCCAATCATGATGCTATCACCTGTTAACTATGAGCCCGTTAACCTGTGGAATGTTCCAAACAGGCGTGTATTGAGCATTCTACAGCTTTCCCAGTCTTTTGTTGCCCCCGTCCCAACTTGTCTGAAACATGTTGCTCTAATACATAATGAGCAGATATTTTATTAACATAAACACATAATGAAGCTGATGCAGTAATAGATACCATATATCGTCTTGTAACTGTTTTCAATTGGGTGTATGTCAAGAAGAATGAGCAAATGATTACATAATTCGAACTTGTTTGGAGTCATGGCTGAAGCATATGCTGCATGTGGACCTAGGGCCTTAACAGGTCCCGGGCCCCTGACCCCCACCCCCACTGACACTGACTCTTGCACTCATACCTATCACCACCCTTGAATCTATTTAATCTATCTATTCGTTTGACCTTTTTCTAATTCTCGCTCCATCTCCACTGGGACAGAGGTTTATTGATCCACCACACTGAGGTTTTTTTGGGGAAAAAAACTTCCTGTTCAGACACATTTAAAAAGAACCAGTAAAAGTATCTGTCACTTCTTTCCCTATTTGCAATCGCTCATTGTAAATGTCAATATAGCAGCACACACAATACAGTTGTTGTAATTCAACTGTAACTCAAGTATATTTTTTCAGACAACTTTGTAATCATACAATAGTGATTTGATCCACATCTCAGTGCAGCAGGATAGGAATTACTGTAACAGTTAGCAATCACGAGCCAAAAAATATCACTATTTCATGTTCATTCACTTGAAAATAACTTTATCAAGAAGTCAGTTGTATTAAACATTGAGAGTTAGGGTTTGGGTTGGTTGGGGTTCTACAATTGCAAGACAGAGAGAACAAATAAATAAAGCCCCTTTGCCAGAAAATGGCAAAATTTGAGTTAGATTCAATGGATATTTTTGCCAAATAATCCTGCATTTTGCTATTGGAGCCCTTTGTGTCAGCACCCCAGCTGAGTCAAAGCAGTGACTTCATTGAAATGAATGAGGGAACTGCACTAAAGTCATTCTGAACACAGCCTGAGGTCTGGGTCAACAGGAATCCATTATACCCACTGGAAGGAGTGGAGTGAAAAGTCAGCCTTCATTGTGAGGGGGTGACACTTGGTACTATCTAATATGTGGAGAATTGTACAAGTTTTCAAACAGTCTCTCCTAGAAGACATTTAACATAACTTATTCTTATGCGAGTGACCGAGCGAGAGACATTGAAATGGCTGACTTTCTCACCTCCACACCTAGCCAAGTACTGTTAGAAGTTGTTGTCAGATTGTTGGCTTCAGAAAGTTGTCTGACACAGCCTCTCTCATCCTTTGAGGACATAAACAAGCATAGACTATCCATAGCATAACATTTACAGCCAACAACGACCCTAATACCATACTCGCATTATAGTTAAACTTACAACACACACATAGCAATGCATACTATATATAATATGCGGTATAGTATTTAGGGTGCATGTGGGCACGTCAGCTATTCAGCAGCCTGGATGCCTGTAGAAAAAAAAAACTGTTACAGAGACAGCTGGTGTAAGATTTGATGCTTCGGTAACAGCTTTTACATTGGATGGTAATTCCTTAATGATGTTATGGGCTTTCTTTTTACAGCGAGTTTAGTAATAGCAGTTATAGAGTTACTGTGATTCTGTGCCAGTAATTTTAGCTGCTGTCTTTACAGTCCATTTTGGTTTTTGTAGTTCAGCAGCCTAACTGAACAGAACTGTACTGTGATGCAGCCTGCCAACATTCTCTCACTGGTAAAAGTATAGCCTCCGCTGTGCCTGTGAGATTTAAAACTGACAACATTTTTCACAGATGACCTACTGATGGAAATAGCAGTTCAAGTCCCTCTGGTCTCCCTAAACAAAACAATTATTTATTTTGTCTTATTTACAGTAACCTAGATTGTTGACATGACAACACGGTGCTAGTTCTCCTATCTCACTCCTATAGGCCCTCTTGTCACAGTCCAATCGGACATGATCAGCAAATTTCATTTGAAGGAAATCCTTATTAAGAATTTGCTAGTGGGGCCTACTGTTATCATAGCACTGGAATTTCTAACTTTGACACCTTGGTACCTTGAAAAAAATCAATATTAAACACCAGGGGGAAAACTGACAAAACACTGAGTGGGGGCATACAATTTTAAATTTGTAGCAAAAGATATATAAAGATATGTAAAGACACACATATAAAACAAGGCTTGTATAGTGTGTGTGTTTAGTGCGACAGCATCTAGATTAATACTTCTGACCAAAGTCAGTGGAGTGTGAGCAACGGATCACTGCAGCACTTCATGTGTCAACTCGTTGTCGGAGAGAAGAGAGAGAAAAGTGAAACCTTTCCAAATCGACATACTGTATCAGTATAGATATATTTTTGACAACATTACTGTGGACCTACGTTGTTTCAAATGCGAACAGCATTTTCAGATTCAACCAGCTCTGTGTGAGTCTTTAATAGCATTAACAGACGGAAAAAATTCACACACACACGCAGACCCACATATGTGTGCAATGTGCGATGATGTCAGCCACTTATGCGAAAACATTTCAGGGAAATGTTTGCCAGGCCTGTAAAGTGACTTCCATTTATTATGAATGAAAGCATCTGTCTGCCTCTTCTCTTCACACACACATACGGTAACAGAGAAAACGAGCATAGGACCACAAACTGTGTCCGTACGGATTCCACTCAATTAACCGGATGTGCTGCTTTGTCTCTCTATGACAAAAACTCATCCATTACCCGGTGCAGATTGCCTCTATGTGGGTCAAGACACAATGCACATTTGCATGAGGAACAGATGAGGCACCTGGCTGGCACTGCGAGTTACAGATGAGACAAATTCTGTGCAGAGGATTTTTTCAGGGCCTGTTTTATTTCATTCCTCACCCTCTCTTCCATTCCACACAGTAAGGAGAGTCCATTCTGCAATGAGAATAATGCTTTAACGAAATGTGAACCAGTATGTGCAGATGAAACCCTGCTGTCTAGTTTAGGGATTCATGAGTCCCTATGAGCATGGACGATTCCCACCAAACTGGAAAACTTTCTAGCAGATTCAGAAAAAATATGAACACCAGTGTTACATCTTCAGCTTCTTGCTCTCTTTAAACCAATATTATGTAGAAATTGGTATAGAGAGTCACATGCCAACTACATAAAAAAACGTTATTGAAAATATCATTTCTTGAAAACGTATGTCTTATTAAACAAGCATGTTTAGGCATTTCTGCAACGCGGAAATCAAAATTTGCACAAGCATTGAGCACAAGGTCAATGCCAAGCAACCTTAACATGAAAAATAGACGATAACAACTGGCTGTAAAATGCAATAACGCAAGACAAAGAACTGAACAAGCCAGCTTATGTTACCTGCTATTCAACAGCAACAGGTCCAGCTCAGTATCTGTCTGCAGCCTTTTATTTGGCAAAGCAACTAAAAGCCAGTGGCGTCCATTCTGGCCCTGGACCTCAATCTCCTGGCAGTCCAGAGTCCTGGTAGTGTTGTACACATAAACACTCCGACTCAGCTCCTAGCAGAACTAAATTGCAGCCATAGTATGAGGCAGTTATTAATTGCTTTCAGGACACTCTGTAAATCATAATACATTTGAGTTTGAGCAGCAAGAGGTCATCAGAGGGGGAACCAGAAAACATTTTCTCCATAAAATATTATCCAGTTTCAAGAAGGTCAGTGTTAGCTGGTGCTGTGTGTGACATAATGCTACAAAAGAAGTCAAAGGGGGGCTGAGAAAACAGTCTATTCACCCCGTTTCAAGTCACTGTAACATTAAAATGATTATATTTTAAAGCTCCTATTTTCAGGTAAATGGGCTACATAATATTGCTTTAATACCCATTATGACAAGTAGTTAGCTTATAAGGAGATAGATAATAGTTTTTGCTTCGGTTTATCATTCTGAAGTAAATACTGATTGCACAGTGTGAAAACTGTAGAAAAATGACACCATCCCCACAGAGACTGGTTTCCAATAGCCCTAACTTTCTATGTTGTTGGGCCTGCCACCAAGCTGGATATTTCCTGCAAAACTATAAACTGTTGGAGTTTATGGAGCAGTGTCAGGGCACAACATTATCAGCAGTCACCATGCTGTAAAAACATTCAAGTGGCTGGTAGACTTGTCTCACTCACCAGCCAAAAAAGAATGATAATCTATTTGAACCAATATGAACATTCATGAGCCATTTTGCCGTTGGATAAAACAGTCAACTTTGCCCCCTGAATGTCACACAATTTCTTTCCCTCCAAAAATGATGGAACATATGCTTTATTTGTCCTGTGTTACAAGTTTTACATGTTTTCACAGTAAAGGCAAACAGCTCGGTCAGTCACAGTCAGATATGTGTGATTCAGTCTTTTATTTCAAGTGACAAAAGAGAACAGCAGCAGTTCAAATTATACATTTTCCAATGACAAATTTATTTTCAATACATACTGATTTACTTGTGCATTGCTTTGAGTGATGTTCCAAAGTCTTTAGACTTCTATATGGAAATGGTTGAGAACTCTGCTTACACAATACATATAGATGTCGTGTTAGTTCAACAGATAATAATTGAATATACTGAGCATATTAAAAGACAACAGCGGTAATAACATAACGAAACTAGAGGGATGGAATTTGAAAAGTTGTCTGTTTTTGCTTGAATTACATTTCTGATTTTACACACTCTACAAAAACATCCCCTGTAGAGCTATTTGATCATGGAAGTAAAGGGGTTCTGATATGGTTAGGCATATGTACAGTAAAATCGATGCAAGATAATATGGGACATTTTAATTATAATTTTTTGGTGTTATGTTATGTTTGCCAACAGGACTTTGCCAAGAAAACACACCGTCTACTTCAGCTAGTCGAGCAAGCTTGCAGCTGTGTCTCACTGTAGCCACACAAAGCATTACTTGTGCTGCTCATGGAGGGCAAGCCCAACCTGCCCAGAGACACTCCTGAGTTTTTTTGACATAAACTACAGGTTTGGAACTTTTTAAAATACAAAAATGTAAACAAAAAATTATATTTTTTCTATAGGTTATTGGTTGCACGAGGCATGTTATTATCAGTATTGGTTGAAAAATATCCATATCTTGCATCCCTTTACAGGATCCATCCCTCTTTTAGAATTTCATACAGATGTACAGTAAATACTAAGCCCACAATCCAATACGAAAAAACACAGGTACAATTGTGACAAAATTATGTCACATGTCAAAAAATATGACATATGTCGCCATTCAGCAGCCATCTTGGCAACACAGGAAGTTATTCTGGGCTAACAAGCACAGGCTCCTATTTTAATGTATTAGGAGAGAGCCATAGGTTTACTTTCAATGGTTCATGATAATGTATCTATGCATACAGATCTGATAAAACCCACTTAAATGCCCTTTTTCCCCACAGGTTATACTTCTACAATGCATGTGCAAGGTTTCACAAGTGCTGTGATGCCATCAGCTTCTTTGAATAACTTTGAACTCTATCTGCAGCCACACCAAAATGGTTGAAAATGGTGTGACTCTCAACTGCATTAAACTGCCATCTCTGACATTACAGACTTTTCAATTCAAAATGTTGTAAGTAGTTTGTCTCATGGCTTACTATGTATCAGACACAACCATTTATGACTTCAGTTGTTGCCCTTGGTGAGTCTGCCCCAGGATGCTTTTGGCGCTGCTAAAGCTAGTGTTTCTATGATGATCTTCCACTCAGTGCACATGGCTCAGTCTTATATGATTACCAAAGTCTGCACTACTAAAGAGGCAAAAACAACTAAAAGAAAGAGTTATTTACATAGTGCCCTAGTTATAACTCTGACAGACTGATCTATTCTACCAGACCAAAAGCTGCTATGTACATCTCAGTTTGAACTAGAGTTTTGGTGAGTCCTTGGAAGGGGGGATTTAAATCACGTCACATCTGGCAGTGCACAATGTTCTGTTGCTGTACAACACTGAAAAACTGTGAAACCACCAGTCGCTGTGGTGTTTCAAGACTTCAAGTGGTTCATTTAACAGGCCTAAAAACAATCCTGTGCAGTCGATGGAAAAACAATCATCCCATCTCAGGATGAAGTGTTTATGACGTGTTTGCATGCCATTTTGCAGAGAAAACTGGACGAAAGAATGTGTCTTGGCACTTGTGTTGATGCTACATTTCCTCAAGAGATACATGGATAAATGTGTTTGGGATTTCTTTGCTTTTAAATGTTAAAACCTGGAGTTATTTTCGATCTGTAAATACTCACATCCGTGATGTAGATCATGAATCTCACACATGTATGTCAAATCCTTAGGTAACCTCGATATAAGTGTCAGATACATCAATCTGGCCATCTCTACTGCTTCTTAACAAGGGCCTCATAAAAGAGATAAAAGAGTTTATATGCCGACAACCTTCCAAGATGTCTTTCCAGGAAATACAGAGGGTTAAATTTCCAGGGAGACTTGCTAAACCACTCGGGCATCTTTGCTGTTTGGTATTTGATCTGTGGACAAATGGCTTGGCAACAAGTCATCATATTTTCACTTACCATAATTATTTTCTAACAGGTACCAGTTGCTAACATTTCGAACTATACAAAACAGCAACAATCATTTGCTCCATTCCGGCACAACTAAAAGTCACAAAATTCGGTTCAAAAGTCTGCCAATTGTATTACACTACTCAAGGCAAATCTCACATAATAGCTCGGGAACACAATCTCCTACCCAATCATAATTGCTAGTGTTTGCTTGTAAATTGTAAATTCAAAAGCATACATTGAGTCTTGGTTTTCTCTAGGGATTGATATCTGATACCGATAGGACAACATTGCGTATCTGCTGATACTGATATCAATCCGATACAGCCTTTCCCCCTCTCTTAAACCATAAAGCTATAGATAATACATCTGTATGGAAGCACTTTGCTTAACATAGCCATTTAAAAACATGCTTAAACTGTAGGAGACATTTTCTACTTTTCCAAAGGATGAAATACAACCTCATGAATCAGTTTTGCAGTAGTGCTGCTTCTTGTAATTTTGACTTGGCCTTGATGTTTTCAAACATTCAAAAATAATTTCAAAGTGCAACTTGAGTGTAATTCTAAGTAGTTATGATACAGGTATTATAATCCCAGTGTAAAATACGAAATATAACTCAACACGGTGTAGCCTGTACCTTACTAACATAGCAAAAAGCTGTTTTCTCCTATGTGTGAGCCACGAAACTGGTTAGTATGCCGCATTTCTTTTTCAAAAGTAAAACCTGAATCTATCCACTGTGCTGTCAGACTTAGTAATGACACACATCTGAGCTCCAGATGTCAGTTGTGAAACTAATATTATCAACGTTTCCAAACATTTCGAAATTAACTTGTTCACTTCTGCCGTTTACAAAACAGTCCTTGTCCCAATCCCTGCAGCACTATCGAAGAATCACCACTAACAACGTGGCTCTGCTAGGTAAGTTACCAACAAGTTTAATTTCCTGTAACTTCTTCACAATAAAAGCCCCCCTCCCCCAATTGCTTAGCCATTTAAAACCTTTTATTATGAAGCAGCCTTTGTTTGTTCACACTGAACCAAGCAGCCCAGGTGTAAAGCCACATCAGTGCGTCAATTCATACAGCACGCCGGCGCTGCGGATCCAAAAGAGACGTGCCAGTACAGATCATGACGTTGACATGTGTGGTTTTTGTAGCGTGTTTCCCCCGGCGTCCACCTGTTAATCTAAACATGTATCGGCAGGCTGTTTAAAAACATATGGATGCAGTTATAAAGTGTTTTGTGATTGAGATCCTGACCCATCATACATCCTGCAAAGTTACATGTGTCACTCATAATTACATAATCGGCATCAGTAAACAACGGACCCTGTAGGACTCTCTCACTCTCAGGGAGGGATGCTGTTTTCTAGGGGGAAAGTTCACTGAAGTATTGGTAAGGAGGGCTGATCCACGCGGTGACTTTTTTTCAAGTTGCTAGAGACTGTACTGTTGTTTTGTCTAGTAACATGCTTTGTGGGTCAATTCTCTTTTATTTGATGAGTAAGGGATCTGCTGTCAGACTGTGAACACCATCAGACTGACACACCCCTGATCCACACCTCCAGCTTTTCCTTTCACACAGAGGCTGGCTCAGCTCAGCTCTGATTCCACATCTGGAGGAGCATAAGAGACGCAGCGAAACTGTCCGATCTCTCCGCATCTAAAACTTTCACATGCACTGCAATGCAGAGAAAAAAGGACAGTGTGAAACACAGCAGATGTTTGAAAATACAAATGAAACGAGGGAAAACTAAAGAGATTCAGTTAGAAACTACAAAAGTACTGAGAGCTTAACACACTACCCCAATTTACACTGCCGTTTGCATGCGGGGATCCTGCGCCAATTCTCTGCATCCGCCTCTGTGTGAAAGTTTCAGATGCAGCAAGGGTTGAAATTTCGCTCCGGTGCTGATCCGCCTCTGGAGGTAGTATAAGGAACGTATTATTGGCAAACCGAACTAGTGTGAACATATAAACTGGCAATGTGGAGCGGGGGTGTGTCAATCGTACAGTCTGACAACTGCACAGGTCCCTCACTCAACTAAATAAAGAGAAATTTCCCACAAAGCGTTACATGACCAAACAAAAGTAACATAATAACCGTAACTGTCTTTGGCAACTTATATGAGGAAAAAAATACCACAGCTGTAAGTGGAAAGCGTTCATCTTCCTGTCTGTCCTCCTGCCCGTCCTAGCAACTCTTCGTCACATTTCCGCCCGAAAAACAGCGCCCGTCACCGGCAAAAAACTTGAACTCACTGAGTGTTTGCCATGAAAATAAATCACAGCAACCGTCAGCCCTCCGGACCGAGACTTCAGTGAACTTTCCCCTGGAAAACAGTCAGACAGCTTCCAGTTTACTGATGGCGATTATGTATTATGTAATTAAGGGCGAAAAACTTAACTTTGTCACTTTCCAGGATGTTTGGTGGGTCAGGATCTCAATCACAACACATCATAACAGCATCCAGATGATTATAAACTGTCCGCGGGTTTAGATTGACGGGGGGGACACCGGGGAAACACCTTAAAAACACACCGACACTATCATGATGACGTGTACACTCACACCTCTTTAGAAGCCGCAGCGCTGGTGAATTACACAGCGGTTCGTCTTTAAGGCGGAGATGCTTCATTCTGTGTGAATGACCATTAGCGGAGAATTGGCGAACCAACACTGCGGAGATAACACGGCGTCACTGTGTAAAAAGGGCTACTAACTTTTTAGAACATCGTTCTCTCGGGTTTCATGCACAGACACAAGTTTAGCATTGATTTGAGGGGGAGAAGGGGGCTTGTTACAGGCTGGCTTGCAGCTACGGGTCGTCATCGCGGCTTGCTTGGAGATGGTGATGGACAAGCAATTCAGCGTGGCTCGGTTTGACTCGGCACGGCTGGAAGTGCAACTGGGAAAACGGATGACAGTCTCAATCTAGCTCGCTCCAGCTAGTCACATGACACATGCTATTTGTTAGTTAATAACTACGACGACAACTGTACATTTTCATGACTTTACTGCAACTTCAGCACCACAATAACGACGGCTTACTCCTGCCGAACAAACAAGTAATTCACACATGCGGAGTGAGAAATGTAGCACATAACACTATTCTCTTCACGGCATGTCGCGCATAGTTTATGGGAAAGTTAAGGCAAGTAAATCAGATCGGGTTTTACATTTTCCCCTCCAAGATATCCAATTTGATTTCTGACAATTTCGGGCCAATACCAATTGCTAAAGTATAATATAATCATGGATTAGGAAACAACACACCTCAGACGTTGGCTGTTCCAATATATCTGTTATTTTGTGATGGGTCAGATTATTACTAATTAAAACATCCAGCATAAACATCTACTTCAGTCGCTCTATCAAATTGACTGAACGATGTTGAGCAGTGCTTAAACCAAGACAAATGGAAAAATATTAATATGCCAGCAGCTTACCCAGTTGTTGTGTTTCCAGCTGACTGGAGCTGGACCAAATGAACACCAATGACTACTGCATAGTCATTTGACGCAGGAGTGAATGCTAATTATACCCATTGCAATTAAAGACAAATCCCAGATGTTAGTGAGTGTTAGTTGGTTTTTTGTTCAGTGTGAAAGGGTAAAACAGGGAAGGGCCTTTTACCTTAATATTGGAGAACCACAGGTCGTTCTCATGTAGAGTGGCCATGTAGATACAGCACAGCAGGCCGAGACCAACAGACACAGACCAACCAACAGATGTCCAGATTATTGCCCCCCATGACCAATCACCTGCACGATAACACAAGATTAATGTTTTGCATATGTTTTTTGGGCAGCAGAAACTTGGCGATTTCATAGCAGAAAAACACAGGTGTGAATAATAAAATAGATAATGGCTTAATTCCACACAATTACTTCAGTTTCATGTCCCAACACTGCTCATGCTAACTCAGGGATGGAACTAATGGCTTCGACGTGTTGTCCAACCACATCAGACATCAAAAAGGGTTTGTTCTGTACAGCTAGACTGTAGGGTAAAGTGAAGTCCACCATCGGGAGGGGTGAGGCTCAACATCATGTAAGTATGGGGATGGCAGTACACATTTTCTGGAGGGTGTTCATAGTATCGCACTTTTTTACATGAAAAGTGAGAGGAAATGGTTGTGTTAAGAAGGAAAAAGAGCCAGAAGTAGACCTACAATTTCCTTTTTCACCCCTAGACAGGGGGGCATTCACTGCATGTGATGTGTCACCCAGAGTGTGAATATTCGATTGTCATTTTAGGCAGGATAGAGATATGGTTTGAATTATTCAGTAGGCTACTGTATATATATATATATATATATATATATATATATATATATATATATATATATATATATATATATATATATATATATATATATATATATATATATATATATATATATATATAGATATAGATAGATAGATAGATAGATAGATAGATATCAATTTTTTGATGTCGTCCAATGAACTACAATCATTAGATCAAGGGGAAAGTAAATTCCCAAAACTGGCTCGTGAGCTGCACCTTATAATGGCAGGGAATAAATTGTATATTATTAATGCCATTGAGTCCAATAGTTTAAATCTCTGAAAAGCCAAAAAAAACTTCAGTTCAGCTACCTCATAACCTCTAAGGGTGTAATACAAACGGAACATGACTGCATGTGTAAGAGTGCTCTAGGTGTAAGAGCTGTGGAAATTATGCAACTTATAACTTAAAACCCCACTGAGAGCTTCCCTCCCTATGTGCACCCACAGCAGGTCAGAGGTCTAGGGTCACGCTCAGAGCACTGACCCTGGAGCTGAAGCTGGAGCTGGCTCAACGATGGTTCAGCAAGGATAGCTGCCAACCATGCTCACCCCTCGCCAAAGGCTGCGTTGTGCAGTCACTGGACAACACTGCCGCTCGCCCAAAAGCTATGTATGAAAATCAGCTGGGTGGACGGGTCACTCACCATGCAAGATCTTCTCTGGATGATGATTGGTGCAACAGTTGGACTGCTGGGACTGAAACTCTGCACCAAGTGGGGGCTCCTTCCCCCGGCTGCCCTTCCTCTGACGCAGGGCTGTCATGTTGAAAGACTACAAACAAAAGATGAGGGGGGGGGGGGGGGGGGCTCTGATTAGCCACACATTACTGATAAAGGCATGAGCAGATATCATGTATCCTCAACTCGCAGACAGCGTGTGTATTAGTGTAATCTGAGCCAAAGCAAACAGCGAGCAGCACTGTTTGTTTCCCTTTACTGTCTGCAGCCTTTCATTCAAACACACTGGTACATGGGGTGGACGGGCCTATGCACAGTGGCATTTCCTGCTCACGTCCACGCCAGAACAACGTGAAACATCACATCCCATCTATCGACACCGACAGCAAGCACATCACTGGCAAACTACACTAATCCTACCGCATTTAAGCCGGATGATACGCTACAAGTCGCTCATAAAATATCAGAAGGGACATTAGTAGTGGTGCGAATAGAGAGGCACAGCATAGCTTAAAGTACGATAGTGTGCAGGTTTAAAGTCCTGTTGTGCAGCGCGGACACACTCCTACAGCCGCATTATAATGATGTGTAGTCTGCATAAAGGCGCAGTCCCGTTATGGACGCCAGCTTTTCTCTCTGTCTTGACAGCAACAAAGACGAACACGGCATGAGCCGACGGAACATTTATAAGCCTCACCCTCCTGGTCTGCCCGGTAGGATGGTCCGACAGCACTCCTCCTCTACCGCCCTCTCTCTCTCTCTCTCTCTCTCTCTCTCTCTCTCTCCCTCTCTACCTCCCTCGCTCTTTCATGTTTCTCTCCTCTTTTTTTTCTCGCTGCTGTTAGAATTCATCAGCTGCTTCTTACCGCCGCACTGGGTTCAACCACGGTACAATACCGGAACACAAGAGAGCCTGCCTTCAAAATAAAATCATGGCACTTTTGAAAGAGGACAGGCGTTTTAAAGGAGGCAGGAATAATCTGTCTACTACGCCTCCAGCCAGCAGGTACTAGCCTTTAGAGTATGAGAAACGCTGCTTATCCGTATTTTAAATTTTTTTGTAGCTCTTATCTTGCTCTATCATGAATAAATATAAAAAAAATGTTTTTAACGTCTCTCTTTTGTGTATGTTGTCCTTCTTTCTCTCTCTGCCTCTGCCTGTTTGTTCTTTTTCTGTATGTTTGTTAGTGTTATATGTCTCCATGTATGAAAAAAGGTAATGTGAATAGACTGATGCCTATAGGTATGAAGGCTATATACATGGCCTACATTGTTCCTACCAGCTGACATAGTTTGTGTGTGTATTTTGTGTGTTTTGTCATGGCAAAATGTGTTCTATATGAAACAGAATTTAAAATAATCTTATTGTGAATTTCTTCAAAATTGATGTGCTGGTCCTTTATATATATAGTTATGTATGTATCGCCTGGCTGAAGTTGCAGCATGGTGTGCATCAAGGAAGTCCATGGTGGAGCATCGTCATTCACGTAGTTTTTCAGGACTGTCAAAGCCTACATAGACATGTGTCCAATTTTATTGTCATGATTTTTTCCCCGTTTTTTTTCAGACATGTTTCAGCCAAGCGATATGTCTGATTACGATCACTCCTCTTTTGGGAGGGGTAAAATTGCATTAGGGGTTCATTTTCAAGTGATTGGGATATGGGGTCTAGTCAGGATCCAGCTGGGTCACCTATTGGGCAGATGTCATGGGGTGTTCCACGCCATTCAACACCCAGTGTTGAAATAGACACATTTGAACTAGACCAATTCAATGACATGCTCTATCATGTAGGCTCACGTGGATGCAGTCTGCGCATCACACCTGTCCTTAGTAGGGACTGTATCTCCTCATTGCACTCACTGAGATTTAAGCTGCTAATGACTTCAGGGCAGCCAGGTTTTGCACTCTGTGCCAGGGAAGAAATGAATCGCTCTACAGAGGGGCTCTCCATTGTTAAAGTTGTCTAATTGTCAATATCTTTTCACATATTGTTACTATATGAAAAATTGTGATTCTATGTACTACGTATTGTTGATTTGTCCTATGCAGTAGGCACTTTGTTAAAATCTAACAAGTTTTTTGCCCACTGACATTGTTCCTTCCACTGGTTGTCCAGTGAACTAACAGGGGCATGGGCAAAGTCACTCCGCTGCAGGTCCCACTGATCTCCCTCCCTCTTTTCCAGTGGACTTAACAGGGCCACAAAAATTTCTATCAGCATAACTGTAATGTTATTACTTCCTAACTGTATCGTTGACTCATTGATTAATGATTAATCATTAATCATTGATTATCATTATCATTAGTATTAATTATCATAATACAGAACTCCCTACTAATGTAGCATGAGGCTCTACAGACTACATCTTACACGGTTTTGACCCTGTCATGCTAGCAAAAATCTGTACACTGACAGACAAGGTGATCCACAGCTTAAGACAAATGTGGGTCAGGAGCTTAAGACAATGGCCCCTTTACCCCTTTTATGAAGCTACATTAGCATTCAACTGAAGTTGGTTTTTTCTGGCCAGCTGATGAATGTAATGTAAATATTTACTCTCTTTTTGGTCTTAATCAACTCCTGAGGAAAATATTTGGCCCTCCCTTTCCCTTGGTATGAAAATGAATCCTTTCATTAATTATTGTACTATAATTCAACATGTATTTAGTGTCTAAACCAACTATCTCTCTTCTTCCCCACTCTCCTGTGGCAATACTGCCACAGTGCAACCTCCTGCAGATACACTGCTGCAGGTTGTATCAATTGTGGAAGAGGCCTTGTCAAAATATTTTCATTTATGCCATCACAGTGAGAGTTAAGAACTCTTACAATAGGTGTGATCAGCAGGCAGCTGACAGGATCTTTGACAGTGGCACAGGGAGACTTAACATGAATCCATAACACCTCCGGATTGTCCTTGAAGGCTTGTACAAACAGCTTTCTTTCGAATGAGATCGAGTGAAAAACTTCAGCTTTATTCTACAAAGCTGTCCTCTCTATCCTTCAGTGAGTTCCTTGACACAAGAGCTATTAAAGTTCATTTTAAAATATAATACATTAAGAATGTATTTTTCAGGTTTTATAGCAGACAAAAAGTATGAAGTTGCACTGAAGTACCTGAAGAAAAGAAGGACTTCAAATAAGTGGCAAAAGCAAGACTCTCATGTCGCAGCAGGAACATCTATTAGTTATATGGGTTGTTCATAATGGATAGAAAAACACCAGTTTCCACATGTCAGGGTCTTATGAGGGTTCACTAGATGTTTAATTATGTCTTTACAAGACCGATGAACTGTTATGTGGACCTGACAAAATGCTGTCAGCCCAGTCCGGTTCTGCCGTCTGTAACCACAGTGGTAGTGTGTGACCTGTCCCAGCCAGCCATATTCCCTGCAGTGCAGCTAATCTATGTCAACAACATATAGTCACCCTATAGTATAGGGTGACTATATGTTGTTGACACATGGCATGGATTACCTACAGCTCACAACTAGAACTGATGTAAACAATGTCGTGTCCATCTTACACCAAGGGAAAAAAGTACCTGCTCTGACCCATCTTAGTCTTCTCTCCTCTGTATATGTCAACAACATGGTAGAAGGGATGTTAACTTGTAAAGAATATTTTGTTAATCAAAAGTGCTTTCCTGTTTTCTTAACTAAAACGTATGTTGTTTATGTTTATTTATCATTGCCCAGTATTAGGAACTTTATTTGAATTAGTATATTAAGACGTGAAAAATAACATTTAATTGATCAATTAACATACTGCGACCATCTAGTTCTATTTTCCATCTGGTAACATGCTGACAACAGCCCTCTCCTTTTCAATAATTTAGTTGCATTCATTGATTTTTGGCCACTCTGGGGCAGAAGTCTTCAGTAATAACAGGCACATGGCTCTGTGTCTGCACCATCTAAAGTTGAAAGGATTAAAAGGTTAGAAAGCAATTTCAGGTAGAACACAGGTCTTTTTTATGAAAATAGCTGCCATAAATGGGATTTTTGAGCAGTGCATACAACTTAAAACTACAGAATGTAAATTTGCAGGTGGCAAAACCAAAAAGGGGCGAAAAAGGGCTGCACATTTGGCTGATAATGCACCATTTACAAAGCAGACATGTCCCCACTTGTCATAGTGAGAACTGGAAAAACAATGTGATTAATCACTTAAATTAAGCAACATTATGTAGAAATTGGAGACCCAAATCTTGAAGTAAACTTGTTTGTAACACTGTGATCCCACCCACTCACTGAAGTTACAAACACAAGTGGTAGGGGAGTGGCATGGCTGACACCATTCACCCTATCAAAAGACATTTTACCATCAAAATGGTTATAGAGCTGTAATTTTAAGGTAAGAATGCCACATAATGATGCTTTAATGATGTTTACATTCTATTAAGTTGAGACACTATGGGGGTTTTGGTATTGTACGTGCTGGTCCGGCTGGAGTTGAGCCATAATTAGAGTTGCTTTTTTGGCGATGACAAGACAAAATGACGACAGTGAAAGAGGTCTATTCTCTGGGTGTTTGTCATTCTTACCGACATTAATTTATGGTCTCTTATCTCCCCCACTGAGATTAATGATGTCCCCATGTAATAAGCAAGAGGTACATGGTCAAGTTTGAGATTTCACTGTTATATTTTCCTATTATTTTACACACATGAGTAGTGTATATGGGAATTGTGTGTGTAACGATATATGGGGAATAGAGATAGAGGGTAGAAAATAACAAACAAAAGGAAGGGGAGCGAGAGGGGGCTTCTTCATTTGGGTCTAACAGGCAACTTTTTTACTTGAAAGAGAACTCAGAACTTTCACCATGCTGTCCCATGCCTTTTCCACTTCCCACAAACCTCCCTCAGCCACAGTTTGGCTACTCTTTGATCCCCAGCCATAAGCAGAGAGGGGATCTTTCTTTGAATGGACTCTGTCAAGGTTTCATCAAACCACCTCAAGTAAGATCTCTGAAGAGTTTTTTCTTGACTTCGTCTGACTGCATCCTTTGTAAATAAGAAATGTAAATAAGGTCATAATAGCCTGCTTTCACAGTCGCCCTGTGTAATTGTTTGCTGATGAGGATTCAATGCGATATTGGGGGTGGGGGGACAGATGACATGATTCCATGATGGGGGAGAGTTTATTCCCATTGTACCTGGGCATCTACTGAGGTGACTGTGCTTCTCATGTCATCTATTAAAAAAGGCATCTAGAATAACTTTTTTTTTTTGCCAGTACACAGCTGGATGAGGAGGAGGAGAGAGTCCGAAAGTAATATATAATATATTGATAATGTTTGATAATATATAACATAACAAAGTTATTTGGAGTGATGAGACCAAAATTGAAGTTTTTCGCCACAAACATAAATGCTACATTTGGAGAGGACTCAACAAGCCCCATGATGAAAAGCACACCATTCCTACTGTGAAACATGGAGGTGGATCGCTGATGTTTAGGAACTTGGTCAAAATT
Source organism: Sparus aurata (assembly GCF_900880675.1). NCBI lineage: Eukaryota > Metazoa > Chordata > Actinopteri > Spariformes > Sparidae > Sparus > Sparus aurata. The sequence continues at coordinate 12,694,654 of NC_044190.1, forward strand.
GATGGTAAGGTTAATGCAGCATATTATCAGAAAGATACTGGAGGAAAATTGCACTCATCAGCCCGGATGCTGCTCATGGGACGTACTTGGATGTTCCAACATGATGATGATCCAAAACACAAGGCCAAGTCGACCTGTCATTGGTTACAGCAGAAAAAAGTGAAGGTTCTGGAGTGGACATCTCAGTTTCCCGACCTCAACATCATTGAGCCACTTTGGGGAGATCTCAAACGTGCAGTTCATGCAAGTGTGACAGCCATGCCTCTTGAGCTGTTGGGCTGTGGGCTTGTCCTTTTTGTGTTGCAGGTGCCCAGCAGGAGGGGTTTGGGTGTCGTTAGTTGTACCTCCATAAAAATAGCCCAAAACTTCTATTGATAGCATAGATTAATAGGCTATAAACCTGAGTCAACATACGACTACCAACTAGTCAATTAACCACTCCTTTTTCAACAGAAGTGAATGTATATATAGTTAACAAAGGCATTCAATAAATGATAATCAAGGCCGCTGGAAAATGTAATCTCCAGTCCACATCTAGACAGAATTATTCTCTCTTCTGTCTCATGATTAGCAGGCTAGCAGCTGGGGTGTTTATGCCACAAAGTTTTCTTTTTTATTTCAACAACATACCCGTCTTCAAGTGAAGCACGAGCCTCCTCTTGTTTTGACTTTTTCTTTCTTTTGCTTGCTCCTGATTCATATTGCTGTTTGGAGGCCATATCTCCCCCTGCATCCAACTGCCTGTCGGCGCGTCTGACCACTGATTGGTCAGATGCTGCGTGCTGTCAATCATGCGGTGTCAGATAACTTGTCTCTTTTTTTTCTCTCCTGCCTCGGGCTGAATCGGTGCAGCCATGCGCATCCTTTGCGCATTTGCAGAGAATGCCCTTGCGCAAAATGGAGCCCCCCATGGATTGTGGGGCCCTACGCACAGCGCATGTTATGTGTGCCAGGGAGGGGCGGCGCTGGTCAGATCCTTCCATTAGGGAGCTGTGGGAGGTCGCAAGCACTGTGGCAGAAGTGAAGGACAGGGCACATGGCTATTTCCTGGACAATGGTGTGCTGGTGAGGAAATGGGTGCCTTGTTATGAGGTTGGCGTGCGACACCCACTGTTTCAGGTTGTGGTACCAGCCAAGTTCCGTGGATTAGTTCTGCAGGTATCCCTTGACCAATCTGGGCACCAGGGAGTCAGGAAGACATATGACTGCACATTATCATTGATTGTGTTGGTCCACTGCTTCCTTCTAGGTCTGGAGCCAAGTATCTGTTTACTGTCATGTGTCAAGCTACCAGGTATTCAGCGGCATATCCCCTGCGGTCAATCACAACCAGGTCGGTAGTTGGAGCACTTTCACAATTCATTTTCATCTTTGGCATTCCCTGGGTTGTCCAAAGTGGCCAGGGGTCAAACTTTTCTTCCCATTTGTTTGCTCAAGTCTTAAAACGACTTCGGGTGAAGTACTCTCAGTCATCAGATTATCATGCACAAAGTTTTCATCAGACGCTGAAGTCACTGCTGCGTGCCTTTTGCAATGAGTTGGGCAAGGATTGGGAGGAAGGCTTACCGTGGTTGATATTGGCAGCCAGGGAGGTAACCCTGGAGAGTACCGGGTTTAGTCCTATTGACTTGGTATTTGCACATTCTGTCTGTTCGTGGTCTGTTGGCAGTATTGAAGGACAATTTTAAGAATAGTGAACCTCCACAAAACCTGATTGACTATGTGAACGGGTCTAGGCATAGGCTGTATGTTTCAGGGTAACTGGCAAGAGAGAAACTGGCCAAAGCTCAGGGGAAAATGAAGCATATTTATGATCAGCGGGCTGAGAGACTCACAGTTTTGGTCAGGGATTGTTGTGTGGTCGACTAAAGAACACTGAGGCGCTTGGCACCTTGGACAATTTGTTGCACGAGTCAAATGTGTAGAGTTGGCTGAGCTTCTTAGCAGGTTTCCAAGTTTGTTTGGCTCATCTTTTGGAGCATGACATAGAGGTGGGGGAGGCAAAACCGATCAAGCAGCGTTTTTATTGTGTGTCTGCTGATAAACGTAAGTATTTAGATGCAGAGATTAAGTACATGCTTGAAAAGAATATTGCTGAACCATCATCTTCAAGCCGGGTTTCCCCATATCTGCCTGTCCCGAAGTCTGATAACACCCCCGGCTTTTGCTCTGATTTTCGTAAGGTCAACAGTATCACCAAGCCGGACGCATTTCCACTTCCAAGGATGGGTGATTGCATCGAGGTTAGGTCTGCGAAGTTTGTGAGTAAATTCGCCCTTCTGAAAGGCTATTGGCAAGTGCCATTGTCAAAAAGAACGCAGGAAATTTCTGAATTTGTCACTCTATCTGGCCTGTATTTATATAAGGTGATGCCTTTTGGCCTGCGGAATGCTCCAGCTACATTCCAGCGGTTAATGAATATGGTGGTTGGTGATTTGGACAGTTGTGCTGTTTATTTAGACGATGTGGCTGTTTACAGTGACAGCTGGAACAGTCATGTCCTGCACACTCACCAGTTATTTGAACGTTTGGCTGCAGCCGGCCTGACAGTTAATCGAGCAAAATGCCATTTTGCTCATGCAACAGTAACATACCTCGAACATGTTGTGGGACAGGGCCAGGTCAGGCCAGTGCAGGCAAAGGTGTTGGCTGTGGAGCAATTTCCCACACCAATGACGAAAAAGGAGCTAATGCGGTTCTTGGGAATGGTAGGGTATAACTGCAGGTTCTGTAAGAACTTTTCTTCTGTGGTTGCCCCCCTCACTGATTTGTTAAAAAACCAGTGTCAAATATGTGTGGTCTCTCTGTCAGCAGGCTTTCCAGAACGTTAAGGCCCTCCTGTGTAGTGCTCCAGTGCTGGCCGCCCCCAGGGTGGACAAGCCATTCAAGCTGCATGTGGATGCCAGCCACGTCGGGGCCAGTGCATCACTGATTCTGTCTGATGGTCAGGGGAATGTAACAAGCATCAACTGAACTATTCTGTAATGGAAAAGGAGACGTTGGCTTTAGTCTGGGCCTTGAATCACTTTGGAGTGTATGTTGGCTCAGGAACAGGCATGGACTGGCCATCTGGCATACCGGGCAATGCCCGGTGGGCCAAAGCACATTTATGGGCCGGGCTTTCATAATTTAATCCAAAAGTTTTATTATTAATCATTTTTATCGACAGCGATGGACCATTGGTTGATTTTCTTGAAGGACATTGGGCTAATCCAATCTCACTCAGCCCTCCTTTTTTTTTTATAAGTGCACAATTTTGAGGGGGCGGGCCCATTGGTCCGTCTTCAATATAGACAGTGAACTGAGCCAATCAAGATATAGTACGAAGGCGGCCCCACCCCTCCCTGCGCTGTCTCCTGTAACTTCTGCTAGTTTCAAAGTGTTGAGCGCGAGGACTGACAACATGGAGCAACCAAAGAGAAAGAAATTGGGTGCGGAGAAGTTGCGTGCTAAGAGAAGAATCTCACTGTAGATGCTGCAGAATGTACTAAAATCACAGACATGTTCGCTGGAGGGGCTGCTGTAGTCTCCACGTCCTCTGAGACAGCAATGATCCAGTAACAGCAGGTTGAAGGTGAAGACAGCAGCAGCGGGTAGGAGAAGAGCAGCCAGAGACGCTGACTGACAGGGACAGTGTAGTACAGCCGGTAAGCAGGTAGTAACGTTAATACAGGGACTGTGAGGTGATGGAGGGAACGTTAGCTCTATTACATGAAGAGCTCTCAACGGGTTGGACCGGCCCGACAAACCCAACCGGACCCGCGGGCTCTGGCCGTGTTAACGGGGGGGCGGCAGACAATTCATGCGGTTGTGTAGCGCTGTGTCGGGTTCGGACTGTAATTTTCAGGCCCGTTGAGAACTCTAATTACATGATAATGATGAGCAATGGCGATTGATTAGTATCAATATTAATTGGTGTTGCGTACTTCTCAAAATCTGGCAGCCACGGCACTGATAAAACAGCAAACGGTCAATGCTGAGAAGTGTTGGATGAGCATTAAGTGTCTATTTTAGGCTCCATCATAGCATTTTAGATATTTAGGTTAAAGGTGTGTTGAAAGGCTGCATAGTAATTTGAATGAGTAGCAACCCTCTATGCCAGCGGTCCTCAATAGGCGGCTCCCGGGCCGCATCCGGCCCGCCGGCCTCCTGTTTGTGGCCCCCGTACTGTTATTCCTTCACCATGTGTTTTGTTTGGGTCAGCACGTGTACACCAGGACTTGTCTCCATGCCAACGTTACAAAGACAGCTGGGTCACTCACCGCTGCGATCGCAACTTTTAACGTTCACTTTCGTTTTCGGAGCATTCGGAGTATTCACATTTTGCCGGTGGCAAGAGATTGAAATGGCGTGTTCCAAGTGAACTGCTATATTAAAGTGGACAGTGAGAATCAGCAACTCATAGAAGTAGGAACTTAAAATTTCTATTCATTCTCCCTCCGACCAGGACAGAACCCACGGATCTGACAGTGCAGCAGTGACACACACTTAGGTTGTTTAACAAGTTTTAGCAAGTCTCATCATACATTATCACCTGTAGCGTAATGGACGGGGAGTTCATCCCTGCAAACACCCTTTCACTCACGGTGCCAAAATTTGTATCATCCTTGTTAAAACTCAACATCATTTAATCACAGAACAAATGACGTGAATTAACCCACAACCATCTTACATATCATCTTATTCACAAACACATTCACGCATCATAATTACACCAACATCAACAGAATACCCAAGAGTCATTGCGCCACAATCCACAAGGGATTAAATATGCCAGGAGAAGCTGTGATGAAGATTTCCAGTTCGAAACGGCATTATGAGATGAAGCATAGGAATTTTGAAGAGACATTTCCTCAAAATTCAGAGATAAGCACAACACAAATAAATGCACTGAAATCGTCATATCAAGCTGCAAGCAGGATTCTTGTCACATCTATGTCACAATGAAATAAAATAATGCATGATGAACTGATGGACACAATGTCTGAAGGCAAACAAAAAGAGGAAATATTCAACTATGTATTTTGATTTATGTTAAAATGGAAATTACATTTTATTTTAGTTCGTATTTTGTTGTTTAGAATGAAAAGGACATTTTGTTTTGAATATTACAGTATTATTGCATGTGGCCTGGCCAACCTCAATACATGGACCTTTGAGTCATTGAAAAAAATCTTTGTGGCCCTTTAAGATTTGTATTTGAGTACCCCTGCTGTGGTTAAACATGTTTTAAAAAACAGATTTTAAAACTGCTAAATGATTAGTAAAAGCTTTGCAATTTAAGCATTACTAAAGTAAGTGTAAAAAAAAGTATAAAAGTATTATTAGCAAAAGGTTTGCCCACATAGAACAAGAGTAGATCTGTCAAATGCTTTTAAGACAAGTTGCTTTGCATGAGTTCATAAAGCAGCCCTGTTTTTAGCCTGATATAACAATTTTATAGCTTTTTAAAGGGAGCAACTTTTAACCTGAAGAATTAGAATTGAGCTGCTATATCAGGGAAATTCAGAAAATACATATTAGAGATGATTTCAATAAAAAGGATAAGATAATCAATTGAACTACACAGAGCAGACAAAAGTGGTAGAGTTAACAATAGATGCTAAACTTCTGAGATCTAGGATGCCGATGATACATTATGCTTGAAATAGAATATACCTTTACTCAACTATGTGTTGAGTAAATGTACTTATTTGCTTTCCACAATGGTTATTTGATAGACTTCTAAAGTAATAATAAACTGTAGATTTCTAATAAGCCTAAAGGCAAAAAGTTATGGTTTTTTTTCCCCGGTTGTGCTCCACTAATTATGAGGGGCCGGTCTAAGCCAAAAATGCCAGGGCCGATGTTTTGTCCCAGTCCAGCCCTGCTCAGGAATGCCAGTCATTGTCTTTACTGACCATAATCCATTTTTTTAACTCTCTGAAGCGTCCTAATCAGAGGTTAATCAGAGGATGTCGTTTGTCTTTGGACATACATCATATTAAGGGGTCTGGTAACCTGGTGGCAGACGCGCTGTCATGTGCCCCTGTGATGTAAAGCAGTCTGTGTTGTGTTAACCTCTTCTTTAGTTAGCTTCAATGAATTATGATTTCCTCACTTTAACTTCTTGTGTCCTCTCCTATAATTTGGCATGGCTTTGAGCCAGCTGTGACACAAGACAGCCCAGGAATTTACAGGAACTGGAGGCTTTTTGCCAATAAGAATGGGCAGCTTTACCATCTGAGAAAATCAAGTGCCTCATCCACCACTACCACAAAAGACTTCAAGCTGTCATTAATGTTAAAGGGGAAAATACACGGTTTTAAGAACTAGGGTATGTAAACTGTTGATCGGGGTCATTTGGGTAGTTTATGTTGTCATTATGATTTAAACAGAGCAAACACAATTGATAATAAATGGCTGCACCCAACCACTAACCACAAGTGTATTATCATTCATATTCTCTGAAAAATGGCAAAAAAGACAGCGTATGTCAACTTATGAGCACAACTGTAAGCACTACAGCTACTGTCAGAGTACTGTACACTGTCCCTTATGAAAGGAACTCTATACCTTTTTTCAATTAACTTTATTAAAAATTAGTAAAAAAAAAAATACAAAATACAATCAGATATACAAACATGTACTGCTTTTTGTGGGATAGAAACAATACAGGGCAGCTGTAGCTCAGCAGGTAGAGCAGGTCAGCTAGTGATTGGAAGGTCGCTGGTTCAAATCCCAGCTCTGCTGAGCTGAGCTGCGTGTTGAAGTGTCCTTGAGCAAGATACTGAACCCCAAATTGCTCCTGAGGGCCCTGCGATGAGCTGGCGACTTGTCCACGTGCCTTCATCCGGAGACAGCTGGGATTGGCTCCAGCAACAGACCCCTTGAAAAAGGGATTAAGCGATTACAGACGATGACATGACATGAAACATAATACAGTATAATATTGACTGCAAATCAAATTTTCTTGGGGTTGTAAAGAAGAGAAGGAAGAAATAAAAGGTACAAAACAACTCATCATTCCTCTTTAAAAAGATCTTTTGTACAGCTTTCCCATTTGTTACTTTTTTAGTGTCAATAAATGCCAGAGGTTTAATATAATTTTTAAATTCGCACAGAAACCTATAAAGGTAGGAGGTCTAAAGGTCTAATCATGTGAGGGAGCTCTGATACAACTACGTCCAGGAGAGATGACAAAGAACAGCACTGCGTTTGGTTAGGTATAATGTAAACTACTACAATGATGAGACTCATATTCCATGTTCCTTATAGATTAATTTCCAAGACTCACAGATCGAAGCCAGGCCAACACCCTATGTATGCTGTTTGTATTTGTGGATGCTGTTCCTTTCGAGTTGGCCAAAACACACTGGTGAGGAAGAAATGTGATTGGAACAAAGCAACATAAGTCTTTTGCCAGAGGGGTGCCAACATCACAATGTCGGAGCAATATCTTCTGATGGTTTACTGTGACATAAACTGCTGATTGGGCTGTACAACAGGGAGTGACTCATATCATTCCTTGATAACTGTGATAAAAGATTTGCGCCAGGTGAGAAAAGGGGCCAAGTCAGATGGAATCGAGTTTATAATTATATGGGATGTTTAACTGTTCTCTTCCACTCACAGAGTGGTTTATTGCCCATCCCAGGTTGATGTCACTTTTCCTTCCACTTTACTCCCACTTCCATAGAGGAATCGATTTCCTCAGGGAAGTGAGACACACACGCACACTTGCACCCTTTTTATGTTTTACTTTCTTACTTTTCTTACTTCTAGTCGTATCTACTTTGCAGATAACTTTGCTTTTATGTGCCCTGGTTGAGATATTCGTCAGTGAGATTCCTGCATTTACCAGTACAATGGAGGTGAGTGCAATTATTCATAGCAATGAAAAAATTGCATTTGAAAAATTCAACAGTAATAGTGTCCTGGTTAGTAATTCACAAACCTTGCTATGGACAGTTTTCATTGTGACTTCTGAACTTTCTACAAAAGAAATACAGTAGTTGCTATGGTAACTGTTGACACAGTGGTCTGAAAATGATCCTATAAATGTGCCTCTTCTCTGCTACATGAACACAACCATATAACAACAACAACCCACAGCAATCAAAGACATTCACAAACTGTACCGTCTTGACGAGTCCCCCTGGGACAGTAAACAGGTCGAGTGGGAGAATGCTTAGGGCATTCAGATGGAAACGAGACTGTGCAACATGAAAGACCTGAAGATTATCAAAGAGATTTAAGAAGATAAATTGGCTCGACTCTTGAAGGAAAGAAGGATTAGTGGAGAAGAAAACAGATTGTTTAATGGACACGCTCTCTGACTCTGGCCCTTTACGTAGTTCTTGCATCACTTCCTTGTGGGAACACTTGCGCCAAGTCTGAATTTGTCCCTTCTTCCTCCCTCCTTCTTTTAATTTTAGTCTTGATATTCCAAGCAAAATGTGAGAATGCTGGAGGATGGTCCATCAAAATTGACCCTTGCCTCTCCCAGGGTGCCCAATTGGACTCAGAAATCCTCTGCCTTTTTCACTCAGTGGAACACAAACAAGGTTCACAGAGCAAGAAAAACTAGAAAAAAACTAGAAAAACTTAACCCGACTGGCTGTGAGATTCCCTGAGTCCACCGAGTCTAGGGCTCCCCAACCACTTACCCTGTCTTCACCTTGTTTATTTCTTTGCCTCATATTTCCCCCCCTTGATCTCCACTTTCATGGTGGGCCCTTAAAAGGTTTAGGTAGAATACTGGATCGTGTAAAGAAATGAATAGACTGGGATGATTTTTTTTCATGCTTGTGTAGTCAGGGTCTCATGTAAAGGCAAAGGGATTACAGAAACAGATTTTTATTTTCCTTTCAGAATGAGAGAATTTGCATGTGGGTGTGAATGTTTGTGTGTCAAGCAATGGATGGTACAAGCTTGGCTTATCACGGACCTGAGGGTCCTTGAGTTATTATATTTCATAGTAAATTATCAAAAATATGCATCAGTATAAAGATTTGTCTTTGCTTTGAATACAGTTTGGGATGTACTGTATCCATCGACTACACTTATATTAACATTTTTGCTTTTGCTACCATTTTTCCCAAGTTGAAGTAAAAGGTCAAAGACTTCTTCTGTGAAGAAAAAAGTAAAAAGTATTTTTTTTTTTCAGATTTTGAGTGCAAATGTGTTAAAATTAGTTTTAATGAGTAGTTCCCCTTAGCCAAGATAATCCATCCACCTGACAGGTCTGTCATATCAAGATGGGGTTAGCAACTTTTGAGGGAGTGTGCAGTTGGCATGCTGATGGCAGAAATGTCCACTAGAGATGTTGCCTGTGAACTGAAAATTGTTCATTTCACAATCATAAGCCATTCTGTTTAATCAGCCTCCTGATATGCCACACCTGTGGGCTGGAAGGATTATTTGGCAAATGAGAGGTGCTCACTAGGAAGATTTCAACACATTTGTGAGCTTTTCCTCATTACAAAATAAAGTAATGGGTCAAAAATTGAATTATTATGGCTGAAAAGGAGGAAGTGAGAAGTAGAAGTATGGGTTCTCAATTCTCCAAATCCTCAATTTGATTTGATTTTTTATTTTGAGGTCGCGATTTGATTGGATTCTCAATTTCCTTTAAGCACAGATGGCTATGCCATTTTTGGACTAATCTAGTCTAGGATCATTGGTTTTATGCCATGATAACTCATCTAATTTTCAAAAGATGGTCTGCATGTTTACAGGTGTTGTGAGCAATATAATCTCAATTATTTGTTTGCAATGTACCACACTAAGACCTTATTTTCCAATTTAAATAATTTGTAAACAATATAAATATAACAATAACTTGTTTCACCAGTCAAGTGGAAGCTAACAGTAAACCAAAAGAAGAGAAGTCATAGAGGGTACCTGCCATCTAGTGACTCTTTGTTGTAACTGTAGTTCGCACTCTTCATTTAATGTAGTGTGTTGTGCTGGTCATGTAGCTCAGCGTTGCTTTGAAGGTTCCGGCAATCTGACGTTTAAGCCACTAAATCTGCATTGCTCAGACCTCCTATAACTATATCCTTCACATTACCATACATGGAGTGCAACACCTTTGTGGTAAGATGAGACCTGCTGGCAGTTCATAGCATGGTTCCAGTATGCTAAATGAATGCGTAAATCCAATTTATGTTGCCTGTGGACGTATGCTACAGGCGCATAGCTTACAAACTGTAATTTTCTTGTCGAAAATGGGAACGTTGTTGACATAGATCACTGGGAACCCCAAATATTTCCTCACAGGTGATTTCATATCTATCTATCTATCTATCTATCTATCTATTTATCTATCTATCTATCTATCTATCTATCTATATGTATATATATATGTGTATATATATCTATATACATATATATGTATATATATATATATATATATATATATATATATATATATATATATATATATATATACATAAATGTAGGCATTAAAACATTGACATTGCTTTGTTTCAAGAAATCCACCAACAGATCTCTTTTACACGATACAGATTTTACCCCCCAATTGATGATTTAATACATTTTTAATCAAAGTGAGATGTCAACTCACAGATTTTGTGGATAACATCATGGTGTATATTTGTGATATTTGTACTTAATACTCTTTATATCTGAGTATAACACATAAGCAAAGACTTCAGAACAAACTTGAAACTTGTATAAAGTCCCAGTTCACTTATGACAGGCAGAGGGAGCTAGATGAAAAAATATCAGGATATAGAGATCTATCAGATGTATCTATCAGATGTATCAGAAATGTCCACATTTTCATAATATCAGAGCACTAGGGACTACGATAACACTGAGAAGACTTCTTGCCTTGGTTTTGAGTCATAACATTCTGCATCCATTAGTACCACTACGAATGAATTGGTGATATATGCATTCTCTCCTCCCATATGAAGTATGTTTCCCTTAAATGCTGTAAGCAACTATAGACATCTGAGCCTCGTGGTCACTGATACAAAAAAAGTTTATCTAACAGTCCGTTGAACTACCATTCATCTCATTTCTCTGAGCAGGTAGCACAATTAGAGTCTGTTATTTTCTGTGATGGAGCTGAAGGATGGTCCTGGTCTGATGCCAGAAAGCAAATGCCTCAATTTTGATGGTATCCCTCCTGAATTGCTGTCAGCGCTCTGAGACTGAATAGGCACCACAGTTCTTGATTTAAGCCCCTGTGATTTTTTTGTTTGTGAAACTACTTCCATGTTTGATTTTGTTCTTCTTTTTTTCTGACAGTTGATCCGTTCACAGGTTTGGGTTACTTTAAAAAATATTCTGATACAGTTACTAATTACCTGTTCAAAAAATGCAATTGGAAATGTTAACCAAGTATCACAGTATTAAAGTAATGTAAATGTATTACTTTCCCTTCCTTTTGAATTACCTCACTACCAAACATATTAAATACAGATTAAGCAAAAAAAACAAAAAACAGGATAACTTCATTAAACCTTAACAAGTGTGTATTCTGTAAAAATACAAATAATACAAAACTCCTGTCTACTGCTAACCCTGCAATACTTAACTATCACCACTACATGTAGAGTCATTAACTATCCATACAATACTTAATCTAGTATTGCACTCCAATGCAGTCTTTCACCACCTGTGTAGTAACAATCTCACATGAATATACACTGAACAAAAATATAAATGCAACACGTGTTTTTGCTCCCATTTTAGTAGCAAGCTCCAGACTTCCCTTTCCCCGGCCACATCGGCTAACTCTGACTGGGGAATCCCCAGGCACTCCCAGGCCAGAGAAGAGATATAATCCCTACACCTGGTCCTTGGTCTACCCCTAGGTCTCCTCCCAGTTGGACGTGCCAGGAACACCTCCCTAGGAAGGCGCCCTGGTGGCATCCTCATCAGATGCCCGAACCACCTCAACTGGCTCCTTTCCACGCAGAGGAGCAGCGGCTCTACTCCGAGTCCCTCCCGGATGGCTGAGCTTCTAACCCTAACTCTAAGGGAGACCCCAGCCACCCTGCGAAGAAAACCCATTTCGGCCGCTTGTACCCGCGATCTCATTCTTTCGGTCATGACCCATCGCTCATGACCATAGGTGAGGGTAGGGACAAAGATTGACCGGTAGATCAAGAGCTTTGCCTTCCGGCTTAGCTCCCTTTTCGTCACAACCGTGCGGTGAAGCACATGCAACACCATACCCGCTGCTCCGACTCTCCTGTCAATCTCACACCCCATCATCCCCTCACTCGTGAACAAAACCCTGAGGTACTTGAACTCCTTCACTTGGGGCAAGGACACATTCCCCACCTGGAGTAGGCAATCCACCGGTTTCCTACTGAGAACCATGGCCTCAGATTTAGAGGTGCTGATCCTCATCCCTGCCGCTTCACACTCAGCTGCGAACTGATCCAGTGAGCGTTGTAGATCTACAGCCGATGATGCCATCAAGACCACATCATCTGCAAAAAGCAGTGATGCAATCTTAAGGACACCGACCTGTAACCCCTCCATACCACGACTGCGCCTCGAAATCCTGTCCATGTATATCACAAACAGGATTAGAGACAAGGCACAGCCCTGGCGGAGGCCAACACCCACTTGGAACAAGTCCGACTTACTTCCGAGTATATGCACACAGCTCTCGCTTTGAGAATATAGGGAATGGAGGGCCCTCAGAAGGGACCCCCTCACCCCATACTCCTGCAGCACCTCCCACAGAACGGGTCCCCCGGGATGATTGGGACTCTGGGAGATTGTACTCCCAGGCCCCCTCCAAGACCCCTGCCAGAGTAAAGAGCTGGTCCATTGTTCCACGACCAGGACGGAATCCGCATTGTTCCTCTTCAATCTGAGGTTCGACAATCGGCCGGACCCTCCTTTCCAGCACATTGGAGTAGACTTTCCCAGGCAGGCTGAGTAGTGTGATACCTCTGTAATTGGCACACACCCTCTGGTCCCCCTTCTTAAAAAGAGGGACCACCACACCTGTTTGCCACTCCTTCGGCACCGACCCCGACCCCCACGCAATGTTGAAGAGGCGTGTCAACCAAGACAGCCCCTCAACACCCAGAGCCTTCAGCATTTCTGGTGGTATTTCATCGCTCCCTGGGGCTTTGCCACTGTGGAGTTGTTTGACAACCACAGTGACTTCACCCAGGGAAATCGGTGATGATACCCCATCATCCTCCAGCTCTGTCTCCATTACAGAAGGTGGCTGAGTGGGATTCAGGAGGTCAGCGAAGTACTCCTTCCACCGCCCTATGACCTCCTCAGTCGAAGTCAACAAGGTCCCATCCTTGCTGTACACAGCCTGGATGGTTCCCCGTTTCCCCCTCCTGAGGTGGCGAACAGTTTTCCAAAAGTGCTTTGGCGCTGCCCGAAAGTCCTTCTCCGTGGCCTCGCCGGACTCCTCCCACACCCGCTGCTTTGCCTCTGCCACGGCTGCGGCTGCTGCCCTTCAGGCCCGTCGGTGCCCCAAAACTGCCTCAGGAGTACCCCGGGACAACATGTCCCTGAAGGACTCCGTCTTCAGTCGGACGGCTTCCCTGACCACCGGTGTCCACCACGGTGTCCGAGGGTTGCTGCCCCTTGAGGCACCTAAGACCCTATGGCCATAGGACACAGCTGCAGCTTCAACAATGGAAGCTTTCAACATCGTCCATTCAGGTTCGATATCCCCAGCCTCCACAGGGATGCTAGAGAAGCTCCTTCGGAGGTGGGAGTTGAAGGCTTCTCGGACAGGGGCCTCCCCCAGACGTTCCCAGCTTACCCGCACTACTCGTTTGGGCTTACCAGGTCTATCCAGGGATTTCCCCTGCCACCGAACTCAACTCACCACCAGGTGGTGATCAGTTGACAGCTCTGCCCCTCTCTTCACCTGAGTGTCCAAAACACACGGTCAAAGATCAGATGATACGATCACAAAATCGATCATTGACCTTCGACCTAGGGTGCTCTGGTACCACGTACACTTATTAGCATCCTTGTGTTCGAACATGGTGTTCACTATAGACAGACTGTGACTAGCACAAAGGTCTAATAATAGAACACCACTGGGGTTCAGATCGCAGATCGGGGAGGCCGTTCCTCCCAATCACGCCCCTCCAGGTATCTCCGTCATTGCAGACATGCGCGTTGAAGTCCCCCAGTAGGACCACGGAGTCTCCTTCCCCCCAAGAGAGGTGACATTCCACGTCCCCAGAGTCAGCCTCTGCTGCCCAGGTCTTGGTTGCCGGACTTCGTAACCTGGCTCGAACCATCAGGCCAGGAGGAAACGGGAGGAGAAGAGCCTCCGCCAGTGTGCTGCTGCTCGTGTGTCATTCCCCCCTGTGTCGCTGTACTCTGGCCCTTATAACACCTCCGCCCACTCCAGAGCCCGGATTCCGCTCAGGTTTGCTCAGCTAACGGGGGAGGAGCGCTACCTGCAAGAGAAAGAAACACAGGGAAAGAGAGAGAGAAACGCACGCCAGCCCAACGTAACAACGACAGCGTGTTCCAGTTCCTGCCAATATCCAGCAACTTCGCACAGCCATTGAAGAGGAGTGGACCAACATTCCACAGGCCACAATCAACAACCTGATCAACTCTATACGAAGGAGATGTGAGGCAAATGGTGGTCACACAAGATACTGACTGGTTTTCTGACCTCCCAGACCCCCCCAGTGAAGCAAAACTGCACATTTCAGAGTGGCCTTTTATTGTGGCTAGCCTAAGGCACACCTTTGCAAAAATCATGCTGTCTAATCAGCATCTTGATATGCCACACCTGTTAGGTAGGATGGATTATCTCGGCAAAGGAGAAGTGCTCAGTAACACAGATTTAGACAGATTTGTGAACAATATTTGAGAGAAATGGATCTTTTGTGTATATAGAAAAAGTTTTAGATCTTTGAGTTCAGCTCATGAAAAATGGGAGCAAAAACATTGCTTTTATATTTTTGTTCAGTGTAATAAAGGTTAATCTAGCTCTTACCTATATATAATCATACATTTGTGCTTACATTCTTTAATCTGTGTTAACTGTGTCTATATCTGCATCCTTAATGGTAACCTAGTGTGCTTTTTTAGTTTTTTCTCCTTTTCTATTAGAGTTATATATAGCGACCTGTGCATTGTAAAAGATCTTGAAAGTTAAAGGGGTCAAAGTCTGCACCAACGGGAGCTCCTTTTTCCCACAGAAACCACTGCTCCTGAAACGCTTCGTCAGCCTGCCTTAACTTTGTGACTTTGTGAGATAACACTATGTCACAGGGTCACACATTTGAATGATTTATGCCCGGCAGGTGGTTTGGCATGTAAGAATTAATTTAGCAAAGCTGCTCTGGTGTTGTTAGCAGTGCTGGTTCAGGCATGTGTGAGCTGGGCAATCAGAGGAGACCAAGTATTAGGGAGGGGGGCTTAAAGAGACGGGAGCTAAAACTGACACGGAGAACGGAGGACTGCTGCAGCACTGGACAATATGAGAAAACTGATGGGTTTTTTTTCGTGTTTTTTTTTTTTTAAGCATTAAGGGATGTAAAACTATTCTAGTAGTAACACCAAACATAATTATTAGCCGAAAATTTGGCATATTTCTCCCTTAAATGGGCTCTCTGTAATGTGTTTATGCATACCAAGTCTGATGAGATCTTGGGTCGATTTTCCTGATAAGAATCAACAATATACATTAACAAAAATGACCAGAGACAAAGAGCAGTCATTTATTTCTCAGTCTTTATTACCAAAAAATACAATGGTAAAGTAGTGATATCATAAAGCCTAAGATGTTTTAAAAATAAATAAACAAAAAGCAAGCATCACACTGCTGTCTGAAACAACTCCATGGTGAACATACAAAACATGAGAAAAAATACACCGATGAGGACAGACATGTTAAATCTTCTCTACCTCCTTTGGTTTAAATACATGCAGCTCATTTAGCTGTATTTAGCTTAACACTGTCAGCTACCTCAAATAGACTGGGAGTAAATAAGATCAAAGCCTAAATTAAATCAGAAACTTTATTTTCTTAACTTGATTGTTCATTTTTTTGTTTTATTTTAATTTGTTTACAAGATCATCAAAAAATAGAGTTTATCCTTTTTTTTTAAGTCAGTTTTAAGGTTCTGCAGTCTTCATCTACAAAATGTACACACTTAAAATACAGTACCAAGTGTTTGAGCTAATTTGTAGTTAAAATGGCTAGTAATATGAGAAAAGACAGATTCACATTCTTTGTTCTTTATCCATGTCCCCCAAATTGCTGCATGAAACCTCGTTGTGGATTTGGATCTATGGAAAATATACTGAGGCGTTCAAATAATACCCAGCATCTTCACAAATATCAAGACTTTTGCCTCAACCATTTTGCGCCCAAATCAAAGTATGGCTCTCTTGGTACATGTGATAACTGAGTGAAGTTTTGGCAGAGTTTAAAATGATAGTTTCAACACAACACCATGAACCAAAGGCACAATAAACTCAAACAAAAGACACATTTTTGCTTTCAAATATGGCACAAATGTACAGTTGCTCAGAAACAGGTAAACAGACACATCCTCTCCCTCCTTGCAGTGTCTGCTGTATGTGTTGACACACTTTTCAATTTGTGACATCAAATGGGATGTATCACAGCCTGCAAAATCCCACTTGACCCATTTCCATCCACCACAAGGAAATGACCCAAGTTACATTTCCCAGCCATTGGGTGAACTTTTCAGTTATTCCAACACATTTTGATTGAATTTTTTTTTTGTCTTCACATGCTGGTGACTAAGCTAAAATCCTGAAAATATCTGAAATAATTTTGTTGTGCTTTAAATAATATAATTAGCTTTTTTGTAACTCAGAAGAATAGGCCTTGGTACATGTTCTGACTGACACCGCAGTGCTTGGATTTCAAGTTATTTTGACATTCTAAATGATCAAATATACTGCACGGTCACTGAGTTCAGAGAGTTCATTACTACTTGGATGCCGTAAAGGAGCGTATCCGAAACAGCAAGTTGCAGTGAGTCAGTTGAACCAGGAGGTCTGCTTGTAAACTGTGATGGGTGTTTGCAGTTTGGGTAGCAATTTTACTGCCACCTTTGTTTTCACTCCCAACTAAGTTTATCAACCTTTTGGGATGACCAGACTGCTTGTTGTTGCCTTCTAGCCTAACACTGCTAATGCTAACTTATATTTGACACCATAGATGGAAAAAAGGTTTATAAAAAAGGCATGGCTAAAAATTCAACAGCCTTACTGTAATGATAGCATGTGGTGCAAATGAGGCCTATGAACAAAGGGAACATAAATTCTGAGCTCTAGCAAATGTTTGGACTGCATTTACTTTCTCATAAAACATAAGCAAAGCCAATTTGTTTACATCCATCTTTGCAGGCACATTGCTGCAAATCCTTGACATTAGTGCCACCTGTGGCACATTGGAGTAGTGTGGAGACATTGACGGGAGTGTCTGTCAGGTCACCCATGTTGCCCCTTCTGCACGTGACAACCAACCCACAGACCAAGTCATAACAAAAACATTTCTATAGAGGTTTAATATGGCACAGGGAGCCTTTAACCAGAATCAATTTATAGTGTGAAATCATAAAAAAACTGTCAGATTAATAGTAATAGGTCTGATAGACAGAGCAGGGCTGCGTTGTGTCTGTGTGTGGTACTGCTCAGCCCAGTCTTTTAGTCTCACTCCTCATTTACATGCAAGCCATGTTAATCAGACAAGAGGAACACTGAACTCACACTGTTAATTCATTTTTTTTTTAAAAATCCAGACATAGGACCGTCCTTAATTCTGCCTCATAGAGTTGTAAATTAAAAGCCAGACAATAATTATGTGCTTTGATAATGAGAATACCAGGCCAGGTAACAGGTCTCCCAGATAGCGATTTAATTTTGTTTTATCCACTACCCTACAAACACGCAGACAATTTCAAGCTGTTACGTCGGGCAGAGAAGGGTGGCATGAATTATGGATATTCCATTTTATCTTAATTTCCTCAGCTTCTGTCTGTGTGGATGTACGAGAGGGATGGCATACTGATGAATTAACTTGACACAGCATGTCCTGCATGACTGGAATGCATGATACATTAGATGGGTAAAGAGTGTTTGTTTTAAAAGAATAATCTGTTATTTGACCTCATCTTCTATCCATGTTTACATTTCTGTTATTTTAAACATTTTGATGCGATTTTGATGGGTTTTTCAGGCAGTTGGCGTTTGTAGCAGAAACAAGAAATGTTTTTCCTTGTAGAGATCTCTGGTTATCTACACGAAAGCACATTTTGTTCGCATTGCAATCGGACATTATGACAGTTTAAATAAATATTAATGTGCAAAGAATATTTCAGTTGTTACTAACATCCATCTGGGTGACTAGTCAAATTCAATCTGGGCCAGTGCTCCCTAACATTTGTTTTTCTGCACAGTCAGCATCATATCAGAGGTTAGGGTTAAATGTTTTCCCCTTTATGTATGAAAAAATAATTTCAACGCAGTGAGGCAATCCATCACAGTAAACATGCAGCCTTCATAATTCTTCAAATCCAAGTTAACCTAACTGTGATGAGTTTTTTCATCAATACATCACACTCCGGCCTCCAGTCACAACAACAAACCTCAAATACACGTTGCCTTCCAAACTTTTTTTTTTTTACATCCATGTTTTCTTATTTCAGGCATGTTTGTTAGCGTAGACAGCAGTCATTTCAAGTTGTGTTTGATACTAGAAAGTTTTTCTATTTTAAAAACACTGAGAAAAAGAGTACAAGTTATTATAAAAATGGTATTATATACAACATCAATTGCATGGGCTATAAAAAAGATGGACTATACCTTCCATGACAACTCTAAAGGGATAAGTTCAGTCAAAAATGAATATTCATTATTGTATCATCCCCATGGTGATGGAAAGTGTCATAGTGCACATAACATTCCTGAAGCTTCACAGCAGCCAAAGTCTCTGGGTTCTAAGATTCCAAAGTGACATTTAGCTCAGCAGCTACATCAAAGATCTGATCCTAAAAGGTCCTGTGCTGTAAGAGAAACATCTTTTTGAGTCTCATTCTCAACTGAGGCATGTGACTGACGTTTGATTTTGGATGGTTTGATAATATTGGATGGAGCCATTGAATGTTTGTTGTTTTTAAGGTTTTGTCTTGAAGCTTCAAAAATGTTTTGCAGACTACGAATCTTCACCCTACCTTAGCCGGGGGGTGAGCATATAGTACATTTTCATTTTTGGGTGAATTTATCCTTTAAAGTGAGTCGAGCACCACAATCACAAGTGAAAACAGGCGTGTCTGATTCAATAAAACATATCCCTGCTTTAAAATATCTAGGCACCATTCAATTAAAATTAAAGTCCAACCTATGCCATCTTCCCTTTTTATCATTCCTTTTGTCGACATGCCCTATACCAATACCTCTTTCGGCAGTAGATTACAATCAAGTCGATCAAAGACCAATTTCTACCTGCCCTAGTCAACTTCCATTCCTTTGAGAACTATTACTTTCTCCTCTCAAGACACGGCTTTATAAATGATCCAACGAATAAAATTACAGTCACTCATACAAACAAAAAATGTTTTAAAATGATAATTTGCCTCTTTAAATTTGTATAACGGAAACGAACATGCATAAAAATAAACTCAAGCTGTGATACATGCTGTGAGTTTGCACATGTACCTACTCAAGCCTCGACTGTGTTGGATTAAATACATTAAATACAACAGTAGCAATAAAAGAGCTGCCTCATGGTCAGTATATGAATTAGACTAGAAAATATGTTACTCTTTTTTTTGTCCATTTCTGGTGAGGGATTGATTGGTTTTGTGAGGTATGAACTTGTCCCTGTATAGTGAAAAGTCAGACTTGGGTTAGAGCTCGGGCTTGTCCCTTGAAAACTTAATTACTATCCTGCAGACACATTTTGTGTCTCTTTAATGTCAAATTATTTGACATAAATATCAACGGCTTATAACATAGAAAGAAAAGTGTAAAAATAAAGAAAAGAAAGAAATAAGAAAAAGGATCAGCCACAAGGTGAGTAATTTCATATTTTTTCTCTACGGCTGTTAAAGGAGTGTGCCTTGTAGTTACTGCAGTCTCACAGTTGTTACCTTTTATACCACACCGACCTGACAGAAAATTCCGATGACAATTAACTCAGATACAGTGTACGTGTAATGGTTACAGCGGATATCCACTACAACCAGGGGTAAAGAAACATAATGAAATACTTCTGGGGGCAGCGGATCATAGCAAGAGTGCAGGGTGGGCATTAATAAAAAGAGAAGCATTGAGGGCACAGCTCACTCTGCTGTCTGGAGGCTTGGTGGGGCTTCTGGTTGTTGCTGCTCCTTGTTAAGGATGATGCTGATGATGTCTCCCTCGTGCTCCTTCATGTGATCCATCAGCCGCTCCTTACTGGTTGACTCAAAGCCACAGATACAGCAGCAGAACAAGAGCACACAGTACTCCATAGGTGGCTGGCCTGTGCGTGGCTGGCTCTGGGCCTGAGACTGGAGCTGAGCGGGGTCCTTCCCATGGGGGCTCGGGGTGTCACCAGGCCACTGTGAAGGGTCTGTGGTGGGTGTGGGCAGGCTCCCTGAGCTGTCCACAGCTGTCGTCGTTGTTGCAGATGTGGGTGTTGGCAGTGGTTCAATTGGGCCCTTTGCTTTGTGCTTTGAGGTCTGGGTGACTGCAGGGCTCTCTGCCCCTGACTCCAGCACTGCAGACAACTTCTGAGGAGCTCTGGGGGAAACAAAGGATGGAATTACCCAGAAGAATACAGCAAGAGAGGGAGCAAGACTAAATGAGAGTGTTAGCTCATAGAGGAATATTTCTTATCATCTGTGCATTATTTTTGTTTGTGGCATTTGTTGGTCGATAGATGTATGAAGTTTGTTGCTGCCCATGATCTTAGAATCCCTATGATGCAGTGTATATTTGTTAGACAGCTAACAGTTATTGGAGTACCGTGAGGGATGAAAACCTGTTAAAGGTCAAGTTTGAAATTAGCTGAAAAGCTGTAAAAAAAATATTATACAATATTTAGTCAGTGAGTCAAAAAGGAATCCACTTTAATTGTTTAACTGCTCACCCTATTTGTTGTTCTGGGAGGTCTCACAGGCTAGAAACATCTGTACAATAGAGGACAACAAGACAACAATACAGAGTGCATGTATTGATTGTTTACTTATTTTTGGAAGCTCTGCTTGGTTTAAATGTCTTCAAACAGTCTCCTTTTTCTTTTATTGTATATGGTTACTAAAATTAGAAATGTGCTTGCTGAATGTTGCCTCAACTCAGGGACTACAGACAAGATCAAAAATGTGTTTTAGCTCTTTGGTGCAGTAACTATTGTACATTGTTAAATTAACAAAAAAATTTAATAAACTAGATCAATTCCCTCCCAGTTTCAACCACTTTTATCTGGATGTAGGACCTCTTTTAATTGTATTAGTGCCTAAGTCAAAGTTATGCAAAAATGTACCTTCACTGAAAGGGTACATGAATCACTATTTAACACGTGTGAGGTGGTGCTGACACACCAGGCAGATGGTCTGATGTTAGTATCGTCTGTGAGCATTTGTGGCTCTAGTTGTAGCAACGTGTTTTGCATCCTTGGCCTTAGCCCTCATAGGCAGTTCAGCCAAGTGAATCAGTGAACGAGAAGAGAAACAGAAGTCTGAAGCTGTCGATGTATCCATGATTTCACCCATTTAATGCAGTTACCTTTTTTATTTTTAACTTTTTATCAAAGAAGCTATATTAACAAGAGTAGTTTATTGTCTCTCATATATTTGCAGTCCTGAGTCTTTAGTTTTCAATTTTTCAATAATTAATACAGAATACTGCCACTTGTGGCATGGAGAGGAATTTTCTCCCATGTAAGTTGCAGAGTATACAAGTTAAGTTATTGTGGCTGTCTTCGTGGTGTGTTCAAGTGCAGCTTTTTGGCCCAGACAGGCAACATGAGGCCATGCACTGGTCAGTTTCCATTGCAACTACTTCATCGATGTTTATGTCTGGGCCCTAAGATCGACATAAAATACTGTATTTAAAGATGTGGGCTATAAATGGTGGGCCACAGCTAGTGTAACAAACAACACTAAGTGAAAAGAGCACATAATGCAGCTTTAGCTATACTATATATAAGAGCTCTAAAGCCCTGAAGTTATGGTTCTATGGTGTACTGCCTGTGAATATACGGGAGATATTTGCAAATACAGATATACAATCTGAAATAAACTCAAAGTGCAGAAACCACTCTTCTTGAGTTTATGCGTTTACCGGCTGCTTTGGGAGATGGCCTCATTAATGGCTTTGTTCACTTGCTCGTAGTTGTAGTTCTGGTCTCCGGCGTGCTTCCACATGTGGGATTTGAGTGATGGTGGATGGCTGCACACATAGCCACACAGAGAGCACCTAGAAGAGAGAGGAAAGTATAAGAGAGACATAGCAGACACAATAAGCAGCAGAGTGAAAGCGGATCAAGTTGAGGCCGATCTAGTATGCATAGTGAGGTTCTACTAATCCTTCTCCTACTTTCTATCAAAAGGAATCATTCTGACTCTATACTCCACAGGGGACACTGAGCTGAGAGGCAGAGACAAAGAGTGCAGAGAGGAAATGGGATTTACAGAGCACCGTGCAGTAATTTGTCAAATTGAAAGGAGTTGTGGATCGTGTCTTTATTAACTACTGAAATGCTCAAAGTTGCAAATATCATTTAGGATGGAGTACTCAAGCACACTTCACCTATGACGGCTGACTGGACAAGCTCTTGTGAGAACAGGTTAATCATAAAACCCCTCTATCATTGTAAAAAAGAAGGAAAATCAAGTTCTCAGCCAGCCATTGTTGTTGAGCATATGTAAAATACTGTACTAGGCTACAAAGTTTTCTGAAAATGCACTCTCAGTATGAGTATAGCTTTCTACAGACTGAGATGCTGAGGTGAAACTTCACTTGATCACAATGAGCAAAATCTAAAATCCTGAAAAGTGACTTTATCCACTGGATGGTATTTTTATCCCCTAAAAATAGACATGCTTAGTTGTCATCATTGTCTTTAAGACGTGATCAGATGTTCATTCTGGACAGAGCAGCTGTTCAGACACTCCTGTTGTTTAACACCAGCAGAGAAACAACACAGAATAGAATTGAATAGACAGGTGGTTCAGTGCAACCCAAATCAGTGAGAGAATGCCTGGAAATTCAAAACAATTGGTGAATTATAAATGGACTGATTCTTACTGTGTGTTTCCATCTGTCTCTGTACTTTATGAAATTTCTTACAAAAAGTGTTTGAGAATTTTTTTTGGTTCATGCTCAATGCTCGAATGCAAGTCAGAAATTTAGATGCCAAAATAAAGGGACTATTAATCACCACAAAGAGGCAAGCTCCCTTTGGTGACCAAAAGGTAGTCCAACTGTCAGTGGCTCGATTTTTGACCCATTAAAGTGAAACTCTCACCAAATTGCAACCAAGGCTTTTTTTATGATTGAATATGAGTCAAACCTTCGTGTAAATGCACAATTTTTCTTAGTGTTTTAAAAATAGCGATTTTGATGCCATCATATCCCTGCCCCTAGCACTCCCGTTCAAAATTAACGTTCCCCGAAAACGAAACTACGGTAAATCTTAAAAGTGCCTCTCTCGTCATAATTATGCATTTACCCGAAGGTTTGACTCATATTCAATCACAAATAAAGCCTTGGTTGCAATTTGGTGAGAGTTTCACTTTAACCTCTACATGGGCACATAGATAGAATTTTCTTTTTTCAGAAATTCACAGTTTTTACAAAATCCCACTGATATTTCTCTAAATCGTATTAAGAGAAAAAGTTTAAATCAAGGGATTCTTATTGCAGACTGAGTGAACATGGAACCTTTAAAGGGGAACGCCAACTACTGAACATAATTAACTTGTCAGGGGTGTACTACTGAGCCTGTGAAAATGATTGTCGTCTTGTCAATTCAGAGAAAATAAGCTGTGATAAGCCTGAAGACATCGTCAGGGTTATCACTGCTTGGCCAAGGAGACTACAGATTTAGAAAACAATGACTGCATTACAAGTAGAGTTAGAAAGTCAGAGGGTCCAATGATATTTTTAGTTGCACTAAGGGAGGTAAAAGAAACAGGTTTTTTAAAGCTTGACCCATTTTATATACTAATGATGGTTTAACATCTAACTTGCCTGCTTTTGTTTTGGTTTTAATAAACACTGGTGTGTTTGACTGTGTAGTTTTGTTCTTTTGGGCCAAACCCAGACCAACCTGCTTCTGGTGGTCCAAACTGACTCACTGGTACCTGCTCTGGTATCAACAAAGACAAATAAACAGGTTCCTTTTTTTAAATCGGTCCCTCTCAAACCACTGTACTACATTTTAAGTGCAGTAATATATAACTCAAGTGACCCTTTAACAGAAAAAGAATGATGTTGTCAGATATTGTTACTGTATGGAAACATGGGCATTCCAGCCCTGCAGGCACTGATGACAGTATAATTCAGCACAAGCATTCAGTGAAGTGGAAATCAGCGATTGGTGCCACGCTCAGAGTTGAGCATATCTAACATTTTAAGGAGAGAATATTCGGCCTCATTCACTTTTTCCACCCACTAAACACTAACGCTGGATCATAAGTCAACTTCTCAAGGCTGTTGGCACCATTAAAGTGCATAAATTTGAACGCAAAGGTTTACAACGAGAAACTTCCTTTGGCTCTTTGTTCTCACCTCAGAGTTGCAGCATTCATGCTATCATACAACTCAGTAGTGAATGCATGTGTGATGTTTCTCACCTGTACTGCTCCAGGAGCTGCATGGCCTGGTGCTCCTGAGGGTGCCTCCTCATGTGGCTCTTTAAGCTGTTCATGTTGGTGGTGGCAAAATCACAGCTACAGCACCTGGCAGATGGAGAGAAGAACATGAAGATAGAGTGGTTGGTTTAACAAGCGGCCTTGTAAGGTCTTCATGTTGCCTCTTTAGACTTGTAGCCTGAAGGAAGGATCAAGGATTTACAGCAAAACAGAGGGAATTGCCCCTTCAGAAAATCACAATGTTTCTACTTTGCTGCACTTCGGACATTGCTGCTTTTTGAATTGTAATCCCGCTGACAAACCAACCAAGAAACAGAGGCATGTGAAAATATAACCTCCTTGGCAGAAGTAATAAAGCATTAAATAAAATACAATACTTTGGTAGCATGTTCAGTAATAGTAAACTATATCAAGTATATATAACATAAATAAATCAAATACTATACAAGGTCTGCAAACAGAGGCTGAACCCATCTCACAGTCAATGCCACTGTATTAAAATACAGCACCAGACAAAAACAGACAAGAGTTTCACTTTATAATGAGAGGCTTACAGATTTGACTGACCCAGACAAAGAATTTATGAACAACATCAAAAATTCAAACAGACTTAGCATGAAAACGTTTCAACTGAGAAAAACTGTTGGATTAATCAATATATAATGTTTTAGTTTAAATAATATAATATTTATTAAACTAAAACAAATTATTAATTACTTTTACAAATACATTTTAACATTATTACTCTTTTAGGCTCTCTGGTGCATGGCTTACGGTGTGATAGTTTCACAATAAAGTGACCTTGCCTGAAGGAAATTTTAAGACTTCGCTGCTTCCAGCTTTGGGCATTAGGAGAGGGCAATTACTTGACATTGAAGCAATATATTTGGCTATGTTTTGGTTAGAAATGACTATTACAAAGTGTGCACAGTAATGTAAAGTGCAGAACTTAATAGAACAGTAATGACATTTCTGTGTGCGATTTGTTTTATTTTTGGTGGTCTTACCATCAAACAAGATGTGACATGTTAGTAGGTGAATGTTAGAGGTGCTGGTAGACAGATGTTATTTTAGGATTGGGCCAGCTGGCTAACTGCTTATTGTAGAGCCATATGTATTTTGCAGACACAAGAGTGATCGATCTTCTCAACCGACTTAATGTGTACTTAAAAGTGATAGTTTGACATTTGCTGTAGGTATGACATGATGTAGATTTTTTTCAGATGATACAAGCAACCAAACAGTCTTCACTGTCTGGGTCTACTTAGGTTGTTTTCTGTCATGAGCGTATCAGCAACATGTGTGTTCTTCTCCTCCTTCTACAGTGTTTATTGGTGTAACACAACAACTTAAAAAAGGTGCATACTGCCACCTGCTGTATCAGACTGTGTACATGCTGCACTTAAGTACATGAAGGCAATTTCGCTGCGTATTATCAACTCTATTTAGGGACTTTAATCTAACCAATACTGATTAATGGCCACTAATATAAATGTACCAACATTGGATTTCGGCCAATAATTTATCAACATATATTGTACATCTCCAATTTGCTGTGTTTCCTGAGAATAACGCATCATAATAATACAGAAAACAAGAACAATTCCACCTTTAATATAAACATACCATGATAATGGTAAAAAACACAATGTCCTTTTTAAAAATTACAAATTGTCAGTAAGCACACTATACAATCAAAGCTGACCAATAACTAAGCCTGAATTTAAATGATTCATTAAAACACAATTTACAAGCTCACTTGTAAAGCCATATGTGAAGCTCACACTTCTCACATTCACTTACCAACACTACTACACAGTATATATCAATATAAATAATTATCTGAGAGAAGTGTTATTCTATTAGGTGCATACCAACAGCCAGTAATAGTGTACCTAACATCTTCTCTATGTAAATGTGATACTCTCTCTTTTTCTTCTTCTTCATCATCATCTACATTTACTGCAAGTGGCTAAAATAAGCAAAATAATTATCTGTCCAACTGGGTCTAGTGAGAACAGGTTCATGACCCTTACCACCTGAGAGATTTTCCAAAGTTCAACTCGCAAATTAAGAAAAGCAGGGTTTCTGCCATTACTACAGTCATACAGAGGAGTACATTTTTAATTACTTGATTTCAGTGAGCGAGAGGAATGAATATCAATGGCACTTCAGTCCATGTAACATAATCAAATTAGACATTTCTGCACTCAATGCCAATTACAATGCTGTTAATAACACATGAAGGAAAGGTTGAATATCAGAATTGGTTCAGTTAGTGCTTCGCCTTCACATACTACTGTTATACTACCCAAATCTGAGGTGCATAGAGAGAAAATGTTGCCTGCTGGGGCATATACATTACTTCAATTTGACTAATTATTATAATGCAACTTTCACAGCTTCTAGTGTGCACTGGCATATTTAATTTTAAAGCTTTAATTTGAGGGTTTCTAATCTAAACTGGGTAAGAACAGCAACCCTGTCATTATCCATCTGCACGGCACTTACAGCTGAAAATCCTCAAAGTTTAATTTCAAATCTAATGTGCCATAGTAGAGAACCAAAACAAGAGAAAACATGCTGTGGTCCTGGTAAGACCGACAGATCACAACATATTTCTGATAGATTTGACATTTAATTCAGATGTGAATGTTTCTTATGTTACAACATTGTAATGTGCAGGTCATCATTTGCAGTATGAATAAATTATAACTTCAGCTTTGCTCGATGGACCACAAACATAATGTGCAAAAGGAAAAAGAGTATAATTAAATGTCAACATTTAATTTAAAGTAAAGCATGAGAGCACAAGAACAATGGTAAAATATATATGTACAGTAGACATAGAGGTACAACTCGCATACAGTAAGTACATTTAGCTTGTTGCCCAAAGATTTTAAAGATAATCTTTTTAACCCCATTTGAACATACTGTACTTGTTAAATTATTTATAACTGTATCATCCAATAGTTTCCACTCCTACTTATGCCTTCATATCATCTGCCAACATGACAGTTGACCATTGTGGTCAGAAAACAACAATTCAATGCCATCTGACCTTTTCCAGAGCATAGAGAAATCCTGTTCTGTGTATTTTTGTACATTTGACCTTAGAACAAAGGCGACAGCATACTGTTAAGAAAGTTGACGCAAACACCCGTATGTGTTCACACCTCAAGGAAGCTTCAACACAAAGGCCGAGTGCTAATACTGCATGTATGGAGAGAGACATAGTGGGGGTGTCGAGTGAGAAGTTGTGACTGTGCCTATGCTGAGATCACAGTTCTGGTCAGAGCATACTTACTTACTGGGCATGTACTGCCATCTAATGTACCTTTCTAAAATGACAAGTAAAGCTCCTGCACATCTTGAAGTGACGTCTCTTGCATGAGAACAAGCACTTAAGAAGTCTCACTGTCTGGAATCTATTTGGTGAGCTCAATGTCTGAAACAGTAAATGAAAATCTTCACTGATCACTATCACTACTGCAACACAGAACACAACAGAAAAAATACAAATGTTAGTGAACTCAAAAAGATATTCTGTTCACTTGAATCTACCGACAACAAGTTAACCACGCACCTCATTTCAGTTGTGCTTTTTAAAACTTAAAGGATTGCAGGCCCTGAAACTGATGATGTGAAGCTGTATCCTAAACCCTTGTTAGGGCAGGTTTATTTGTGTAAAAATCTGGCCAGTGGATTTGGCCGTTTCCAATCATGATTGTAACGTTTGCAGTAGACACAGAAACCAATGCAACCCCTTTGGAATTTTTTAGCGGACGTTGTAGCTGTCCCTCTACCATCGCTGCTCTGAGTCCCTCATTACTCCTTGCAGCCTACATAAGTTTCATCAAGCCGTCTCTCCAGGTGAGTGTTACCAACGTGCTACCGGTGAACTTAATGGCTGTTCAACAGACATCACAAATGACCAGAATTTTGCCCAGTTTTCCTACTTTCCCTTAAAATCAAAATGTCTTCCAATCCTTACAATTAAGGGTGCATTGTAAGTCATACCAGTGTTGTCGGACATAATGTTTTTGTTTATTCCTCACAAGCATGGATCCAAAAGCAATGGAGGCGGTGTGCTAAGTTAGTTATGGTTAAAGTTATGCAAGAGTCTCGCTCTGAACTTTAAGTATAAACAAGATTTAGAGACACTGTGCAGAATTAGCAGCTACGCCTCAGTCAATTGATTGTTAACTAAAATCAGGCCATCATCCAATTCAGTCCATATCTAGAATGTTTAACACAGATGTTCTTATCGCTGAAGCTTTAAAACTTTACTTTGCACCATACATATGTATTCCTTCATGTACTCCTATACTGTGGATATGTAAGAAAATGCATGCCTAAATGAAGTTTCCTTAAACTATCTTTTGTTATTAAAGGAAAAAAATCAAAATGTTAATGAACCCAAAGCCATCACCAGGGGACTATGCTTTACAGGCCTTAAGTTGAATCAGTTCAATTCAAAGACTTCACTCAGAACCTGAGGACAACAATAAAATTGTAATGGTCAGTGAATGGTGTTAGTATTTGTACTAAGATGATAGTGGTGCATATCTACAAGTTTTATTTTATTTATTTTTTTATAACTCACCGATAAGGCTTGTCAGAGTTATGAATCCGTCGGTGATTCCTCACCCCAACATATGTAGAGCTGGTGTAGTCGCACACATCACATTTATACATCTTCGGCACACCACATTCTGTAACAGAGCACAACATAAAAAGACAAATAACCTTCTAAGAACACTGACATAAATCACAAGGCACTTTGTGGAAACTGACGGTTGTTAGCTATGAATTGAAACATCTACAAAAATATCAAAATATCTTTCTACATTTGAGCAGATATTGAGGTCATAGAAACAAATCTTACCTTCGTCTGTTACCCGCTCAACTTCCTCAACATTGGCCATGGTTTCAGTGACCGGTGTGAGTGCGGCCATGTCACTGGTGAAGCTATGGTGCTCCCTTTCATGATTTCTTAACTGACTCTAAGTAAGGAAATAACAGACACCATCAGATATCTACACAAAATTACGATATATGCAGTTAACATTAAAAACAGCATTTCACACAAATTTCCACCAACTTGGCACCTGTCATCCAAACAGACTGAGCCCTATCGGACGTTTGATTTTTATCTTAACTACCTTGTCATGGTCAAAAGTTTACATATACCAAGTAAAGAAAATGTATATCATGGCAGTCTTGTAACAATTTCTTATTCTTATGTGTTGGAATGAGTGGACCACATACTACTTTGTCACAGAAAATATTCATGAATGTTTGATTCAAATCATGATGTATTATGGGTCCGAAAATATACATACAGTATACAGTTTTCATCTCAGTTACCTGCTTTTGATAGCCATCAACAAGCTTCTGGCAGGCTTCTGGCTGAATTTTTAACTACACCTATTAAAAGTATCTGTCAGTACGTTTACATGCACAGCTTAGTCAGATTACAGTCATAGTTCGACTATGCTGCTCAATCGGACAACTGCAATTATCCGAGTATACATGCCAGTGAGAAAATCGAATTACTGGCCGAAAGCATGTCATACCCCGGTACGCTAGGTGGCGCTCTACCCATTTCAACTAGTGTTAACGGCGCACCTCCAGCTGACCTCTTTACATCACCAGCTGCCTCGGCATTCAAGAAAGATGGCGTACGAAGAGCGAGACGAAGCTACATCTTTGTACACTTCGTATATGGTGTACATGATAATTACACAAACTAGGTGCACTCTGGCGCTCTTTCTTGCGGTGATTTCGGAGGAAAGACGCCGCCGCCGCTGCCGTCCGTCTACTTCCGGCTCACGGCCCCGGGGAAAAATCTCGCGCCTGCGCAGAACGCAAAATCCGATCTGATCTGCTGGAAACGTATACATGCAGGAGTAATGCGACTTTCAATCGAATAATCTACGTGGTGTAATTCGACTATGAGAAATCCGATCCGGTCCGATTTTAGTCAGACTAAGGTGTATACATGCATCTTAAAAATCCGTTCATAGTCAGACTAATGCAGTAATTCGGTTTTCTTGAGTGTCATGTAAACGCACTGTGTGAAGTTCAAGTAAATTGCTTGTTTGGTCAGCACAGTCCACATGTTCTTAATGGGGTTCGAGTCACGACTTGGGAAGACCATTCTAAAACCTCAATTCTAGCCTAATTTTGCCATTGCTTTACCACTTTCGATGCTAGTTTGGGAAATTTAAAAAAACTTGCTGTGGCTAATTCATTCATTAAGAGGAGGAAATTCGCTAAATTTACGCATTTCCTGTTCAAATACATGAAAGAACAGTGAGGTGAGGCAACGACGAGCTGTGCCTCACATCTGACGGCGCTGTGCCACACACACTGACTGACAGGCAGTTGGTGCATGCACATTGCTGTCTCTCTTTATATTGCCATTATACATGTTTGATTACACATGTGCAACACATGCTGAGGTTCCACAGTCTGTCTAATATATTTAATGAATGTGTGTGACATATTTAGGCTTTCTGATCGGCCATAAAGGTGCAGTGAAAATGCACAGGGTGACGCAGAAAGTACCATGCCGCACTGATAGGGGGCAGTGTGGAGCTCCATAGGCACAACGCATGTCGCTGCATGCTCTTCTTCTACTCAGAGAAAATTGAAATACAGTTGTGCCTTGACTTATGAGTTTAATTCGTTCCGTGACGGAGCTCGTATATCAAATCAATTTGCTAACGTGCATGTCTAGGGGTGGGTAAAAATAATGCACTGCAATAACTTTTTTCCCTATTCAATATCAATTCAGAAAATCCTCTGCCCGCGTCCTCGCTCGAGGGTCGGAGGGTGATGCGCCGTGAAAACACTGTCATAGCTGCCGAGGCGGGTGGCTCTCTTTCAGAGAGCGGTGTGAAACTCCCAGCGCCGCAGGTCTCACCCTGGCCACTGCACCGTGAGCCCGTTGGTACCACTCTCCTCCAGGGAGGGAGGGGGGTTCAGTGTCAACGTTTTACCCCCTCGCGTCTAGCCAGAGGGCAGAGGGACCACGGTTATGTCTATGTTTATGTCGGACAAAAATGAACCATGCAGTCCCAGAAACAATGGCACTTTCTCAGCTTTACTATGGTTTCACTAATTTATAACTAAACACATCGTGTGCCTTTTTTTACATTTCACTTCGAACTAGAACTTCCTAAAGGAATGATTTATAATTTATTATGTTTATTAGCCTACTACTTATTACAGAATCGACTATTGAAGCATTTAAATCAATATTGAATTGAATCGATATTAAATCGAAATGCGACCTAAAGAATCGAAATAGAATTGAATCAAATCAAATCGTGAGGTTCTTAACAATACCCAGCCCTATGCATGTCCGTCTAGCTATCGAGTGAGACATGGGATGCTGGGCGGATGTTACAGCATTCACTGTGGCGTTCGCTATGCCAACTTAGTGGTGGGGTATCTGAAGCTGGCTCGTAACCCGAATTTTAGCTCGCAACTCAATGCGAAAAATTGCCCGAGAGACAGCTCCTATCTCGAAAAATGTGTTAGTTGGGACACTCGTAAGTCAAGGTACCACCGTATAAGTTACTATTTTGGGTTCATAATTGGGTTCATATATTTTTACATCCGACTCCAGTCAGTGCCTCACCAGTCATGAACCTAACCACATGTCACTGTACCACCACCATGCTTGACAGTAGGTATGGTCTTCTTTGAGGTAAACATCTAATCTTCTCTCCTCTAAACATATTGCTGCTCATTTTGGCAAAACAGACATTTCTGTTTCATCCGACTACAGAACTTTCCTTGTCCATGTGATCAGCAAACTTCAGTCGAGTTTTACGGTGCAGTGACTAGTGCAAGGGCTTCTTTCTTGCATGGCAGCTTCTTAGCTCATATGTTGATGCAACACACTTGACAGTGGACTCTGTCACCTGTCTTCAAACAGCTTCCAATTCATTGCAGACTTCTTCTTAGTGTTTCTTTGTTGACCCATGACCATTTTTTTCACAGCAGCAGGTGATTTTGCTTTCTGTTTGCTGAGCTCCTTAGACTTACCCATTGTAGTGTTTGTGGCTGAGTCTAAAGGGTGTATCAAATAAGCCCCATTTAAAACAAGAAAAAAGTCACCAGCCATTATCTATCGTAATCACTCTGGAAGACAAAGTGACAAAGTAGTATGTGTTCCACTGATTCCATCACAGTAAATGAGAGCTGTAGTAATTATTGGAAGTTAAGACTGCCATGATATTTTCTGTGTATATCATAGGAGTGTTAATGTATAAGTAATAGAGCCTTTTCATCTAAGACAATATGAAATACATAAATAAATGGGTTACCTATTCAATTAAACGGGCCATTTGAGGCTGCGATGAGAGCCTTATTGCTTTTTATTGAAATATCTGAACCATGGACATTTAGTGGAGTGTTGATTAACACATAGTGATCTTCAGTGATGCACCGTTTAGGATCATGCCCTCTAATTCACTAGTGAGCCAGCCTTCACTCTTCACGATTAGAAACTTTCTCTGCCTAACTCCTGAATCTTTTGGATAATATGATAAACTTGATGAATGATGAATAATCTTCGCTGCAGATCTCTGCTGGAGCCCCATGATAGCAGTGGAATCAATAGTTTTCTCCTTTGCCTGTATCATCAAACCAAGGCACACTGTGACTGCTGGCTCTTCCAACTTTCATCTTTTACTAACAAGGTCTATCACTTCACACAGGTAATTTAACTTATCTCTTGACAGGTTTTGATGACTGAGTGCCAATTTAGGGAGCCAGGATATGACTGCGGGCAGCACAAGAAAATCCATGAACTTGTAGGATTTCTGATTGCTCTCAATTGGCATTTACCATTTAAAATTCACCCTCAATTATATAGCAGTTTTTCTGTGGTTGCCTTACCTTGCAACCAGGCAATTTTATTGGCTGGTATTGGCCAATAGCTGATATACATCATTCAGCCACAACATTAAAACCAGCTACTGTGCAGGTTCTACTTTGCAGTCAAAACAGCTCTGATAGGTCAAGGCATGGTCATAAGATCTCTGGGGGTTTTCTGTGGTGCCTGGCACCAAGATGTTTTTAATGGATCTTTGGGTCCTACACATTATGTGGGGGGTTTGGGCGTCCATGGATCACACTTGTTTTAGCACATACAACAGATAGCACATTCCCAGCAGATCATTGCATTGTAACAAGATAATCAATATGATTCACATCAGCTGTCAGCCGTTTTAATGTTGTGGCTGATCGGTACACCACAAATACGGATGTGTCCATTTATGTTGTCAAATGTGCCAAATGTGAATACTTTTGTAGTCAAACAAAATGCAGAAAAACTACTTATGGTAACTTATAATAACTGAAGAATGTGAAGAAAAGAAAACTCTGGAAAGGGGAGAAAAAAATGCCTCGAAAGAAAAAGACAGGAAGAGAAAGAAAAGAGTAGTCACCCTAGAAGGAAGGGGAGGGGATTGCTATCTGCAATACAGACAGAAAGGTTAGCTAAAACAATGCTTACAGCAGATGTAACACAGTCAAACCACTTATCTTATTCTAACAAAAGTCAAAAAGTCATGAATTTGCTCACTGTCATGAAAACTAAAAGGCCTCAAATCCTCATATTTGAGACGCAGGGACCAGACAATATACTTCACTTAAAGAAATAACAGTAGATCAAAATGCTTCCGTCCATTGACTACATGTCTCATTGATAAATTGCTTCAGCTTTACAACATAACTACACACTGAACATGTCAAAAGCTGTTATCATCTTATGGTGTATATTACTATATTCCTCACTCTAATTGAATCTATATCTTTATTCCACATTAAACATTTTTGTAATATGTATTTTTAGAAAGAAAAAAAAAGGGCATGGCCGAAATGACATTCAGAACTGTAGAAGGCCAGTTGTAAGTATGGGGCAAAATATAGGTATCATAATGACAGAATATCTTGGCAAAAACGAAGTAATGGTGAATGTGGCCAAGTTATTCAATTTTACCAGCCACACAAGTCACAAACATTAGGTTAGGAAAACATAGCAACACTAATTCTACCCAACATGGAGAAACAGAGCAAACTACCCATCCATCTTAATGCCTTTCAACTCTGTATGGAGTCTCAACCATTGGAATGCCTTATCACTGGTGACACGTCTCTTCACCTTAGCCTGATCATAACGATTCTTTTGAATTTTTTGTTCTTATTTTCACCTCTTTAGCTGTTTCAAAGTCATCTTTCCTTCTTTGCAATATTAGCATGTGCCAGATTTACCAATTTACTCTGCTCCTTTCATTAGCTAGTACTCAAAGGTTGGGTTGGTTAGGCTCAAGCGGGGAGAGTAATGGTTGGTTAGGGTTAGGACAAAAAAAAAAAACAGAGGGTAAGCCTATCAGAGGAGTAGGGTGGTAATTCTTTGGCCTTTGTTTATAATTTACATAATCAGGGCTGTGTAGGAACACTGGATTTTCTTGTCAGCACACTGAAGAGAACTGATAGTGGATCATGAGGAGATATTTGATGGATTTGACAAGCACTACTTTGGGTTAGTGCAATTCGTAACGGTAGACCCCTTAACATAATAAAACAAATCTTACACAATTTTAATATTCTGGTTGCTCGATTACATCTGACATAATAATTAAATGCATTATGTGAACTTTGAAGTCTCCTCACCTTGTAGTGGAAGGCATCTGGGCACAGCTTGCACTGGTACATCCTGGTCTTGCAGTGGTGGATCATATGGCTCTCCAGGTCTTTACTGTCCGAGGCAATATGCTCACAGATAGGACACTGATACGGCTGTCTGTGTCTGTGCACCCGAAGGTGCTGTTTAATGTAGCCTTTATTACCACTGCTGTAATGACACAGGCGGCACCGGTATGGCCTGTCACTGCTGGGGATGTAGTCCACTAGACCACCATCAGGAGAGGCAACCAACCCGTCCATTCCTGGGATGCTACACATGTAACTCCCAGCTCCGTTCCCTGTGACCACACCTGCCATGGCTCCATTTTGGAACTGTGCGTTGTCCTGAAGCTCTTTTAAGATGTCCTCATCTGAGGCATTCTGGTCTGAGCGCTCTCTGAGTCTTTCAATGACAGTAAGCAGTGACAGGCTGATGCCAGCTTTGGTGGCAGGGCCCTCCTCATCTCCTTCGCCAAGACCCAGGGACTGCAAATCTTCCTCTCTGCCCTTGCTCTGAATCTCCAAGTCCATCAGGCCTGTTGTCCCTACATCAGAAACCTTCTGTCCAGCTGCAGTCACCTCTACCAGTTTCTGGCCTGTGTTTTGGCTTTGTGCCTGGGCTGTAAAGGTCTTCAGATTTACCTTGGTGCTCGAGGTGGTGAGCTCGGGTGTCCTCATAGGCATAGCTACCAGGGCCTCAGCAGCCAGAGAGTGCAGGCGGAGGGACTCAGAATGTGTCCTCTTGCGACCAGCAGGGGGGATGTTTTCATCTCGTGGAGAATCACTACTTACAGCAACACTGGACTTAATATTAGTTCCTTCTTCTGGCTGGCTGTCAGCAATGCTACCTGTACTGGAGCCAGATTTCACTTCATCCTTCACTGCCATCACATGATCCTGCTCTTCCTCCTCTGGATCCAGTATACTCGTGGCCCTGTCCACATCTGGGCTGAGAAGGAGAGGGTTAGTTGCCATTCCTGAATCTTCAGCGGAAGGAAGGCGTTCTACGATCACGTTGATATGGCCAGCACTGTTGGGACTGCTGTTGATAATCTTCTGAGCTGATGAAAGTAAGCTGTCTGTAATAGAGGTGCTGTCATGGTGACTATCAATCTCTACCTCAGACTCTGCCTCTGTTGTCACCTGGACCTCCACCATGGGCTCCTCAGAGGCCAGGTCTTTGATGGGGTACTCGCTTTCCTCTTCCTTTGCTACTATTTTTGGATTCTCATTGAGATCAGAAATCGGATGAGTCAATATGTCCCCTTTGTTCTCAACAGCCAATGGACTAGCAAACAGCTGGAGCTTGAAGGCAGTGGGGAGCTTTTGCAGGTTTTTATCTTGAGGAACTGGAGAAAGAACGACTATGTCCTCTCTGCTTCCCACAGTGTTAGCTGCAGCCTGGGCCTCTCTCCTTGTGAGAATCCCGTCTTCATCCTCAAAGATGGGGTAAGAGCAGTCGACCAGGCCAGCGTGCTTCCAGGCATGGGTCTTGAGCATTCGCTGCTGGCTGCACACATAGCTGCAGATCAGGCAGCGATACAATCCATACTCCTCATAGCTATACCATTTCTTCTTCTGTGTTAGCTCCTTGGAACTGTCTACTGGGCCTTTGATCACCTCGGTCCCTATACTGTCACTGTCCCCAGTCCAGTCCACATCTTGCTTTCTTAAAACCTCGTCCATGCCCTCAATGTAGGTATCCGACAGAGTAGGATTACTCTTCAGGTTGTCATCATTGTTGAAGTGCAGCCTGACATGCTCCTCCAGCTGCCCCTGGTCTCTTGATGTAAAGCGACACTCGGAGCACATGAGGATGAGGTCACTGTGCTGCTCATTGTGTTGTTTCAGGTGCTCTTTCAGCAGGGGCAGTGTTTGGGAGAGATAGGGGCACAGGCTACACTGATAGCATGTTACTGTTCTCTTGTGGTCGCTGTTGTTGGGGCTGTTGGCTACCTTCGTTACCATGGAGGTGATGTTGTTGTTACTGTCACCTGACACAGGTGAAGAGAGAGCGACCTCGGCCATGCTGCCATCTAATATCACATCCTCTACACTTTCCTGCTCCTTAAAGTTCCTCTTAATTTTCTTCAAGGGAGAACCTCCCCTGCTCCCCCTCATCACCTCCACACCTCCTCCACCCCCCAGAGCAGCAGCATGTTGGATAGCTCTTTTCTGTCCTGCAAAGTTACAGCGGCGCTGGGGCCGCTTCTCCACAATTTTGCTGAGTTTCTCAATGACCTGGATAAGAGAATCTGCAGCTTGTTTCTGTTGAAAACTCTGTGAGGTGTCCTCCTCAACCACTTGCTGTGTTTGGGTTTGGGAAATTGATCCTAGTGCTGATGGCATGGAGGAGGAGGAGGCGGCAGCATTGGAGGAGTGTGTGATAAGCACAGCTACGTTGCTGATCTCCTCCATGACCTGACAGACAGGAGGGAACAAAGAAATAAGTGTGTTAACTGGTTTCTGCTAAATGGTGCATTCCTTTTTTTTTTTTTTACAACTGATATGGATACCATTATTTCAAAATACTATTTATACACTTTTGTGCCAAAATGTTGCATTCCAAGGTAATACCAGTCCCTCCACAGAATGTGGATTGACAATTGACAATCTGCAATTTTATCCAATCACAGTAATGATGCGGTGTTTGGACAAAATTAGAAGGTCATGCAGAACTCATGGGGACTGGCAATTGCAACATTGCAAACTACTGGAGGGGCTGTAATACATCACACAGTAAGCTAATGAGGCCACCACAATAGTGTACATGGATGTGTTTGTATCTGAATTTGAATCATTGATGCATAAACTGTATTACTGTTCTATAAATAATTCAGTCTCGAGTCAGATGTAACACTGCAGTAAATACTGCTTTCATAGACAAAATAATGACTGACAGAGTTTCTGCTCTGTATCAACCACAATATGCTCGTCGTGGTCAAAAGTGTACACTTGTGAAGCGATGTACATCAAGGCAGTCTTGAGCTCCAGTGATTTCTCCAGCTGATTACTTTTCAGGGCCTGTTTCAATAGGGCTTGTTTGATACATCCATTAGACTCAGCCACAAACACTACAATGGGAAATTCTAAGGATCTCAGCATTGATCTGAAAGGGGGCAGTATTGATTTGAACAAGTCACTTGGAGCCATCGCAAAGCAGTTACAGGCCCCAAGATCAACAACTTTGCAAGTTTAAAGTGCATGGCACAGTAGTGTCTCTGCCACAATCAGGTAGACAACACAAACTATCACCTGCTGCTGAGAGAAAATTGGTCAAGATGGTCAAGAGTCAACCAAAAACCACCAAAAATCTGGTGGAAGACAGGTGTCAGTGTCCACAGTCATGTGTTTTGCATCAACATGAGCTGAGAGGCTGTAGACTATGCTGAAGAAACAAGTTCAAGTTGTTCAACAAATGTAGTTGAACTTAACGGTTTCTGTTGTGTGGAGTAGTTAAGAACTCAGCCAAGGCCTACAGGAGGCTTGTGAATGCACCTAATTAAGGTGAAATTGGCCAAAGGACATTTCATCAAATATAACATTTACTGTATATTTTTGACCCAGTAGATTTGGTCACATATTCAGAAGACCTAGATAATAAATTAATTATTAGGGATGTCCCTAGGAAGTTGAGGCAGAACTCACACACGCACGTAACGTTACTCTGGCAAACCTGTGGATAAAGTGTCTGCAGTGTGGAAATAACTTAAAAGTAGAAAGCGAAAGCACCGCTGTGCAAGGGGGTAACAAAAAAGCTGCATTTAATACTACTCATTTGGTACAATAAAATATTACAGAGAGGGTTATTAAATCAATCGCTCTGGATAACCAGCTCATCTCCGTGGTAGAGGAACAGGGTTTTCTTCGTCATCTGGAGTTTTTGAATCCAGGGTACCAAGCACGGGCTGCGTCTTGCAAATGTTGCAATAGCATTTGCAGAATAAGAAAGAGCCATATGAAAGTATACTTTGTTTCAACAAAATAAAAAGAAATATTATGGAACAGCTTGGATGCAGGTACTTTTTTCTTAATGCAGCTGTATTATCCAAGAAAATATTAGTTAAGCCTAAGTCAGGACTCAGTATTGGCACTAAATATAAAAGGACTCTCCATCTCTCCATTACTTTTTAAAAGAAAATGTGAACCTTTCATATATTCTACATTCATTACACATGAAGTGAAATATTACTAGCCTTCTTTTATTTTAATTTTGATGCTTATCGCTTACAACTCATGAGAATAAAAAATCCATTATCTCAAAGTAGATCAATCAATCAAAATAAGGATTTATAATACAGAAATATGGACCTCCTGGAAACACACAACACACAAACTGACCTTAAAGGACAACACAATTTCCTACTGTTTTACTTTGTGTTTTGTTCTGGGGACCTTATTTTGGCCTGAGAACAGCTCAGTAATGCTGTTATGGAAAGATTTTTATATTTGCGAGTTTGTAATATTACTTTTTTAACGTTGTTAACATTCAAATTCTGAGCTGGAATTCCCCTGTCAAAAGCACAGCATTCTTTGTGAAAAAAAAGAATGTTGCTAGTAAATTTAGCTCTTTGCATTTAGAGCTTTACACAGTAAATATAGCTAAAGCAACTGAAAAGGGTGTTTTACTGGTTCTATCAATTGCATTTTCCGCTAATTAAATCTGTTGAGTAAAAAAGGGGTGTTTTTTTTCCAGCTACAAACAAATACATAATTGACCATACTGACATTGGAGCAGACGGCTGAGGGGATTGGCTTTTTGGAGGAAAGGGGAAGAAGCCCAAATGACCACTATGATAAGTGTGATAGGTCAACTCATTCTTGATAAGCTCAGCCACTGCTGGCCCACAGACAGGGTTTCAAACAGCACCATGTGCATCTGTTTACAGACTTCGCTGAGATAAATTATACAACTCATGTGGTTAAATTCCTTTCATATCAGGAAATCCAACACTTTCCGCTTTCTTACTTTCTGACCACAAATCATCTTCCTCTTTCTCCTACTTCTGCATCTGTATGAATATGTCATAACTGTAGGATACAAATTTGGAGGACTATTTCATCCAAAAACTATTGGCTGTAAACCAGGATAAAAAAGGAGTGGAGCAACACAAAAACTGTCCTCGAGTTATAAACACTGGACCCAAGAACAATTCAGTCAAGAATAATGGGACGTCTTCTATCTAAAATCTCTCATCCCAACAATGTAAATATGCCACAACAAACATCTCACTGTCAAAAAACGTAAAGTGTGTTACTCGCACAGACTACAGCTAGGCTTTCTGTGGTAAATTAGGCACATTTCTATAAGGTTAAATGTGACTGATCAGGGAAGTCTCTCCATAGACCCCATCATGTGGCTGTAACCAGTCTCAGATGAGCACCTGCTATGTCACAATCTAAAAATATTTCATCCACTTTCATTCCCCTGTAGGATGAAGTTGAACGCAGCCTCTCAACTCACACCGAAGCATCGAATAACCACTTGTCCCAAATCTCAGGCTAATGTTAGCTGACAGAATGGAGCTCCTACGACTCTAATTAAAGACTTTCATACGGAATTAAAAAGACGAACATTGAGAGAAAGGCAACAGGACACATACTGCTAGCTTCACAGCTTGCTGCCTGCTATTCAAACACACACACACACACACACACACACACACACACACACACACACAGTGACAGACACCACACGAGTCTCTCACAGTGCTTGCAGTTACACACGACTGTACAAGGGTATTTTAATGATGTTTTCGGTTAATAAGTGACGGAGACGCACATGGCTGTATTTGAATGAAAATATACTCACTGACACGGAATGGCTCGACGCTCTTTGTCCTCAACACATAAAATTGCTTTGTGTTATTCGTTAACCATAAAAAAGTGGCCTCCCTCTCTCCCACATTGCAAAATGGCGAAGATGGAATATCAGTCACGTGACTTTGAGTATAGGTCAGGTGATCAACGCGGGCCGATGATTGAAGGATTTTCTAATGCTGCCTTCAAGTACTGCTCGTAAAACACCGCGTCAGATATTCAGTGTCGGTGCGTTCACTGTTTCGAGTGCAGTAACAGGTCCATGGTGAAATGTTGAAACTATTTGTTTCAGTATTTGGATATCTGTTTATTTAATTGTATGTGCGTGTAATATATATTTTATAAAACAATGAGAAATAAATACCTTAAAATTATTAACAGGATTATCATCTTGGCTATTAAACATGGCACATATGACTGTTTTTTCTAGACAAAACCAAGCCTAGGCTTACTTACTGCTATCAAACATGACTGAATGTCAGCATGTAAAACTGTGATATATTTATATTATTTATATCTATTAGCATCAGCTTGTTTATTTGTTTTATCTGTTTTATTCTGTGTACCACAGTGTCCATATTATAGTTTGTACTACAACTTTCCTTTTGAAGTTTATTAACTTTATTTAACACTAGTTGTGACTTTTCAGCAGTTCATGTTGACCCCAAACTGCTTATTCAGTCAGCTCATTGCTGATGTGACCTAAAGACAAAAAGGAAGCCTCAACATAAATGTAAACCTTAACTGTATTAACATGTGTGTGGTGAAATTGTATCTTTAAATCTTTTGCTCGTGCCCTATAATGGAAGTTTCTGTCTTTTTCTGGGGATAGCATGCAACTGTCTGGTATAGCATGCAACAATTAATTAATGTTTCTCTAAATTCAGAAGTAAGGATCATCTTAATGGTAATAATAATATTCATAAAAACCCAAAGCCTAAATATCTTTGAATTGTTCTGGGAGAGATTAAATCAGATTTAAAAAAGATACTACCCCACTAGGAAACCTTACACTTCAATTCCAGCTGTTTCTGACACAGACGCTATTGAAAACAAACAGGAATATTTGCATAAAGGGGCTTGCTTATTTGCAAAGATGTAGTGCTACAGGTCACTAAAGATGATTTTGTGTACAACCAACAGACTGCTCCTTCCACCACTTTAGAGATGTTAAACACACATTTTCTACAGTTGAGCACTATCCTCTAGTGGTGACTGAATGTTTGTGCAGCTCGACTCACACATACAAAGGAACAGATGAAATTAAACCAGCCAGTGAAAAATTTCCCAAAATTACAAACTAAGACGGAGTTATATGACATATTTAAATTTTTCATTTATGCGATGAATTTCAACACTTTCATGTACAAAAGTTCCAAGGAAATTAAAATAATCCTTTTGTGAACATCTACAGTCAAATCTTCTCTCAGCTCTGAAGGCGTATTCAATAAGATCTGTGGCACTCAGTTTTTTAAGCAAGACCAAATCATTTCTAGATTTAAACTACATTCATAGTACACATAACCCAAACTTTTTTGCAA
Source organism: Sparus aurata (assembly GCF_900880675.1). Classification (NCBI taxonomy): domain Eukaryota; kingdom Metazoa; phylum Chordata; class Actinopteri; order Spariformes; family Sparidae; genus Sparus; species Sparus aurata. The sequence continues at coordinate 12,737,534 of NC_044190.1, forward strand.
AACAGTGAAAACAAGTGGATATATGAATTTTTGAAACTGACAGATTGTTCATTCTGGTTCTCTTGTCTGATTTGCCTTTGTTTCACCTGATCCCATTTCCTCCAGTGTCTCCCCAGCTGTTTTCTCACAGATACTCTGCATTATCTCTGCAGTGGAGGTTTGCCAATTCTCCGCCTTTGTTTGTTCACACAGAAGATAAGATAAGATAAGATGTTCCTTTATTGATCCCACTTGGGAGACATTTGCAGGTAACACATTAGTACAGAGGGAAAGAATAAAATTTGAATAGAAAATATAATAAAACATTTTAGGATAAAGTCAAACAATCTATATACAGTAACTGTCCTTGAATGTTCATGACTTATGCAATATGTATATATATATATATATATATATATATATATATATATATATATATATATATATATATATTATATATATACATATGTATATACTTTTGCCTGTGCAAATGTGCAATGTGCAGGGTTCATGAGACAATAAATAACAAGAACAAAAAAAGGTTGACATGAGGTGTATGGTTGAGTCCTTAATCAGCGGAGAAAGGAGGTGTTGGGAGCTGCGGTGTTGGTGTTGTGTAATGGCAGAACTCGGTGCCATGTGTGGTGGGATAGACTCCCCTCAATGAAGAGCAAGGGTAGTGTTGGTGAATGCAGCCTTGGCCCAACTCCTCCTCCTACAAATTCACTAATCAGCACCAAGCTATGAGGCACCCGTGTGCCATTGTTCTACCTCTGCTTCCTGCTCTGTCTCTGCTGTGGCTGGCAGTGAGGAATCCCTGTTTGCCCTTACCGAGAATTTTCTGCATGAGGGGTGACTAGGCTTAGCTTTAAATGTATTTTAACTGCAGTGAACCTAGGTAATTTTAGTTTCCCATTTTTCAGGTTTAACTGAACATTAACACTACTGTTTTGTCCACATTTTTAGATCTAGTTTGCATTCTGCTATTTCACATATAATATCATTTATTATTACACATAAATAAGTGTAATAATAAAGTAATTTCATACGCCTAACTGATTTTTAGAGTTTTGTCATTTGCTCATGAACCTGTTTTTTCCCTCAGCATATCCAACCCCTGTTTATATTGATTATTGTTTAAAATAACACGTCTCTGCCTATTAGTAAAGAGCCTGTGTGTCCTTTTATTTCCCAACCTATATGCGGGGTTCAAGGTTTCTTGGGGTTGAAAGTCCCCAGGTGGTGTTTTGGCTTCACCCCCTGAGTTTCCCTCCCTAGTGCCTCTCGCCACATATGGTATTGCTGGCTGTGCAAATTATGCAAACACAAGCAAAGTCGCTCTTTATCCTCTACAACATGATGCGAACAATGGCGGATTCGAGTTAGCTGTGTGTCTGTACTATCAGATCTACATTGGATGAGCAATTGAAGAGAAGCAGGGAGCAGTTTCAAGCAGAAAGGTGTACGGACCTTAGAAGCCACAAAAAAAGATGTTTGGTTGGTCAAGGAGAATGTGGTTAAGGTGGAGACCACACAGGCCCGTTTCTGGACAAATGTCCAACAATTTTGAGTGGCGGAGTCATTTTTGTATGTCGCAGAACACATTTGACTTTGTGTTGGAGCTTGTGGAACGACAAGATGAAGATGAACAAGCCTAAAACATTCAGATGGGTACGCACTCCATTGTTCAAACTGTTGTGGACCACATCTACTGGTAAGGATTACGGCCTGTGCAACATAGGCTTTTTTTATGTCAAGCTATACACCAACTGTTCATGTGTTTTTCTGCTTCACAGATATGCATCTACTGATACATCTACATTGCTCTGCCCACATCCATCAACATTAATGGAGTGGTAGTCCATGTCCACATCATCAGAGACCCTGCTTACCCCTTCAGCTACCATGCACTTGATCAGCGGCAGCGTAATTTCAACTATCATGAGTTCGGCGAGGATGGTGGTGGAAAACAGTTTGGACGTCTCAAGGGTCGCTGGAGGTGCCTGGCCAAGAAAAAATACATTTCAACTGCTTATATGCCAGATGTTGTTGCTTGTTGTGTTCAACACAGTGTCCGTGAACTAAACAAGGAACACTTCTTGCCAGAATGGAACATGGAACAACCTGTTCTCCCTGAGCCTGACCAAGTTGCACATCAGCATGCACAAGCACATGGCCATCAGGCTGTCTGTGAAGCCATCGTTTCCATTCTGTGAACTGTTAACAGTAGAGACAGATCTTCTATTGGGTCAAAAACATCACAAGGCTTATTTATACTTAACAAAGCAAAAGCATAAAAGCGTTGCTGCATAAAATGCTGTACTCGTTTCAGAATTAACGCTTTAATTGGGGTACAGTGCATCTGTAGAATTTGACCAGATCTATACATTTCATAGTATTTGCCCATAGAAACAGTGTTCAAATTTAATGATTTGTTATTTTGTGAGCAGCTTGCTCATTTGATGTAATTTGTGTCCTCCTCCAAAAGTAAAATACATAAAAAAGCTCAAATTTGCATAAATGGATAAATGTGCATTGTTATTTATCTAGGTACTGAATAACATGTTCCATAACATGTTATGTTTATGGGCAAAACTACATGAGGACCCAAATGCACACAAGAGGCAGGATGGGGAAAACAAAAGATTTAGCTGAATATACAAAAACCAAGGAATCCAGATAAACCAAAAGCAAGTAACAAGGACAAAAAATTAAGTAGCAACGAAAAGCTCAAAGTGTAACGAAAGTCAAGTACAAATCAATTACCAAACAAGAGTAACACAAACAAGAAACCTACCAGGGCAAAACAAGAGCAGGCAGGAGCAAATAATAAAAAAAAAAAACTACATGAAGTACAAACCAAAAAAGAGCTGGGAACACGGGGAAGATGAAACAACCTGTAACGCAGACGGAGTAACATTGAGAAAGACAGAGGTTTAGGAGAACGAACTGACAAGGACTTGAGGGAGAACAAAGACTATATACACAAACACACTAATAGAGGGATCAGTACCAGGTGGAGTAAGGAGGTAAAGGACAGGTGAGGGAACGAACAGAAAAACACTGAGAAGGAAAAACACAGGAGCAACTGAAAAGCAAGAAATTACAGATCTGGGCATAATATCAACATAAAACATAAAACACAAGAACAAGAAGACACTGAATCATGATTGAACACGTTAATCTGTCCAGTCCTCTCCTGTCTGGCAGCCTCCTGTGCCCCCCTCTCTGCCTCTCTTTTTCTCTCAAGGTGTAGCCAGTCTTGCTTCCTTTGTTGGCAAACACATAGAAAAGAACACAGAGAAAAACACGTGACAAAAACACGAGTTTCACCTGGTTTGTCATGAAAGGGATCCCCTTCTTTACTGGCATTGGTGTTATAGGAGATGCACTACTATAATAAGTAATATTATTGTATAGAACGGAGGTCATTATCGGGAAAATAAGTCCCTTCAGGACGAATCAGACCCCAGCGCGAATCGGTTCGTCCTGTCGGGACTTATTTTCCCAATAATGACTGTTGGCAAGTAACTGTTTAATAGGCGGGTTAATGTCCCGCTTATTACACGGTTACTTGCCAACACGAAAAGAAACTTGACACAGTGTGTCTTTTTACAATTTATTTGTTACCGTTCATAGTGTTTTTCAGCAGAGAAATATAGTTCGCCAAACCAACGCCGTTTCGCTTATCCCTCTTCGCTGCTTTCCTCTCTTTTTCTTTTCTTGACAGGTGATGACAACTCAGCCTTTTGCCAAGAGTTGAAATCACTGCATTTTCCAAAATTGTTAAAGTTTATGTGAAACTCATCCATACAAGTGATCTAGGAGTACATTTTTTCCAGTATGAAGTAGGCTACAGATCAGCTGAAGGTGCTACAGCCGAAGACGCTGGGGTGATAAGTGACCGCGCTCTAAAATCTTTGCTCCGCAAGTAGTCCGGAGTGCTACGAAATACGTGAATCAGAGGCAAAAAGGCCACTTTCCTTGACAACGGTCAAATATGCTTAGCAGGGGTCAATTATACGAAAATAATTGACCGCCGAATGTTGGGAAGGCCCATTCAAGTGAATGGAGCATTCTACAGCATTAAGACGAGCGGTGTAATAAATGTAATTAATCACTGGCAATTAATAACACACTCGTAAATGGGGCACCACCTCTGTTGTTTTATCTACTTGAATAATCCGGAGGAAATTAACCAAATATGACTGGAAAAGTTTCGCTTGTACCAGTTCTAATCAACTTCAAATTGATATATTCAAAATCATATCATAAGTGATAAGTCATAAGTCACTTCTTACACAGTTTCCATCGGTTCTCCACATTAAATACAAACCTGCAAAGACAACGACACATGGTTAAATATGTTTATTTACTGCATAATTCAGGGTAAATAATTTAAATGACAATTTTGAAAGAATAACAAAAGATAACAGAAAATGTGATGAATGTGCAGATGTGGAAATTATGGGTTGGGTGGAAGCCAATTTAATACTAACGAGACCCTAACCTGAATTTCTCTTAATCTCAAAAGATAGAAATCAGAACCTAAGACACCAACTCATGTTTCATGTGTGTGAATCCAGCTGTATGCAAAACCAAGGACGAAAGATTGATTTCAGAGGTGGGGGGGGGGACACAAGTATTTTTACTAAAACGCCACCTCTTTCAGTTCACTGTGTTTTCTAGTAGTTCTTATAGTTTTCCTATTGCTACTTTTAAGTTTACTGTTCCCTTTTTTGGTTTGACTGGTTGTGAAGCATGTAGCAAAACATTATCACCCAATTCTGTGTTTCACCTTGTTAGTCAACTTCACTTCAACTCAGTACCACCAATTTTACACTTATTTTTGGAATATATGGTAAACAGAACTCATTTTATAGAGGAAAAACTTAGTTTCACAATTCTCATGAGTTTGGATGTATAAAATCACATTTGTAATCTGAGGTTTTACTGTATTTCTTCCCTAAATCTTTCATTGTTGGTGTTTTTTTTTTAAACAGTTGCTGCCTTTCAACATTTAAATAATACATGAAAATAAGTTAATCTCTTTGGCATTAAATATAAGCTTTTTTTATCAACAATAATAATAATACATTTTATTTATTAGCACTTTCAATAAAACTCAAAGACACTTTACAAGATTATTGAGAGCTTTGTAATTGATGAGGAGGATCTTGAAGTGGAAATGCTGCTTTATTGGGAGCCAGTGAAGGTGTTACAGGATGGATGTAACGCATTTCTCTGAGTACCGTAAATTACCAAATAATAGCCGGGTTTCAATTAACCGCAGGGTCCCCTTTAAACGCCGGATGCAGGTGTATATTTTGGTAAATAACCTCCGGTTCCAAATAAATGTCGGATCTAATTTATTTATTTTTTTTAATCAAGGAAGAAGAAGTGACCACTGACACTGCACGTTTTTCTTCTTCATTTTTCATGTATTGTGCTTGCTTTCAGTCAGTCAGTATCACATTGATGATCGCCATGGCTCCGGTGCAGCAAAAAAATAAAAAGTATGACCTGAAATTTAAACTTTCTGTTGTAAAATATGCAGAGGAAAACTCGGGAGAAGCAGCCGCTAGATGTTTCTCTGTCGACCCCAACAGAGTGAGAGACTGGCGAAAAAATAAAACTGAGCTTCAGCGTCTGCCTGGTGGAGGGAGGAAGAAGGCTAGCGAGGAGCCTGAGATAAACATGCGGGAATGAGTTATCAGCAAACAGGCACGCCAAGAGAGAGTGTCCCACAAAATGATCAGGGTGATGGCGAAACAAATGTACGCCACCGTGAGTGACAGCAGAGATGAGGAGTTTGCAGCAAGTGCTGGTTGGCTGAATCGTTTCCTCCGCCCCAACAACTTCACTTGCAGAAGACGCACAACTATTGAATTAAATGCCTGATCCCAAATAAACGCCTGGTCTGTTAAGTGATTGAAACAAATAAACGCCCAGCTATTATTTGGTAATTTATGGTAACTTACACTTTGACATCCTGGCTGCGCCTAATTACCAAACACACATGCACACACACAGATCACGTACGCACATACGCACATGGACACCAATTCAAATGTTAATGTAAATGAAACCTCTGATATTACAATCCTTCTAGCGGACATGACCCAGGCAGAACAAACGCCCAATGTACAGTGGCAGATTAATAAGGACTCCTGGGGAACTAGCAGACCGGTGTGCAAGAAAGACGGAGTGACAGTGGGGATGGCCAATCACACAAGAAACGGCAGAGCCAATCGAGGAGCTTGTGGGCGGGTCTTAACTCAGGGAAACAGGCTCCTGCTTGAGTGGCAGTGTTCCGCTTGGTCCTAGTGCTTGACGTGTCTCTGTTTACTATAGCGTAACATGGTTTTTGGACAGTAAAAACTGCAGGGGACATAAACGGCCTATTGAAAAAGTGCAGGGGACATGTCCCCTGTGTCCCCCCCCCCCCAAAATTACGTCCGTGTGCAAGACGTTCAGCCTACTTTGTCTGGAGGGTCGGGAGGTCCACGGCTTTGGTCTCCTCTCTGGTCTGCACTGCCGGACTGTGGGCTCGCAATTTCGGTCCGATAGCCAGAGGGAAGTCGCGGCTCTTCCAGTACTCTGTTGATGAAACTCCTGGTCCACAGCCCAGCGGGGAGTCACCGCTTGTGAGCACTGGGGGCAGAGCCAGTCTTGGTTTGGCACAAAAGTCTCTCTTTCGTTGGAAACCACTTGCACGGCTTCTGAAGCAGCCAGTTACTGCAACATCTTTATCAGTGATGATGGTCTTAATAAAGATTTCTTCTTCATTGCTTCGAGTGGTGGTTCTTAAGCTCTGACTCGTAAATTAATTTAACTTCTTGACAGCAGGATGACACGCTGACTTGGCGGATCTTTCGTCGTTACTCCATACAAGATGAATTAAATTAAATTCACTTCCTCTGAATCAGGCGGTGATACTTAACGATACATTAAAAACAAACAAACAAAAAACAGAACTTTGTTCTGTTTTTCGTCCTCTTTCTACTGTCTGTTTGTATACAGCACGCAAGCTTTATGCGCATGCTCGGCCTCTTCTTCTCCATTTTTGGTGAATTCCAAGTGCCACCTATAGGCCTGGAATATTGAACTACAGCGTGTTTAGTCATTTACAATGGATCCATTTGGACACAAATATTCTTGAAACGATGCCAAGGAAGACGGGGGGGAAAAAAGAATGTTTTGGTACGTGTGGACATGGCCATAGACCAGCAGCCTTCGTTACCTAATTTACAATTGCAAGGACATTCAATTATAACACATCTTTGTCACAAAACAGTTCTCTGTCTTACTGCTGATGCTTGGATCCCGGATTCCTGAGTCCTGAGCCTCGATTGACCTGAGAGAGAGGAGTGCTTTTCTTTTGAGGGGGGGAAGAGGACAAATGGTGGTATCAAGTTGTAAATAATAAAGGGGGAATCTCCTGGAACGCATCCAACTGAAAGTTTTATTGCAAGGCAAACATCGCCTCTCCTTACCAGGTGAAGACATGATGAGACTGCAAGGTGCCTCTACAGAAAACAGTTCCTACAGTGTCGAGGCTGGTAACTTCATCTGTGGCCATGCCACTGCTGCAGGAGGGAGATTTTTTTCCTTAGAGCCTTCAGCTTGGTCGTGACCTGCCATTTGTCTCTTGCGTAGTTGCGGTCATTGAGTCTTTTCGCCAGCCTTTCCAGCAACAGGCCATCCTTTACAATCCCTGAGAGGTGACTGTTAAATTCTGTTAAAGTAAGGAGCTTGTGAACCTTGTTGTCTCCCCAGTTTCCAGCCATCATCTTCTTTGTTGTTTTTAAAAATGTTAAAATGGTAAATGTTACCTGTTTACTGTTGCCAGCTGATATTAAAGTCTGTTGCACCTCTGATGCCTCCTCCGGAGGTGCATCAGAGCACATCGAAATTTCACTCCTCACCCTATCTGAAACTTTCACACAGAGTGTATGTGGCAAGGAGGAGGTGAAAGATGAGAAAGGGAAAATACTAATAATAATAATCCTAAGAGCTCAACAGCGCCACCCTGGGAGTTTCACCCAGGGCGAGAGCCGTGGTTCAAAGTTTAAAATACACTTTATTTTCATATGTTCTTAAAAGTCACAAATAAAACTCATTCACACAAATGAAAGGCAAACCTAATCAGGGCTGAGGCCGAAGTGGATGGAAGAAGGCTAGTGCAGGTGAGGGATCCACCAAAAAAAAGAAACAAACTTAAGTCACCGGGCACACATAGCAGACACATTCTTAGAGAAGAAAAACCCACTCCCAGGGACACAGCAAGACAAGACGGTAGGATGCCACCACCAGATCACCAGCACCGCCACCACCGGCCTACAGCAACTGAAAAGGGAGGAAATAACAAATTAGTGGGGTTGCACACATACAAAAAGAAAGAAAACCTAACAAAACCATACATAACGGACAGATCACAGGCTTAAACAATGTATCAAATAACTGCCCAATATAACCAAAGAAATAAATAAAGAAAACAAAACTCAATTACCTAATTTACAAAATAACTCAATTAACAACATTTACAAAATAGAATTACATAAACAAAATCCAGAATGAACTCAAACACACACTCAAAAATAATGAAACAGAATCCACACATTCATACACTCATTCATTCAACATAAGGGGGACCAGTCCCCGATAAAAAGATAATCGTGCCCGGCCCGCTGCGTGCGGCTGACCATTTGTCCTGTGCAAGATGACGTGGCGGCAAAACCTCCAATGGTCGCAGGACAACTCCGTAACGGTATGCAGCAGCAGCAAATATGAATGGTATGAACGTAGTAAACACAAAGCACAAAGCAGCAGCGGCCCAATGAGGTGGCTACCGAAACACCTAATTGAGTAAAATCATCATTAGCATTGGCTAAGTATATTAAAATAATGAGGTTACGTGTTACCATATAGGCTACATACCTTTTTAGTAGCACAGACACTCACACACTCACAAAAGGAGGGAGGGAAAAAGGACTCCAGGCAGCCGCCAGCATTTAACTCTGACTACACTAGCATTAGCCACCTAGTAGCATCAACCGCAACGGAGAGAGAGAGATGACACTTACCACTGCCAAATAATCACAGAGGATCACACATTGACAGAGAGCACGGAGCAGCACACAATTGCCCTACAACACAATGCAAATGCCTTGATCATAATGTTCAAAATAAAACGAGCAGAGAGGTGAAGCAGCGTGTGGCCATACCTGTCGGGCACACAACCTCTGACCCGGAAATGACGCAGGTGACGATGGGAGCGCAGAGGAAGAACCGGCGGGCGGACTATTGCTTTTGTACCGGACCACCCCAATGTGTAGCGGAAATGAGGAACGGAAACTATAGTAACCAAATGTAAACAAAAAGGGCGAGGGGGAAAACAAGACAAAATGCTTATCCTGCGTTATGTACTTTTGTACTTTTTTGTACTCTTTTAAAGCTTTTTGTGTTGCTACTTTAGTTTTACTCTTTGTGGATTTCGGATTATATGTTTTTTTGGATTTCAGCTTTTGTTAATTAAAGCTCGCCCTTTGCTCCCCTCTCGTGTGTTTCTGCATTTGGGTCCTCACAACCTTTTTACCAAATTGTGATATTAAGGTTTTTTCTTCTTTTTCAACTACAGTGTGTACTGAATACCCTATTATCAGTGGTCAAAGTAAGTTACACTGGCTACAAGTGTCTGAAATTGTTTTGCAGAGTTTTGCTCAAACTGCTGTGACCAAAAGTCCTCCACTATCTTGTAATGATAAGTATAAAGCCTGGTTTAAGGCTGGCATCCTCCAAGATATTCTCTGGCCCTCTTGGTTAGGTCCTAATCTCAACAGTGGAGAGCTTTAAGAGGAGGATCATCCCTCCAAGTTGCTGGGACTATAACTCAGAGCCTGAGCAGCGTCTCACTCTATTGGTGTAACAACAAGCTGAACTTTTCCATCAACAGCCTGTAAATGAAGAATTGTTGGAAGGAAGGTGCCGCGAAGTCAAACCAAACCACACTAATATGCTTTTCTATCGGTAGTTTTGTGATACCGAGTTGAGCCAGGCCCCACCTTCGATAGCCTTGCTCTGGAGTATGGCCGGAGTATGGCCAAGATGCCAGATGTTGTGACATCTAGCAACTGCAGCTAACCTATGGCAAGCACCCATCTCTCCATCAAACAACTGTATGTTGCATATTGATATTCAACTCTTGTCTCTGCAGGAAACCTAAGAGAAAAATATTTTTCTGTGTTCAGCTCTCAGTACTTTTGTAGCTTCTAAATTAATCTCTTTAGATTCTCTTATCTTGTTTGTACTTTCAAACAGCTACTGTGTTTTACTGTTTCATAATGTTTGCTTTCAGCTGTTTCAGGAGTCATGTTTTTGATACTGCTGGTAAAAATGTTTCATAATAAAAGCATTTAAATGACAAAATTATGTGTTTTTATGTTGTTTATGCTTCGTTAATGGTGATCCTTAGATAGTACTGCAGGAATAGAGACAAGCAGGTCAGTCACAAGACACACCTTCACACAGGTAGCCTAGTTGCGGTCGAAATGCAATTCTCAATCATGCATGGTTCCCCACTGAGGCAACCCTAACCTTAACCCTAACCCTGTCCATATTGGACACCATCTACAATAGGATCTGCCCCTGCAAGCTATTCCGCCCCAACAAGGACCATCGCTTTCATCAGGGCTTGGGAGAATCACTATGAGCTGCAAAGCCACCCTACTGGCCTACTTGAAATTAAGGTTGACTTACGAAAGCAACTAAAACACTAAACAAAGAGACAAACTAGACAAACACTAAAGATAGAATTGGTAGTCTGATGCTTCCGAAAAAGTCATTTTTATTAGAATTCACCTTTAGGAGGCTGAAGACAGGAAGAAGGCAAAGTATGCAGAGTGCAAGCTAGAGGCAAGGCAGGAAAATCCAGCCACTTGCCCCATCAATCAGGTACTCCACTTTTTTTCAGTAGCTCTTGGACTCACAAACGGCCCCTTGCCCCATTATGGTGTACGCTGCCAGTGTATTTCTCTTATGTTAACACTATCTCTGCGGTCAGTTTTATGCAGAACATCCAAGTCTGGGGTAATTTGGTGGCAACTTCCTGGGTTGTTCCCCCTTTCAGAAATCTGCAGCTGCAAGATGATGTTAGACGTCTGATCTCCAGGATCGGTGTCGGGGCCGATATGAGCACTTTTTCACTGATCATGGTCGGCAATTTTGAACATGGACCCAAGCCTAATCATTTTTACGTCAGCTGTCGTAAATGGACCACAATTTGTGGCAGGACACAGACGCGCGCTAAAAGTTACTCTGGCACACCTGTGGATAAAATGTCTGCCGTGTGGAAATACTTTAAATTAGAAAGCGAAAAACGGCAACGTGTAATATTTGCAATACATCCCTTTCGCGAAGGGGTAACAAAAGAGCTGCATTTTATACCACAAATTGATATGGCACATAAAGAACAAACACCCAAAGGAACACAATGAGTTCACTCAAGCAACACAGGCAAAGGCACTGAAACAGCAAACACTGGTAGCTACGTTTCATGGATCTCATACAGCAGACCATGTTAAACAGGCAACCGGGGAGGTGCTGAATGCGCGGGAAATAGAAAAGCAACGGGTCTATGTAATTTAACGTGACAAAGCAAGGAATATGAGAAAAGCAATGGAAGATATGGAGGTACCAAGTGTGGGCTGCGTCACACACACACTTAAGCTGGCTGTACACAAGGGTCTGCTATCACAGCACAGCATCACAGAGGCATTTGCTAATTGCAAGGAAGATTGTAGGCCATATCAAACACTCACCACAGGCCTACTCACACCTGAAAGATATCCAGAATTAAATGAAGATGCCTGTCAAGCATCTACAGCAAGATTTGCTAGTTAGATGGAACAGCACACTCTACATGATCCAGAGCCTACTGGAGCAAAAAGCACCCCTTAAGTGTGTATGCTGTTGACCACTACCTCCCAGCTACACTGACAGCGAACCGATATGCACTGATGGAGAAGACAGTAGTGGTTTTAGTTCCCTTTGAGGAGCTGACAAGGGTTGTGAGTGCAGAAACTGCAACTACAGCTGACGTAATTCCTGCCATAACCGTCCTGAAACGTGTCCTTTCTCGAGAGCAGACCACTGACCAGGGAGTCAAGACCATGGAAAGCACCCTCCTAGAGGCAGTGGGTAGACGCTTCAGCCAGGTTTAGACTGACACACTCTACTCAATTGCAACTTTGGTGGATTCCAAATACAAATACAAAAAAAGCCAAGTAAATAATGTACATTTAAGCATGATATGCCCGTTTTCCTTTAGATTAAATCAAATCAAGGGTGTAAGTTTGCATAGGATGGGGTCAAGTAACAACCACAGTTTGGGAAAGACAGAGTTGTCCCTACCAATATTTTGATATGTTTTAATATAAGAATTACATTTTTTTACATAATGCATTGAATATAATATTTTTTCCCAAAGTCATTCATAGTATTAAGCATATGTAGAGAACTATTTTTCAATCAGCTTTCAGAGCCTGTTATTCCACCGAAACTGCCCTCACTAAAGTGGTAAATGACATTTTACTTACTTTAGACTCTAACTCTACCTCAGTGCTTCTGTTAGTGGATCTCAGTGCTGCATTTGATACTATAGATCATGGCATATTGTTAGACCAACTTGAAAGTGAATTTGGCCTCTCCTTGCCTGGCTCTAGCCTGGCTAAAAACGTATCTGTCCGATAGAACACAATGTGTTTCTTACAATAGTACTATGTCAATTTTTGCTTATGTAAAGTATGGAGTTCCTCAGGGCTCTGTTCTGGGCCCTTTGCTCTTCTCTTTATATATTTCACCTCTCGGCCAAATTATTCGGAGTTATGGAATACCTTTCCACTGCTATGCGGACGACACTCAGCTGTATGTGCCCATAAAAGCTGATGATACATCTCAAATCACAAAATTAGAGACCTGCTTATACGCTGTGAAGAAAAGGATGTCAGAAAACTTCCTGCTCCTGAATTCGGATAAAACTTAGATGCTGGTCATCGCCCCTGCTAGATAGAGACACCATGTTGATCAGGTGACCTTAACTCTTGACAACTGTGTTATTTCTCAAAGTTCAACCGTCAAGAATCTAGGTGTAATTTTTGATTCTACCCTCTCTTTTGATCAGCACGTCAAAGAAATTACCAAGATCACTTTCTACCTGCGCAATATAGCTAAAATTAGGTCAATCAGACAATCTGGCTCTGTTGACACCTTTAAATCTAAACTCAAAACACTCTTACACTCTCTATAACTTCCTCCTCCTCATCGTTCTCCTCCTCCTCTCTTTCAATCAGGCTCACTTCTGATGGACCACGGGCCCCTGAGACCATCTACCTTTCCTGGGCTCCAGCTGCCTTGAAATACTGCCGGATCTGGATTGTCACACCCTGGGCTCTGCTGGATCATTGCTCTCCTCTGTTTCACTATCTCCTCATATCCATATTTCTGTAAATCTTGATGGCTCTCTCTTTCTATAACTAACTATCTTGTGTGGCCTGCCCTCTTCCAGGTCACCAGGGTGGACAGGAGGTCGTGTAGCTCGGGCACCACTTGCTGAAGCCTCATCCTGCTCAGTCGTCTCATGGATCCACTCACTTTACATATTATTAGTATCAGACTCTCTGTTAATGTAACTTGTAAACTGTAATTTGTTGCTCTTTTCTGTACACACGATATCTATTGCATGTCTGTCCGTCCTGGAAGAGGGATCCCTCCTCTGTGGCTCTTCTTGAGGTTTCCTCCATCGTTTTTTTTCCCTGTTAAAAGGGTATTTTTTCCATCAACATGGCAAGTTTTCCCTCTCTCGAATTGAGGGTCTAAAGACAGAGGATGTCGTTCATTGTACAGATTGTCAAGCCCATTAAGGCAATGTGATTGTGATTTTGGGCTATATAAATAAAATTGATTTGATTTGATATTTTTCTGACGTGCCCTGTGCTCTAGTGTAGTGAACGTAGGCTAATATTAAAGCTCACTGGCTGTGGGTTCTTTATGTTTGCCGGTCGATTTGAAGACAAGCGGATGCGGTCCCACACAAACGCAAACATGCTAGCCTAGCGTAATATCACCAGTCTTCTACTGTGTAAAACATAACTGGTGTTAAGTAGAATTTTCGAGGGGAGTAATAAAGCTAACTGTGTCCCCTATAGTCTTTCAACCAATGTTAACAATTACAAGGGTTAAACTAGTGAGTAACTGGCTAGTAACTTTGAATCACTGCACACAGAAAAAAACAGCAACATGAAGATGTAGAGCAGGCTGATGATGAATCAGGTACAGAGTTTCAGGTGAAGTGTTGACAATGTCATTTAGCAATTTTGTTTGGAATAAAGATGGCATGAGCATTGCAGTTCTTTGTTTTAGGATGCCTTGCAGTTGTAACCTATGAATCTCATCATCATGCTTGTTATTTTGAAAATAAATGTTGGATTTGCATTGCTGTCAAGATGTTATTCTTCAAATGTTACCCAAATGTTCTTTCTTATAAGTTTGATATGTGTAATGGATATAAAGATGATATTTTATTCATTGATGCATTATTTTGAAATACATTCAGGAAACCAGTACAGATGTAGTGCAGGGTGAGGAAGCAGCAGCTGGACTGTCAGAGCTTCAGGTGAGGTCTTAAAATGGTTCTGTGATGAGATGTCAGCAATGAAAGTAAAGGATGTCTGGGTTTTATTTTACCTCATATTAGCATCTTTATCATGAGTTGTTTTTCTCTCTCTTTTTTTGAATGACAAAGGTGGTTCCATATAAACCTTAGCTATTCCCTTAACATACAAAAGTTCTTTCTGATAAGTTAAACAAATGTTAAAAATGTATGTATTAATTTATTCATTGATGCATTATTTTGAAATATATTCAGGAAACTCAGAAATCCAGAACAGATGTAGTACAGGTTGAGGAAGCAACAGCTGGACCGTCAGGGCTTCAGGTGAGGTCTTAAAACAGTTCTGTGACGAGATATCATCAATGAAATTGAAGGATGTTTTTTTTTTTTTTTTTTTTTACACTAGCATTTTTTATCAGGAGATGTTTTTCTTTTTCTCTTTTTGAATGATAAACTACGTGGGTTCCATAAAGCCTAAACCTTGGCTACTCCTGTACTGTTCGAAAGTTCTTTCCAATAAATTTGACAAGTGTAATGCATCATATAAGGTCTACATTTTATTCATTGATGCATTATTTTTAAATACATTCAGGAAGCTCAGATACCCAGTACAGATGTAGTGCAGGTTGGGGAAGCAACAGCTGGACTGTCAGGGCTTCAGGTGAGGTCTTAAAATGGTTCTGTGATGAGACACTACCATGGCTTACTATCATCAGAGACGTTCTACTATTCACTATGAGACACTAACACGTCTTCCTGTCTCATGAATCTACTTACCTACCCTACATTGTTACAGTGCTTTAAATGTGAATTACCGTATTGACCCGAATATAGGACGACCCTGATTATAAGACGGCCCCTCTTTTCAAGACTTCAGAAAAAGACTCTGATAACCAAAATTCATTCTCAATAACAAACTCACATACCCTCCTGTCAGTCTCTTGGAAGCAGCCGCTTAGAGGACCACGATAAGCTTTTCTCTTACTGTTAGCGTTTTCAGACGATCTTTTTGGACCCGCCATCTTCGGACGTTACACTCTGTAACTCCATATTTCTTTGCTGGCTGAAAGTTGTTTGGCGCTGTGATTGACAGGTAACCCCAGCCACAGTGTCATTGACGTCTCTACAATAAGCTGGCGCCCTCTGCTGTTGCTGTCGTGTAGCGACCCAGACAACTATCAGCATGCGTCAACGGTTAGACCCCGATTATAAGACGACCCCACTTTTTCCACATAATTTTCATCGAAAAAAACCTCGTCCTATATTCGAGTCAATACGGTAGTGGCCATATAAATTTTAACTATTAGGGGGGGAGGGGATCCCACTGCGCAGAGAGACGTCCAAACGACGTCTTTCCCAAGTCATTTTTGCACGTCTAATTTTGGTCACCTCAAGGTGCAGACTGTTACTCCAGACGACGTCTTTTTTTCGACGTACACTTAACGTCCATTTATGACATCCACAGTACCTCCTACAGGAGCTATTTCTAGTCCAAATATGGTCTTTGTGGGTGTCATTTCAACGTCAAATTAGAACACATTCGAAATTGTTTTTATACTGTTCTGCTTCTAGTTTCTATGCATAAATGTAGTCCCATTTCAGAAGGGGGCATGCTGTTAAAAATAATAAATCACTATCCAATCTCCAGGATTCAGTTGAGAAATACTAGTTACTAGGCTACTACTTCTTAACAGCAGGCTGCATAACCTGCAATTAAGTTTGAAAAAAATTTGGTAAAATACAATTAATAAAATTACACCTCTTTGGTCTGTACTACGAAAATAGGGTTAGTCCTGAGTGACTATGTACAAATATAAGAACAATCAAAATATAAAACAATTAAACACATATACATATTTTTATTTATTTATTTTTTAAGTGTGAACACTGGGGTAAAAATCTAACTGAACACAGAAAAATTAAAGGGCTTACCAGATTCATCTTGTGAAAATAAACAAAAATCTGGCTTTTTTTTCTCCACACTTAAATCGTTAATTTTCAAACACACATTCCCTTTGTCTGTAGCCCACTGTCTCAGGTCATCTTCAAGGCTGCTGATCACTTCAGCTTCATCATCATTTGGTTCATATTCAGAGTCAGTGGACAAACAGTCCACATCAGTGTCAAAATCAAAACCATGTGTCTCAGGAACGCTGTCACTTGTTAAACTGTGTCTGGAGTCTGTGGCGAAGAGGACCAAACACCACCTTACAAAAGGATAAGACTGATTTAGAAACACCCAACTAAAGCTTCACAATACTTAACTCAGTACTCCATTGCACTAAATTGTTATGCATTTGGCTGCGAACCCCCACGTGGTTGTGTCTGAAGCTCCCCCTCCTCCCGCCTGTATATTAGTATTTTGCTTTGCTTTGTTTTGTTGTGCTGCTAGCCCCATTAGCTGTCCCGGATGTTAGCAAGTGCAGGCATGTCTCTGTCAGCAGCAGCACCGCAAAGAAAAATAACTACAGTCTGAGTGAAGCGCTGGAGCCGCGGACCCATACACGGCCGTCATCGACAAAAAAGCCTTGACCGGTAACTTAACAAGTATGATGGCCGTTGTGATGAGGTAGCTTTATGCTAACTTCGACGAGCGGTAAACATCCGCTGCTAACACCCGCTTCCCTGCTCACCACAATGGCCCTCCTGCTTGTTAACACTGGAGGCTCCTGTTGCCGACGATGGTCCGGTAACAGCCCACGGCTCAAGCGCGTCACTTTATGTATTGATTTTTCGCCGGCTTCATTGTAAACAAAGTTGGCTGTGTTCAAAAGCTGCATAAATGAACATAAAATTAACTTATGGATCTATGAGCTGACCGAACTCACCTGCAATTTAGTTGACGCTGATTTTCGGACTGCTATAGGTCAACGGTGCACAGAGCCGAGCGGCCAATTGCTTCAAACGAAGACAAACACCTGGGCCAATGGGAGTGGCTATTAGGATGTACGTTGTAATGACGCAATGCCTCAGCCAATCAAAATGGCGTTGACTGTATATATATTTGTATTAAACAGAATTACACTGTTTTAGAAAAGAAAAACAGGAAAATGTAAACAAACAATAACATTACTTTTATTCAAAAATAATGTTTAATCACAAAATAATCATGTCCACACTACTAGTACTACTCCTATGATGATAATAATAATAATAATGATAATAATAATAAATAAAAAAATAAATTACATACATCATGTCAATTCCCTGCACCTGTCTTAGGCGTCCAAAAAAGTGACCTAGCCCGACGTTTAAATGTTCAACTGCATATTGACGTCCAAGTGGGGTCATGATTAGACGTCCAAATTGTGGACCTAGTTTGCACGTCGTGAAGAGGTCCAGAATTGGTCTTGGACTGACGGACGCAATATAGACATGATCTGCACATCCATAAGACCCGAGCCCGTGCACGTTGTGTCCGAGCCCGGCCCAGCCCGACACATTAACTGTAATAATGATCCCGAGCCCGATTTAAACCCTACATTTTTTTAATGCGTGGGCTGTTATAACTGATGTTCTCAAGCTCCGTGTTGCACTTAAACTACACAATCAGTGATGCCGGTAACGCGTTACTCTAATCTGACCACTTTTTTCAGTAACGAGTAATCTACAGGGACTACCAGAGGTGGCAAGTAACAAAGTAAAAATACTTTGTTACTGTCTTAAAGGTTGAATATGTAATATGCTTATTAAAAGCTATATTTTTTCAAAAATAATACATCCACGGGGCGTTTAGAGGGGCACAGATTAAAAGTAATGCGTTTCCTTGAAAAATTATATTTAGTCTGAAATAAATAATTTAAGAAATGTTGACGGGTACGACAATGACTTCCTGTTTACATCGTACCAGCCAAATAGCGGCTGGCATTGCGGGTTGCCAATTTTGCGACCTCGGCAATGCTCTGCAAAGCTCGGCACAGCTCGGCACAGCTAGGCTGACACTGGGTAAAATGGCGGAGTCTGCAAGCTCTTCAGAGCCCCAGCAAACGGTGCGTTATCTGTCCCAGCAGCTGAGTGACCGGAGAAGAGCAAAAACCAGAGTAAATATCGGTGAAGCATACGCTCGATGGACTCAGGTAAAGGATTTCCATGGCATCAAAACACGTGCGGAAATGGCGAACTTTCTCCTGGATCGGTAAGCTAACTCGCTTGCTTACTTATCTAACGTTACCAGTCGGTCAAACTCCTCTGCTATACTTATTTTCATTATGTCACGTTGATCCTAGATGTGAGAATACTGATCGTGACCCATCGACCTCCACAGCCAGTAAACGGAGGAAACGGAGGCGGCTCAATCCTCCTGCCCTGTCCAAACCTGGCAACCCGACCGCTGGAATTACCTTTTTGTTGTCGCGACTATGATCTTGAGACACTAGATGGCGGCATTCAGCTCATATTCCATATTTCACCTTTAAGTAGATTTTTCAGGTATGTGTACTTTACTTGAGTATTTATTTTTCTGACGACTTTTTACTTTTACTCCCTACATTTAAATTTTTTTTTTGTACTTTCTACTCCTTACATTGTCAAAACAGGCTCGTTACTTTTTTTTTTTTCCTCCGCAGTTGACGACACGACGTAAGACGTAACTACCTAGAGAGGGAAAGTCAACCACGGAGAGAAGCGCCGTGAGTTACAGGTTATGTTAGAGAGAAAACTTGCAGCAGCGACATGGAGGAAGAAAGTGAACCAACCAGGGAACGACGACGCATCATATCAGAAGCAAGACATTCCCCTCCATGACCTTATTTAAGAGAACTGTTTGAGGTTGTCGGCTTCAAGAATGATTCATGGCGAATGCGTTGTGTCCTGTGCCAACCTAAAAACTACGAGCTTCTGGCATTTAAGAACTCTCCGTCAAATCTGAATAAACACACCCAGGTAAGGTGTATTTTCAGTTGTTATCATTAGCTCATTTAGCATTTCTAGTAGGCCAGTTTACAACGTTAGCAGTGCTATGGGAACACATTGTTTTGATACTATAGCACTAACACTAGCTAGCGCTCGCTTAAAAAAAACAACAACTTTTCAATAATCCTCAATTAATTGCCGTTTTGCCACTGTTGTGAGATGTTACTCTTCAGGGCTCTCTGCCAGAAAGCCCCTCTTGGGGAGGTTTAGGGGTTGAATGGTGATTTAGGTTAAAATAAATACATTTTCCGTCAGAAAAGGCTTTTAAGCCGAAAGGTCTGAAGGCTAATGTCCCCTGTGTGCCAGTAGTTGTTAAACATCTACGTCAACTCCGCACAAAGACAATGTTAAACATTTATCTAACAATTCTGTCAGGTGAAGCACTTTTCTCTTATCTTTGTGTACGTCTGTGTCTTATATGTGTGTATTGTCACTCCTACAGAAAGCACGTGAGTCACTATGAGTGATACAAAAACCTCACTGCACCCACCTAGGAAGTCGACCTCAGATGAAGGCCCATCCAAGCAGCATAAACTGTAGGAAACCAAGCTAGAGTCCTACCTGGCCTGCCCGGAATGATACCATGGATGCCCTGAAATCTTTCCCAGCAGTCTGCAACGTGTCACTGAAACTCAACACAGCTCCACCCGCCTCAGCTGCCTGCCAGAGGCTTTTTAGCACTGCAGGACTGATTTTCAGACCCAAAAGTACATGCCTGGATTCAAAGAACTTTGAGAACCAGATCGGCTAAATAAATAATTTTGGGATTCCTGTAGAGATGAGTGAATATCTCACAAAGAAAAACAACTTGATTAAACTAGTTTCCATGTTGATCATAATGTTTTAAGTTCTGTTGCTGAAATGGAAAACTGATTTGCACATTGGCGTAAATTAAGCCTGTCAAAACAAAAGTTTTTCTATATAAAGTGTTAAAAGATACAAATTCTGTTAAAAGTAATATGTTAAGTATAGTATTGAGAGTACCAAAGCTGTTATAAAGCTGAATTATCCAGGTGCTCATGAGGACCTCTGGTCAATTCAGTCTTGATTATTCTGTCTGAAATTTAACTTGCAGCAAACAGACCAGTAATTTATTTATTGTTCTCTGTACCACAACTGTGCAGGTTCTTAATAAAGGAAAAAAAACTTTCCTATTTTGTGTGCCAAGAACTTTTCGTTTTGTTGAGTTATCAAAAGAGGTATTGTGTATCATTGACGGAAATATTTTTTACTTTTTACTTTTTTCAGAGCCTGTACTTTTTTACTTTTACTTGAGTAAAGGAGCTGAATCAGTACTTCTACTTTTACTAGAGTAATTTTTTACACAAGTATCTATACTTCTACTTAAGTACCAAATGTGCGTTACTATTATTTTTGTAATTTTCCTTAGTAAAAATATATATTTTTGCTTTCTTCTTCGTCTTGGGGAGTGACGTCACGTGCGCGAGAAATCACGTGCACGAGAAGTCACGTTTTCAGCACGAGAACACTCAGGTGTAACACCACGCAGCAATAGACATAATATACGTAGACGCCTCATAGACTGACGCTGCCTATTGGAGCTGAAGTGTCAGCGCTGCCACCATCTGGGCTGGGTCCCCAATGCGCCCCCCCCCTGCATTTATTTCTACTGAGGAAGGTGTATCCCCAACTACAATAATCATAACTCCCCAAATTTTTACTGGATTTTCACACGGTCACAAACGGCAGAGATTTAGTTATGATACAGGGCGCTGTCACAAAAATTATATATAAAAAAAAAAAACTTACTTGTGAAAGGTAATCCCCCGCGATCTGGTAACAATACTGCGCCGGTTATTGCAACCGTAAACTGCACAAAATACGGGCATAGTTGCTCGCTCTCTGTTGATTCCGATTGACTCAGGTGCTAGCCTAGAGTGAGGTGACCCAACCAAGATGGCGGCGATGCAGGATTATGTTCCAGCACGCCATGAGGCGTCTACGCATATTATGTCTATGCACCCAGCGACACAAACAACGTGGAGGGAGGAGAGAGATGCGCGTTTTCTAGCTGGAAATACAGTCATTATTTTGAGTTATTAAACACACACACACACACACACACACAAATGCTTCATCAAGGGCCGGGTTGGGCTCGGGCTCAGGCAGGGAATCTAAACTTTACCTTGAATCAAATATAATACTTTATAATGAATCAAATGTAAGTCAGCACAGCATTTAAGCCAAATCCTTTTTATTTTTATTTTCATGTAGATTTAGCTCTGTTAATGGTTGGACACTTAACATCATTCATTTGTTTTTAGGTATTTCACCAAGTCAGACAACCTGAAGCCTGCTAAGGATGCTCTTTTCAAGAGTTGGAGAAGATGGGGGTAAGGAGGACCCCCAGTGAAGTGTCAGAGGAGACAGAGCCTGGGAAAAAGGCACCATGTCAAAACATAGCAAGCAGCAGCCCGGACAGTGTCTTTGACAAGATCTTGGAGGGAGAGGGAGACGGAGACAGGGTCTGTGAGCACCTCATCAGCGGTTGATCAGGTGCAGACTTACCTTACAGAGCAAACCATCCCAAGATCAGACAATCCACTAGATTACTGGAGGGCAAATGCCACTTGATTTTCCTCACTGGCTGCTGTTGCTACCAAGTTTCTCTATTCTCGATGCTTGACAAGAACCTTCACTTCATTTTGAACATTCCGATATCCGCTACAATTACACTGTTAACAGTTAAACATTATAAACATTATTTATATACAATATTGTAGGAGACACTACTTTGATAAAAAGGGATAATTAATTACTGGTAATTAATTAATCACTGGTAATCAACTATGCCTCACACGGGGCACCACAAATTTGTAGGACAGGTAGGTAGGCTATGGGCCTCACGTGGACGGCACCATGGATATAAATGTAGGGGACTATCACTGCTTGATAATCAAGGTCATTAATCACTGGTGATTAATTTTACACTCGTAGAAGGGGCACCACCTCCATTGTTTGATTTACTAGAATAGGCTGGAGGGAACTATTCCAAACATCTAACTGTACAAGTTTGACTTGGGCAGCTAGAGTATCAATTTCAAATCAATTTATTCAATCTCAATATTCTGAAGCAGTGAATTCTTTGCACGTATCCATCGATTCTCCACATCAAAATTAAGTTCCAGACAAAAACAAATGATTATATATATTTATTGACTAAATAATTTGGGGTAACATAAATGAACGGACAATTTTAGGACGAACAACAGATAACAGAAAAGGTAAAGACTGTAATTAGAAATAAATAAATCACGTGACCGTTGGCAGATGGTAAAGTTAAAGGGTCGGGTTTTTATATATTAAGTTTAACGGGAGTAATCTTTTAATACTAACGAGACCCTAACCTCAACTTTCTTAAGTTTATAAGATAGAAGTCAGAGCTTTAGACAGAAGTCAGAACCTTAGACAGAAGTCAGAAGTTTAGACAGGAGTCAGAATTTTAGACACCACTCATTCTCACGTGTGTGGATCCAACTGTATGAAGACGTTCAGCCTGTTTTGTCTGGGCGTCAGGAGGCACTGAAGCTTGGTCTCTTTGAGAGTTCTGGGTTGGACCACGGCACGGCGCGTCGGTCCAGTAGCCAGAGGGAAGGCCGGTACTCTGTTGAGGGACTCTTGGTCCGAAGGCCCAGCGGGGTTTCCGCCTTGGGAGCGCTGGGGGCAGAGTCGATCTCGGCTGGGAACAAAATCCCTTTTGTGGAGACTCCTTGCACGGCTTCTGAGGCAGACGATGGACTGCAACGTTCTTCATCAGATGATCACTGTCTTGAAAAAGACTTTTCTTTGATGTTTCAAAGTGGTTCTTTAAGTTCTTTAAGTTCTGATCCTTTAACTAATTCAACTTCTTCTGGATCAGGCGGTGATACTTTAAAGTTATATTAAAATCAAATCAAAAATCAAAAAGAAAAGAATTTGTCCTATTAAAGACTTGGATAAAAGTAGAGCACTTAAAGTAGTTATTCAATTCGCTTTCTTAGAGCTTGTTGCAAAAATAAAAGTAAAGATTACTTTAAAATAAAATTAAAATTAAAAATAAAGAAGTGAAGAGAAGGGAAGAGAGAAGGAGTCAGGAGGAGAAACAGGGGGCAAGAGAGCCCGGAGAAGAAGACTCCAAGTCATGACCGAAGTCAGGACCCAAAAGTGAGAGAGAGAGTGAGCCAAAGTCCTGACCGAAGTCAGGACCCGAAAGTGAGAGCGAAGCCTCAGCATGAGAGAAGACCAGCGAAGAGAAGAAGCGAAGTGAAGAGTCAAAGTCCTGACCGAAGTCAGGACCCGAAAGTGAGAGCGAAGCCTCAGCATGAGAGAAGAGAAGAGTAAGCGAAGAGAAGAGCATCTTCTCTGTTTTTATGACCTTACAGCAGGCACACCGAGAACAGGGGTGGGACTGGCTGACAATACTCCTTCTGTGTTTGGATTTTAGACCCACAACACTTTAATCTAACTAAACTATTGCTTTAATGTTTCAAAATCGTGTTTGAACTTCCCAAAAACTTTACCATCTTAAAAGTCGAATTTTTGTCTTCGTTAAAAGATGTAACATGAATATGATCCAAGAATTAAAGAATTAAAAACATGATTAAGTCATAAAACAATAGTATACAACATAAACCATAAAGCATTCAATACACAATAGGACCAAGGACTTATAGATATTCCTTGTAGTTCTATCTTAACAAAACATATCAGACATGTAACTGGTGAATAACACAAGCACTACACACAAAGACGATCATGATATGCAAGTCTGTGTCCATCGCAAAGGTGGGGCTGGTTTCTTTCAAACCCCAAATTCATTAAGTAATAGACTTCATTTGGGCTTGACAATAACATGGAAAATATCTACTGTATGACTTTCTTGGCTATTTGGAAATCTGATAAAATTAAGAAGATGAAATTGTAGTTAATAGTTATTCAGAACATATTGAAATGTGGATGAGTATAGGATTGGGATGCAGCAAAGATTGGAATGTCACAGACAGGGTCGTAAAACGCTTTGGCCTGTGAGGGGGGAGGACTGGGTCATCTTTACCCCAACCAACATCAACCCCCACTTCTTGTCATCTGATGTGGAGAGAGAGGACTCTATTGTAGTAAGTCGTTAAAATTGATAAGAAAACGTCTCCAATGATCTGTTTATAGCAAGAGCAACACACCGTCCTAATCTATAGGGAGAAGAGGCCATAGTTTGGCCTGAGGAAGAAGGACTTCATCTTCTTTGTGAGGGGGGAGAAGAGGCAAATATTCAGTCAAACAGATATGCTTTATTTGTTAAATTAGTCTTGTCTTGTGGTTGAGATGTGAGAGGTCAGAGGATGGGGAAAGGGAGCAGAGCCTCGTGATGGAGACATAAGGGCTGGTGTTCCTACAATATATATAAGAGTTCTATTTTGTATTTCTTACTTCTTCTTACTTTGTTATTGTATTGTTTATTCTTTCAATATTATTGTTGTTTATTACAATACCCTGTCCTTTGGCTGCTTTGATGAAGAAATTTCCCCTTTGCTGGACAAATAAAGGAAATTCTGATTCTGATTCTGACAGGTGACAGGTTGAGCTGTTTACACCACTTTTACGTGGAATTGAGATTTCTGTTCAAGTATTTTTGTATTACTATAATGCTGAACCAAGTGGAATTTTGATATGTATTTTTGTAACTGTAAATGTCAAAGTTACAATGAGCTATTACACCACTTAAGTGGAATTGTGATGTTCTTCACTTGAGTGTTATAGTTTCACTACAAAGCTGCACTAAGTGGAATTGATAAGAGCCAAAGACATTTTTAAGTTACTGACTGTGTTTACTTTTTTTTTTTTTTCCCCCTAATGCAGCTGTATTATCTAGGAAAACATTAGTTATCGGATCGAGACTCGGTATTGGCAGATACAAAATATTAAATGACTTGGATTGGGATCGGGAGGGACAAAAAACCTGATCAGGACATCCCCATTTAAAACATTTTCCAGAATTTGCAGAATCATTGTGACATCCCTTGCACCACCTATCTGCTCTCAGCCTTGAGGCAAGGATGTGAGGGAGTAGAGCCTTTTGTTTCTTGTGACACGGATTGTCCTTGTCATCGAGTGTCAGTGATCACAGTCTGAGTGAGGTCAAAACAAGAAAAGTTATGACTAAGACTATAGATCTATGCTACTGAACGATCCGTCATCATCTCTTGTCTCTCAGCTGGTTCAGGCTTTCCAGGAAAGAGGAGAGGGCGTGTTGACCTGGAAGGATGGTTATTGGTCGCATAGATTCATGAGTTTAGGATATCGAGATTGCCTTATGATGATCTGTAATCACATTGATGGAACAGTTCTGACCCCGTAATCAGAGGCTGTATGTTTCTGAATGTGTACATTCAAGAAAAAAAAACAAAAAACTGTAAGTGAGAACAAGAAACCTATGTCCTTTCATTTACAAAAAATAACACTGCTATTTTTTTTTTATGAAACCATTGCAGCCAAGATTGGGGTGGCAGACTAGAAGGTTAAATGACATGAAATTGTATTTTTAGCTAGTTTGTCAAATCTTAGATGCTTAAGATGTCAAGATGCCACCTGCACAGGGCCTAGAGCCTTCTCTCAAAGCTCAGAATCCTTGATTGTTGAATCATTTGAATTGTACAGAAAACAATGCAATTATGCAGATGTAGGAGAGCAGCATTACAAATAAAATCTCTAATACCGTTGCAGGTTTTTCCCCCGTGTGCCAGTATTTACACACATTCACTCACACACACACACACACACACACACACAGTGTAATTCAGACTGGTTTGTGTACCCTGGGCTGAAAATGACATCTTTCATTGTTGGCCATTCATATGTGATTTTTATGAACTCTAATCCCCTCCACCTCCCATTACCCCTGTTGCCTCTCCGTCAAAGGCACACTGAGACTGTTCTCTAATCTGAAGCGACAGCCCATCTACTTTCACTCACACATTACAGTGTAGCCTTGGGCAACCAAGCCTGCTCCTTTCAAAATGTTGGAACCAGGTTATTTCAATTGAAGTATTAAAGTAATACTTCAATTTAAGCTATTATTTCAGAATTTGTTATTTCCTACTAACTGCGGGGCAGAGTGGGGATTGATTGATTGTGAATGAGGGAAAGAGAGGACACACTGTAAAGATTTAAATGTGTTTAAAGAAAAATAAAAGTGGTGGCTAATTTATGTCTTATTAGAATGTTTAATATAGATGTGTGTTTTGCTCTTGACTTACTAGAAGAGGATGTGCGCAGGGGTAACAACAACAGCAACAACTGACTTACTTTCTTACTGTGGAGTTTTCAACTGCATCTCTCCTTCTTCTTCAGTAGCTGAGAGTTTGATTAGTTATATACTGCATACAGCAAAACTGTGATGTACATACTAAGGTCAAATATATATATATATATATATATATATATATATATATATATATATATATATATATATATATATATACTATATATAGTATATATATGTATATATATATATATATATATACATATATGTATATATATATACATATATATATATCTATATAAACACACACCCCTTAGTAGTATGTATGGAGCTATGTATCTATTATTTCAGGACCGAGCAGGTGCAGTTTGCATTGGTAAGTGCACATAAGTCATTTATTTATTTATTTATTTTACATAATCCTGCCCATTTCAGATGAAAAAAAATATGTAATATATTTGGGTAATGAAAGAATGTCCATAGATCTCTGTAATGAATAATCAGAAGCTGATTGGGACAATAGGCCTTTTCGTTTACATTTTTGAGAAGATGAGCAGACTTCGCAATTGAGCTGTGTTTAAAACTGTAAATGCAGTAATCACACATTTGAACCCTGAACCCACTTAATTTTAGGTGAAATATGGTAGAGTTTATAGATATGGAAAAACTTAGTTTTTCTTGTGCTGTTGTGTTGAGGTGTAAAACGTTTGACTCCATATTTAATATGAAATCTGGTCAGACCAATTGGGTCTTCTAAGGAAATACAACTGTCAGACTTACTTTAAAGAAAAGTTAATACGACAAAATAGTAATTTGGCCCGTCTTTACCTGCATCAGTTCTACAGGATTTACTTCCTTTATGCTGTTCCAAAGAGTACCACATGGTGGCACTAGTGACCTTCTGGCCAATGGGAGATGTATAACAGGCAAAGACGGAGAGATACAGAATCAGGCACAAGAGCAGAATTTGAATTGAACCAAACTGTTACTGAAGGTTTTTATATAATTGCTTTAAAAAAAATAAAAAAAATAAAAGTCAAAGATATGTTTCAAAACTTTGACAGATGTCCTTTGTTAACATTAGTTTCTTTCTAAACTTAGCAGTGAAATACCAAATTGAAGCAAATAATGACATTAAATTTGAAGAAAAAAAAAACACGATACGTTCAAAAACAGAGAAAAGTAAAAAGATTCAAATAGAAACGGGGCAAGTTGCTGAAGCAGATTTTTTTTTATCAATACTTAAAAATTGTGTTGTGCAGAGATATGGGGAACAGAATATGAAAGGGAAAAAGCAAAACTGAGAAAAAAGAGGACATTTTACGACAAATAATGACAGAGCCGTAAGGAAAGTGTGCAGAGTCAGTAAAAAGAGTAGCCGAGGGAGAAAAGGTGAGGACGGGGGGTGAAGAGGGAGGTCAGGCTGTGGATTTGGTTCCTCTCTTATATTATGTGATGATGGACTGAGAGCTTAGAGAAGGTAGAGAAAGAGGGAGAAAGAAGGAAGAATATATGGGGGTGAGCATATTGTTTTTGTGGCAAATTGATGCGATCCATCTGAACCATGTGACTCCTGTAGCACACTCCCTGAGTGACCAGCACTGCGCCACACCCAAGGGCAACTGGAATTGCATTGTGAGCCCGCCCCCCCCTACTCTTTTCTTTTTTTTAGGCAATAAGAGACGATGTATGTCCTCCATTTTGCCACGGGAGTGAGCAAACAAAACGACAGCCTGTAGTTATATGTATCGTAGTCCCTCTTCCCCTAAAAATATATTCCACTAACACACACACACACTCTCTGAGAGTTGGGCATGTGGCTTGCTTCCCAGGTCATTTTCTTTGGAGTTCCTGCTTTATTGTGTTCGCTGATCCGATTTCCCTTCCTCTCTGGTGTGATTTCTCTTTCTGTTGCCCCGGCCAATCTTACAGCCACGGTTCACCTGGAAAAGAAAAATAGTGTGACCTCTACACCAACACACCAGCACTAACAACAACAGCAACAACAACATGGCATAATAATGCTTTCACTTGAGGAATGGGATATAATGCGTCTTCATGATCTATCTCGGCCATATCAAATACATGAATCATGTTATTACGGAGGAATTGGAGGGAATCTGGCTCTGCCGGGAGAAGTGCCAGTGTGTTAGCCAAGGTGTTTCGCCCATGAATGGTGGTGTAACTACAGTACGTTAATGTGTTCTTTGTGCTGCTCGCTGTTTGGTTCACTTTGTTGAAGATTCACAGAAATAAACAAAAAAAAAAATATTAACAGAATTCTATATTTTCCTAGGAGCAAGATCAAAACCAAATGTGTATCCAAAGATTGGAAATATCTTATTCTTCTGTGCTACAGAGCACAGCATTACAACGCAGATGGACACTGTAGTAGCACCTTTGTAACATTTAATTTCCCAGGTCTGTAAATGTCATGGTAAGCAGGTAACTACCAAGTAATAATTACCACAGCTACCTTTAAATTTACTGAAAATGATTGATTGTATTCTGCTACACATTCTGGTCACAAAATATGAAAACAGTGACATTAAACTTGCCATGTTGACATTGTAGGCATAAAATGAGACCCTTATGAAGAGGAATGAGTAAATGGATTTAAGTTATGAAGTTGTTCTTGTTGGTAATTAGCTTTTTTTGCTGGCTTGCATTTACATAAATTTGACATTTAGGAAATTTGCTACAAAGTGGGCAGAAACTAGTTGGAAAGTTAACTGCAACAACTGACTTTAATTTATTGGGCTGCTGAACATAAGTCAGACAGACACTACTGGGAGGATAAGCAGAAACAAGTTGAAGTCTCCAGCAGATGTATTAAACAAATTAGCAGCTATTTATTATTACGTATGATGTAAATGTTGGTGTAATTTGGGAAAAAATGTCTTTGTTTTAGAAATATTTAAACTTTATGTGTGTGAGACATTTTTAAATACTTTGAGTTAAATGTGTGAGGTTAACTTGAGCCTGAATGCCCATGAAAGAAAAGAAAAATAAGTTGGAAGAGTAGAAATCTAGTAGAAGAAGAAAAAAGGACTCTACCTTAACAGTAACTTAACTATACAGTAACTCAATTCAAAGTTGCTCTCCCACTCCTCTGTTCGTGGCTCCCTGCCAACAAAACAAATGCAATGTTATCATGAGATGTTGTCTGCTATCAGTAAGGAAGAACACAGCCAAAGAAACGCTGATTACCTTCTCTAGAGGCGAGAGACATATTTATCGCCTTTCCTCTCTTGCTTCTAATTTAAATTTGAAGTTTTCAAACAAACACACACAAAAAAAAGAAAAATCAGAGTCTGGAGCGACATTAGCGACATTATAGGGCCTGTTATCCGTCAGCCAGGGAAATTAATTACTTATTGATCAAGAGCGCGGGTGAATAAAATGAAGTGAATTAATAAATAAGTGAATAGATAGCAGGGAGCAGGCCATAGGTGGGCTACTCGTTCACATTTGCAAACATCATGGTTGGCAGATTCCATTTGGTTTCCATTTCATTACTACCAAAACAGGGCCGTATACACAGCGGACCTTAAGAGTTCATTCGTTAAAATGTGGAGGGGAAAAAGCTGGCAATTCGAGGACAGCTCCTAATATGAAACACTGTGAATATATAATATCATCCAAAAACGCTACAGCGCTACATTAAAGCCAACGTTTAAAGGTGCAATTAAAACTTCTTCCATTCAATGATTAGTTGTTTTGAATTATACGGACAGTTAGATGGTGATAATTTTATCTCCCCTTTTAATAAACGTCCCTGCTGCCGGAAAGTTGTGTGCTGATTGGAACCTCCCCTAAAACTTGCTAAATACATATCATTAGGCCTTAGTACAGGATGGTCCAGCTAATAAACAGTTATTTACAACAAATTATAGCCTAATGTATCAAATTAACAACATGCAGCATGTGAGATTTATACACCATGCTTGCCACATTTATTACATTTACTTAAGGTATTCAGCGATGCACATTTGGTGTAAAACACATCTTTTTTTATAGACGGTGCTTTATGGTGGGATATGTGAGATTAACAGTGTGAAGTGTGTTTTTGTTTCTTGATTTATTGATGCCATAAAGTCATGTTTATTGGGCCGGTGCAAATAATTAAATGGTGGACTTTTAAGTGCAATATTCACCTAATGTAAAAACAGAACGGGTGGAAATATTACCTCGTAAAGTCAGAGTTATCTCCAAAGTCAAGGAGTCAAAATATTTACATCGATAAATCTGTCCTTAACACCTCACAACTAACAGGGGTGGACGGCCTGACCAGTTGGCTTCTGCAGCAGCAGGACTGAGATGAATGTTGGCGGGAGACGCTGCTGTTGTTTTTCACTGCTTCTAATTGCCTTTTTACCCTCCAGTATTGAGAGTTTAGGACAAAGAGGAGGAAAAGTTCTCTAACTACACAAACGTTCATTGAAGCATATACACGCACATCCAGAGATGCACAGAAGTCCCCTGATTCAATTTGTATGAGGTACACAACGTCCTGGCCACAAGCATGCATGTACACAACTCCACACGCGAATATGTACATGCACACAAAGATACTGTGTGTATGTGCACACTCAAACAAACATGCACCCAACTAGGTCAAAGCTGCAAAAGACTGAACACAGTCAGATTGATTCCTTAAGATATTCATAGTAATCTTAAAATTCCTGCTTGTTGGGTAATAAGACACTTTATCATCACATGTGGTGACAAGGTACATTAGTCTTGACCTGCCACAGGGGGAGAAAAACGGATGCAGTTTGATCACCATAACAACCAGCTTATTGATCATAACAATGTGTGGCTGGGTCATGTATCCACCACCACTGAGACTGCTCCTGGAGAGAGGAGGAGAGGTGAAGAGAAACAGGGGCCCCAAAAAAGAGGACAGCTTTGCGTGTATGTGTGTTTGCATGTGAAAGTTTGTCTTTCTCGCTCACAGTTGTCGCTGTCAGATAAATGTATGCTTTGCAGAAATACGCGATCAATTCAGATGTATTTGACAGACAAACTGGACAAACTTATATTTATATACTTATGTTTCAACTTCAGAATCAAATCAAATCATTTTATTTTCATACAGTCCAAAATCACAATCAGTGAACGACATACCCTGTCCTTAGACCCCTGATTCGAGTGAGAAAAAAACGTTGACGTCCACAAATTTACATGTTTCCTGTTAAAATGGTCGGGCTTCCAATAGTGTTTGCTTAGTGTTAGTGTAGATTATGAGTTTTTCATTTGAGATAGAAGTAAAATGAATGCAGGGAAAGTGATTGGGGGATTTCATTAATGAGATCACTGACACTGAAGTCATCCATGTGTCTCCAGTGAATAACTTGGATGATAAAGCAGACCTCCAGCATGTGAGTAACTGAACCATTAAGTGTGATGCAAAATGCAATGTCAGTCCTTCCACTTCGGCTGCATCACATCAGTCAAGAAATAGATTCATTGATTAGACTAAGAGTATTTCTCTTTTAGTATAAGTCACAGATTTGTGTCATATTTTCAAAAAAAATCATAGAAATTGTACAAAACGATCACTGAGCTGGCCACTGGTACTGCTTGAACTAGCAGGGGCTGCTTCTCTTGTGATTGCAGAAGCACAACACCCTCATACCTTAAGTAACTAACATGACGTTATATGTGACATCAGTTTGATGCAGGTTTTGCGCTGGACAAGAACAGCAGACTCCTGAAGGTCAACCTCAAGACTTTTTGCTCTTTATATTACTTGTCCTCAGGTACTTCTTTTCAGCTGTAATAACTACCACAGCCACTACAGGTCGCTGCCTAACAATTAACATAAATATGGGTCGTAATAAGCTGTTTTCATTTTCAACCTATATGTTTTTTTTTCTAAAAATGCAGCTGGCAGAAGTGGTGGTAGCCCCTGATATAGTACAATCATGTCTAACAGAACCCAGGCAACAATGTTTTTGTTAGTAATACATCTATCAGACAAGAACATTAATATTGGACATGCAGCCTTTTCAAAATACGTGTTTGTTGACCGTATCTGTATATGGCTATTATGATAGGGTTAGTGTCAGAGAGAAACTGTTTAACCAAAATGAGAACAACTGTGATGGAGCTCAAACTCCTGCCGAAAATCAGAGATGCCCATCCACCACTCCACACCCCCTTACTTTTCTCCTCAAGTACATAAGGACAAACTCTTTCCTACATTGACGCTAAGTGTTGGCGCTGGATGATGATCAATAATGACATGTGGAATCTTTCACTATGGACATAATTACAAGGATACTGGGCCAAGACAGCAGATGGACACACTGAAGAAGAAACAAGTTGAGAAAACTTAAAATTTCAAGGACTTCTGTTAACTCGTTCTAAGTCATAGTGACTAAAATCTGTACACTGTGCCACTTGGAATTTTCAGGTTACATTTGCTGCTGAATTTTAATTATGTTTATTTCAATATTCATGAGAATGTGTGTACAATTTAAGTATGAAAGTTAACCAAACTCAGTTATTAAGAAGCACTTCCTCTTGCTTGTACACCTTCAGTTTCTTCCTTAAATGCTGGTATTTTATATTTCTGGGTCTGAAAAAAAAGGTAATACATATTTGAGCTAAGGGATATAAATTTGTGTTGTTGGTGCATCTTTAGTCTAGCAAGAAATTAACACGGGCAGTTCATTAAGTAGATAAATACAGTTTTTCAAGAAGCTGGTAGATTAATTATGAGATAATACAACTCTTATAATATGAAACATTTGGTGTGTAGGCTTATCACTGTTCTTCCCTTTCTAAATATTAATTTGACTATTTTTTTCCTCCTTTCAGTTAGCTGTAATTTTATTTATGATACTTTATTGTGTGTTATAACTATAGTATTGCCTTGCCATAGGAAACTGAAATCTTTAAAGACCATAATTAAACATAGCCTTTTTGTTGTTGCTATTGTTATTGTAGATTTGTGTCTACTCTATATCACCTTGCTCACAAAATGAAATAAACAATAGAATATTTTTTAGTACAAAATTCTTATTTAACTATTTTTTAAATTGGTAAATAGAGGCAGCAGTTACAGTGAATTACAGGCTAACAACATACAACACAAAACACAAATTATATTATAATATTACTCATAATGTAATAGCTTACCATTCTTTTTTTTTTTTTGTTTAAAGAAATACAATGGCACTGTAAAAACAACAAAGCCCAAGAATGTGTCACCCGTGCTGGGGACCAACGAATGGTACCTTTATTGTCATCATCTGACAGGTGAGTAGAACAGGCAGATGTCCTTGGGTCATGCTATATTCCTTATTTTCACTGCAGACATAAAGAAAAATATTGATAGGCTCAGTAGATTGACATTAATGTGGAATCAGTAGAAGAATAAGATGTGATTTATATTATTCATAACATATACTGCGTTAAAGCTAACTGACCCAACAATAGCAGGCAACTGGCAATATGAGAATTTTTGAGAGTGTGTGTGTGTGTGTGTGTGTGTGTGCGTGCGTCCGTCCATGCTCACACGCAGACACATTCTCATGTACGTGCATCTGTTTACACACACTAGCCGCAGTGCCTGAGCTATGGTCTAATAGGATAATGAATTCAGTGTGTAGAGGCAGTGTAAAGGCCGACAGTGTGTGTTTGTGTGTGTGTGTGTGTGTGTGTGTGTGTGTGTGTGTGTGTGTGTGTGTGTGTGCAGGGCAGCAGTGGGGGTTAATACAACATGATAAATATTTGATTTCTGCTGGGGCCAGTCCCCACCTACAGAATGGGAAATGGCTGTAATGCGATTCAGAACAGATTGTCCTCTGGGAGGGCCTTTGTGTGTTTTCCTTGCTATGTGTGTGTGTGAGTGTGTGTTTGTGAGTATAAAGGCCCTGTGACTGCATGTGTATGGCCAGGGGAAATAAAGGAACAAATCGGCTTACAAATCACCACAGCACCACGGCACCCCAACAAGCAATGGCCCCTGTCTGACTATCACCACCACCACCACCAGCAGCAGCAATGACCCTGAACACAACGCTCAAGTTGATACGTTCCTGACGTGACATTATGTACAGGTTCAGGAAGAGCAAGCTCCACACTGCTGACTGCGACCCCTAGTTGCACCAAATGATTTGTGTTCATGTGAAGAAGGAAAATCACGTAGCACCATCATGTAGCACCAAAACCTAAGATAAGTGATAGATTTATTTAGATCATTAAACTAATCAGACTTGGAATATACTGCATAGGATCTTAACATGAGCTCAAATTGGTACAACCTAATCTAATGTTATTGTGAAATACAAAAAAAACCCAAAACATAAAAAATTACCACGTTGAGATATGTTACCATAAATGCAGAGAAGAGCGCAGGAACCGCCTATTATTCAAGCATTATCGATTTGAGCATGTTCTCTCATTTCTGGAGGTGAATTGTTATAAACACTTGTCCTTTGTGCTAACTTCATTACTTATCTGATGGAATAACACAATGATTTTAATATTTGCAAAAGCAAGTATGTTGTCAAAAAGATGTAATGTAACTTAGATCATGTTTATTTGATTTAATTAATTATTATTATTTTTGAAAAACAAACAAACAGTAAAACAGTATGGAATTGTTGTTCTTTAAGGTCAGTTTGTTTGTTCAGTTTATTCAGTCATAAAAATCAAGAGTTTGTATATTAAAACATCTGTCAATGAAGATCATTCTCTTCTGTTTGAAATAACTACCCCAGAACTACATAATGCACCTTCAACCATTTAGAAAGGATGACAGGATGCATGGACATTTTATCACCAAAACCCCAGTCATTGCCTAAAACCTTGACCAAACCACTGTTTTCCCCTCGCCTTAGACTCAACTGTTTTGGCCACATAACGAGCTGGAAACACAAGTTTGATGTGCAAACACCTTGAAAAGTTGATAGGATGAGTGTATTAGGTAACGATTGTCTATTTATGCATGCAGCAGATATGTTGAGCAACATGAGCATTGATTTGGAGCTGTCTTTCAATCCACCTGATGGATTGAATGTGTTAGGGTGATAGCGGTGTCTGAGGAAAATAGAAACCATTCATTTTATCTTTGTGACAGTGGCAACAACAACAATAACACCACTTGAAACTGTGAGGGGGTGAATATTGTCCTCTTCTATTTTAACTATTTATTAATTTAATAATGCTGTTCTGCTTTCGCCCTTTTATACACCCCCCACTGTTGTTGTTCACCAGTCTTTGTACCACTAAATTTTCCTTATCCAAATTGAGGGTTAATGGACTAAGAGCCAAACCTCTATTTATTTGGCTTAAGAAATTAAACAAAATACACAATATCAATGAAATACTATTTAAGTCAAGTCTTGAGATGTATTTCATTAATATTTTGTATTGATCAATGTATATTTATAACAGTTAATGTGCTGGACATTTTTTGCTCTTCTGTGAAAGCCTTGCTGTATTCAGGTCACTGATCTGTCTCTGGGAAGGCTGAAACAGATGTTTACTCTTTAAAGAACCCTGGACACACACTCCAAACAAACACATTTACAGAAAGGTAAGCCCCCACCCCAACCTCCGACACACACACACACACACACACCCTCAAACTTAATACTGCAGGGGGCGACTGCTCTGTCTGATATATTTATAGACAAGTCTGCCACACAATCAAGAAACATTTTGTCCTCAAGTGGGGGAAATATGGTTTTGGTGATATTGGGTGGCACGGGAGAGAGGGTAATGATTGATTATAGCCAGACAGAACTCTTGTTGCTAATTTAATCATTGCTGAGAAATGACAAGAGCAGTTTTGCAGCAAACACACACATACACACTCAAACCGAGGCCCACTCCCACTCCCTTGTCTTTTCTTTTCCTGTTGTGCAATTGTCAGAGCAAATTAATGCAATTAACGTGGCCTTGGGCGGAAAGCGAAGGGTTTTGAGTTTGTCACACTGCAATTCTGTTATCTAGAGATGAAAAAAGAGAAAAAAGCACACACACACACACACACACACAATCTTGTTTCTTCAGCTTGGACTATTTTTTCCCGTCTTTCAAAGGAGCTATCCCTCTCTCGTGTGTGTGCGCTGTCATTGCGTCCCTTCTCATTTGGGATGAGACTGAGACGTTGGCGTCAGCCCCAATGAAATCACTGTTAATGTGTCCTAATGAGTCAGGCACGCTGACGCACATGCTGGCCACTTGGATTCATGTCTAGACACACTACACGAGCAGGAGGAAAATGTACGCGCACACTCTGTATGGCAAACGTACACATACAGCACACGCTCACACACAGTTAATTGCAACAAGCTTGATGACAGAGCAAGAAGGGCGATATCTGTGATGTCTCGCTAAACTTCATTCCTCCAATTCCTCACATAGTTTGGATAATTATGACCTTTGAAAGTAAATCGTGAATGCATTTACTTTTCTCCTTTTTTACCAGCCTAGAGTCTTCACGTCTGTGTATCCAATGGCAACCTGAACCTTGACCTTGAATGTTATTGCAGTGCGACACTTGTAAGAAATATCTGTGCCTCTATTCTCATAATTGTCCTTGTAAATGTCAATATTTGACATTTACCAGGTGACATACAGTCAATATTCTCCACTTCACAGTTTATATTATGCCTGATATACGATATGTACATAGCTTAAACTGAGGACACTAAGTGCATAAGCTCTGAGGTGGTGAAGATTTTATCACACTAAGCAGTGATTCTCCTTCTCGCTCGCTCTCACTGATGTTGGCACTGACCCCAGACATGCCGAGCTGACCCTATTAGTGTTGTTTATGACATGTTTAAGACGAGTAAACATAGCAGCAAACACACCATTAAGGTTCAGAAAAAAACCTCGGCACCTCTACAGCCACCACAGACTAGCTTTTTAAACCAGGGTTGTGGGTGTGTGTGTTCTCAGACAATGTATTCTTGTGCGTAGCTGTGTGTTGCCTGTTTGTCGAGCATTGAAAGATTTCTGTGATTTAGTATAAGCAATAACAGCTTCAGATGGATTGTGCTGTTTTTTAGATGGTCATAGTGCAGAAATGTGAAATATGCATTTGATATTTCAAGGTGCAGTGAAAGCTGGGGATGGAGCCATAGGTGGGCAGGTCAGGGGCCTGGGCTTTTATGTTGCAGGCCAGATGACAAGTTTTGAATGAATGGTCCAATAAGACTGTATGATTATGTGTCGCAAGTTCAAAAGCTGAGGAAATATGGGGCCCATATTCAGACCAAGTTGGGGCTGTTTATCAGACCTCAGTGACCATCCCAGCAACTGTTGTCTGTTAGAGTACAAACATAGCGGCTAATTTTAAGGACAGAAATTAATTGTGACTTCAGGCATATGTTTAAATCTGGTGTATTTAATGCTAAAGTGAAACATATTATATTCAGACAGTGGGGATGGCAATAGAT
Source organism: Sparus aurata (assembly GCF_900880675.1). Classification (NCBI taxonomy): domain Eukaryota; kingdom Metazoa; phylum Chordata; class Actinopteri; order Spariformes; family Sparidae; genus Sparus; species Sparus aurata. The sequence goes on from NC_044190.1 coordinate 12,775,773, forward strand.
TGCCATGACATTTGGTACCTATATCCATGGTGGTCTGAAGAAAGTCTCATGACTTTGGTGATCCATGCTATTTCATCTGCAGCCACAAGCAGGTCAAAGTTGTCACTTATCCATGGAAATATCAAACATCAGCTGTACTCTGTAGATTGTCACTGAATTTACAGACATTTGTGTCCCTTTGAGGATGAATTGTTATGAATGTGATAACTCCTTAACTTAGTACAATCATCAGGTAAAATTTTCAATTTGTCCAAAAGGTAAAGCCACTTCAAGGAACTTTCATTTTTTGTTGATTGTAGTGGCTTCTGTGGACACAAGACGATGCTAGTTAAACAAATCTAACTTTTTTAGTGCGGTACCACCAGACTCTACGCTGTAAAACTACATAATTCATCCTAAGCACTCTACCATAAAAACTAGGATCTGACCCGGTGACAGGCATTAACAATAGCTGTTATCATTATACAGAAATAGTCAGTCTTCTTGCTGAATGATGCTTTTGTTCATGTAGGTCATATAGATGGATCACTATATTTAGATGGTTGATAACTAGTTGAAAGTACATTTAAGTTTATAACCAAATATCTAATTACATTCCCATCATCTTTCGCTGTTGTTTGTGTTTCATGCTAATTAGCAACTGTTAGCCTTCTTACGTGCCAAACAAAGACGTGTTATCATTTAGCTCCAAGGCCTTCTGTGCCCAAGCTCACAGCTGCTACCATGGCATAGACTGCTGTAATCTGGTTTCAACAGATCTGATACAAAAGAGCAACCCACTTCTAGTGCACAAGTCAAAAGATTTAGGTTTGGTTTCAGGGCAGAGAGGTACACACACTGACAGCCTGAAAGTATGGGCTTTAAGAAAGGGCCCAAACAGGGTGCTGACAGTTTGTGTACATATTTTCTTCCCTGAATAATTTGTTGAGACTTTACCTGTTGGGCCAATATTAAGGATTGGGAGTGAAGGGGACTTAAACTGCCCATTAACATTTCATTGAATGTGGACTGGAGATATTTTCCACATTTGGTGTCATTGGAACTAGTGAAGATGTAAAGTAAATGCAGTTGCAATATGTCGAAAACATTTTCATTGAAATGATTGACATTGTTATTTAATACATGCACCTCCTGGCCACAGGGGTCAGTCACAGGCTGGAGAGGGAGAGGTCGTGTGTGAGGTGGAGATGGATGGTCGATGCCAAAACGGCTGCACAGGGTAAAGGAGAGAGGGGATGTTATTCACTTCACCAGTCACAGATGACTTTAATAACACTGACTATCTTTTTTATGATGAACTGTTCTGCTGGAAAAAAGAGTCCTGGCATTCATGGCGATGCCACTTGACATGCACCAACAATCCAAACAGTCTTGCAGACAGAGAACACCCCTTCATTGGCAATGGCACTCCCCAAAGGCAGTGCCCCTCCCCAAAGGCAGTGCCCCCCCTGAACAGGACAATGCACCCCGACACACCACAAAAACTGAGAATGGACGAGGAACGTGAATAAATACTGAAGGCTTCGACCTGGTCTCCAAATCTCCCGGATCCAAATTCATGAGCATCCATGGGATGTGCCAGACCAAGTATAATCCATGGAGACGCCAGGCATCATGGGACACCCTCAGAGGTCCTGTGTCCATGCCTTGGTGGATTAAGGCCAAATCCAATCCCCGGTGGGTCCAAGGATTTAGTGTTCAGTTTAGATGAGTATTTGTTTGGGTAATATAGAAAGCAGCTTTCATTATTATATTAAGGCTGTTATACTGACATCTTCTTGCAAAGACGGTTGAAAAATCTGAATCTTCTGGAGAGGAGCCATCATTCTGCTTCTGCACTGAATGCCTGAGGTGGATGAAGCTTCCAGGCGGCAGAATATCAGTGCTGGGTTGAGAACAGAACATCATCTGAGCTTCTAACAGTAAGAAAGGCAATGTGAATGCTAGCCACTGAGAGTGATCTGACACAAACGACAGCTGACAGCCAGAACAGTCTTCAGGTTTGATATTAACAAAATGATTGGCTTGCTGATAGCACGGCAAATTCTGGTTGATTTAACCAAAAGACTGAGCGTCCTCAGTTAACTGAGTTGGAAGACGGAAAAGGACGAGAGACCAAGGAATACAGATAGATGTCAATAGATAATATGAATAAATACAGTAAGCATAAAGATTGTCTTTGAGACAGAACTTAAGCAAGTGCATTCATACGTGGATACAGTATAAGCTCATCCTACTGTAACACATCTTCATAATGTCATTCACGCTGTCAGAGGAGGTTCACTGCAGCTGATTTTCATGATAAGATACAACATCACTTCACTGTTATTGAGCCTAAAATCTGTTTTTTAGAGAATACACCCTGCAAATATGTAAAGGCAGCAGAGCTGAATGTCACCCAGGTGATAATACAGACAAATTGGCCTCAACCAAATCAGTCTGGAGATTCAACCCTGCTGCTAATTAGAGGGGTTATTGCTGACTGGAAGAGCAGTTAGAGGGAGGGAGAGAGAGAGAGAGAGAGAGAGAGAGAGAGAGAGAGAGAGAGAGAGAGGGAAAGAGAGAGAGGTTCTTTTAATTCAATCTGAGGGTGATGTTTCAAAGGGTACCCAGAGCTCAGGTTTAATTGGGGTGCACTAGGAAGCTGGTAATAAGTGGGGTAATAAATGCAAAAAAAATGAGTTGCAAAACTGTATCATTATTATTTACAATAAAGTAGCAAGTCATTGGGTATGAATTGAATGCATAATAGGTGTAAGGAGGTGAGCAGATAAGACACTGGTTTGTCTTATATTGAGTTAAACACTGAGAAAAATTGAATGCGAGTGGTAAAATTGATTACAGCGATTGCCTTGGCATCATCATAACTATTAAAAAAAAAGTTTGCTTTAATAGCACATTCACTCTTGATAAACCTCCTAGTCAAAAAAATGGAAAAGAAGAAACTTTGCTCAAAATGCCTGTCTTTGCTTGAATCCAGCTGGTGAACACACATTTGAGTTGCATTTCCCTGTTTGCATCACTCTAAGTCTATTTTGCTCTATTTTGCTTTGCTAAGGGAGAATATAAAAATGGTTGATGAACAGAAAGGTCAGCCAGAATAAAGTGTGAACAAAGTATTGTTCAGTTCTTTAGTGATGCTTACTGGAAACACTTGACACATCTGTTCCAGCTTCGCTTGGCTCTTCGTCTACTGTATTCTGTCAAATTAAGCCATGGAAAAGGCCAAGAAATGTATTTTAAATGTATACATGTTTACAATTTAAATTGATTAAGGGGCAGAACAAAACAACAATAATCACAAATAGATTATTGTTTTAGATAAGCATTAACTCTTTTAGATTGTATTGTATGTTATAAAGCATAAAAGTGACAATAAAATAAAAGTGAATTTGGGTAATTTTTTTTGTTTTTGTTTTAATTGATATTATTTATATGGTATGAAAACATATTTTGGTATTTTAACAAGTTCCACTAAAAAACACATTGGAAACACAATCATTAAAAATACTTTTATTTGAATGCTTTTTGTACTTTCAATGTTTTTTATGACAATGTTTTTTTTAAACTGTCAATTGTCAGACATTTTCTGTTTCAGCTTTCTGTCACTGTCTTGTCATAAAGGGGAGGGGCAAAGAGAGTGTGATTTGCATATCTGCATGATAGTGAGAAAACACAGCCATGTGACAGCCAAGCACTGAGCACACAGATTTCACAATTTCACATGAAGCTCCCAAGTATGTTGAGTGTGTTTCTCTCTACTGTTTTTTTTTGCCTTATAGAACCACATTAGCTAACATTATCTATCATAGCTAACGTCAGTTAATGTCATAATGTCAAGGTTGCAAAATCCACTTTCCAGCCCCCTACCAGCTCACTAATTACCATGATGAATCTTGTTTGTGTGATCAGTACAAAAACTTAAGTGTACAAATTACTGTTTATGAATTAGTTATGTGAACAAACTGTTTCTGTGAATATGTGTATCCCCCCCAAAAAATTCAAACCTTTCCTTTAAGTTCCAACTGCTCAAGAGGCTGTAAGAGTTTGGGGTTGAAGTAGGGCAATGCTGAAAACAATGAATCACCCAATATCCAAAAAGCTAGAAACACTAGTGCCACTGTTTTTTTTTGTTTTTTTTAAGAAAATCATCAAATTTCAGCAGTTCAATTAATATTTGACAGAAAGCAATAAAAAAAATGCTGCTAAATCCAGTGAGATTTGTTTCACCACTGATCTATAGAACCATGCGGATCAGATGGTAAACAACATACGGCTCTATATGTTTATCTTTACTGATGGAATCACGACTCATTTGTGTGATTCACAGGAAATACGTTGGCCTATATTCCAAACAAACACACAAACATGTCCATACATATCCGTGTGCTGCTCATTAAACTCTGCATGTTAGCGGCATCGGGATCCTGTGTGTGTGCCCGCCGTGAGTGTTTATGTGTGTGTGTGTGTGTATGTGTGTGTTTTGAATCAGGGGGGTTGGCTTGTTGGCTGCCTGAGGCTACAGCTCTAAAGTGTGTGAAATGAGGGAGTAGCCAACGGTGGGCCCTTGGCTATGAAGTAGCACTGAAGGGTGTGCATGTGTGTGTGTGTGTGTGTGTGTGTGTGTGTGTGTCACATACGTATCAGACATATGTCAAATTCACTGACACATCTGCTGATGTGAGTGACACGGAGCCTGCAGGCCGTCTCCATCCGTTCCCTCCTCTCTGTATTCCCCCTGACATGGAACAGTCCTCCATTTGGTCTGTGAGGTAATGAGGCAAACCGATGAGACAGAGGGGGGTGTACGAGGTTCAGTCAGGTGTCAAACTTACTGCAGTCCTTAACTACAGGACACGAGGTGATAACACAACAAATACAGTTCATTGTGTATATGTTTTTTATACAAAAAAAAAAGGATTTCAAGGTGATAATGTGAGTGGAAACTGATTTTCTCTCACTCAAAAAGAATTGCTTTTTTTTCTAAACGTCTTCCTTAATAATTTCTTTTCCCCTATATGTTCTTCACATATTATATTATTTATTCTATTTAAAGATTTAAAAACATTTATGTCTTATCGTATCCTGCCCTTCTTTCTTCTTTCCTTTTTTTCCCCTCAAACTCTCTCTGCTTTTCATACTCCCTTACGTTCTTCCTTTCCTTAAAACTTCCCCGTTTAAATTACTTCCCTCGTTTCCTTCTTCCTGCTGGTATTGCTTCCTTATTTTTCTTCTGTAACATCTTCCTTCCTCTTTCTTTCCTGCCCTTCATTTTTTCTTTGCATTTTCATAGCATTTGGTTGAAATTCCTTTGTTTGTCTTCATGTCTTCCTATCCTCACCTCACGACTCAGCTGCTTCCCCCAGTCCTCTTCCTATCTTCTTCTCTCCCTTCCTCCCCCCTTTTTGTCTTTCATTGTCTCTCTACATTTTACCCCTTGTATTATCTATCCCTCTCTACATTCTGTTGTTTTCTTTATTTCCCTTTTTTTCTCTCATTATCCCATGCTTCCTCTGTACCTCCCCATTCGTCCTCTTTTACGCAATGAGATATCTTTAATGATCATGGAATGCGTGATTTTGATTAATTTTATTCTTTGTTGCTTTCTCAAACATCCAATAGATGGTGCTGTTGCCCATGACTGAAAGTCCTCAGTAATAGCTCCAGCCCCGTTTCTCTTTTGTTGAAGGCAAAATCTCTATCTCCCATTCTCTTCTTTTACAGTAGGTCTGATTGTTCCATGTGCCTCAAACAAGGACTGAACTAATGATTTAACATTGATCATGCTTTTTTCTCTCAAAAGCCCGTCTCCACGAAACTATAAAAACACCACTCACTATAAAAAGGTGTATTCATGATCGGCTCTGCATCTGCCATTTAAGTGAACTGACGATCCAAAGAAATACCTTTGCCAGATAACAGAAACACATTACACCTCTGTGCTTGAAACAATTTTTTATCTTTACCCTTTGTCTGATTTTTATTTGGAAGAGTTTCATTTTAAATCAATTATATGAAGTTATAAGTGCAGTCACAACTTTAAGTTTCTTAAATCAAGAGGTATAAATGCATCTTTTGACTTTATTCTGCCTTACCATCTGCAGGGATTATGACTGAATTAACAATACATTTTATATAAAAAAGCTGACGATTGATGTACATCGAGCGCTTCCATTATTTTGTCTCACTCTCTGCCTTTGAGCATGCATCATGTGACTCAAAGAAACGCTCACATGAGAAACTAGTAAAAAACCTGCCCGTAAAGCACCTGTGAAAAAAAGTGGAACGATGAGTGAGATGGAACAGATGGCAAATCCTCAACTACAGTGGAAACTGGGAACACTGTTTCTCTTGCAAGTTGTTCTTACGGTTTTAGCGGCATTGGAAAGCGTCTTCATGTTGGGTAAACGCAGGTTCATTGGTACCTCGGAAAATACATTGTCACAAAGCCGGTGACATGGCTGTTTTTATTAGAATATGATAAAGTGATACATCCATGGTTGTCAAAGGACAGCGATGCACTTTTACTATACAAATTATGCATTGACAAAAGTCAAGTAAGTCTAATAAAATACAAATTTCTTTAAATCAAGATAAAATATTGATGATTACTATATATGTATATATACATACATATATATATGTATGCATATATACATATATAGTAATCATCAATATTTTATCTTGATATATATATATATATATATATATATATATATATATATGTACATATATTATTTTGTTTTACAAAATAATCATTATATAAATGTACAAACCAACAGGTCTTACCTGTGAGTTACAGGTACACCCAGAATCGTAGAGACTCAGAACAAAAAGAAAGAAAACAGAGTTTGATATTAACAGACCCAGGGCCACTATTCATTTTAATGCAATAAGAATCAATGGAAATAAACTATGACCATAGGAAGTATCACTTTATAACACAGATGAAGGGATCAACTGAACAAAGGTTTTCTTTTTCCCATCTACACCATGTCACCATCAAAACGCCGAACACAAAGTCATTTCTATGCTGGGCGCGAAGTTCCGGTAACCGTTTTACCTAACGCTTGGCGAACGAATAAGAGGCGCTTGCATATTCATAAGAGCAGATAAGAGCTACCCATGCAGCTCCCTTTAATTGAGAATGATGGAGAGGGATGGAGGGATGGAAGGACGTTGGAGTGCAGGAGAGGAGGGTGGAGGAGGATGGGGAACGATAACCCGGTGCTTGCCTTGATGCATTAATTGAGGGTATTAGAGGGAGGGATGGATGGACCGGGAGGTGGTGGTGGTGGGCGGGTGGTGGCGGCGGCGGCATACCACGGAAATGCCAGCAGTGCCAATAAATCACTTCCCGCTGGTGATTGACTCTGCAAATGTAGTCTGGAAAAGGCTGGGGAAGTTGGAAGGAATCAATCAAGGCACTCCCAAAACTTTTCAACCCTCTCAGTGCTGAAGCAGTCCGGCGGATTAAAGGTTATCATCCTAAGTGAGCGGGACGGGTCGCGACCTGGAGACACACAGACTTTATATAGCTTTTCATGGACGATTTATCTCCACAGTTGAAGCGTTGTATGGACCCTGTGGGTGCCTCAGAAAAAGTATCAGGAAATATTGTTTTCGAGAGTGCAAACACTTTTGGTCAGCAGTATTTGGATTAAGTTTTTATGATCGTCATGGGAAAAGTGAGTCATTTAAGCATCTGACAGTAGTAGGATACAGCAACTAACCAAAGGATGTCATGACAAGGAAGAACGGGAGTGTCAGACATGTCACAGAATAATTTCAACATGGACACTTATTATTGAAGAATTTGAACCTCTCACTTTTGCAGGTTTTAACCATCATGTCAATTAGTTTGGCCATTTTATCCCCCTACCCCCCTGCCATAATGGACCATAAGGACCATAATAAACAACAGTGTTATCATAACCATCGCTTTGAATCTCCATTTAGAGGGTCATGTAGGCCTAACACTTCACTCTTCCCCTCTATCCCTACAAGAATCGTCTTCCTCACCCTAAGAATTGAATGGGCAAATCAGAGAGTTAGCGCTGACTGGTCAGTGTCTTTGTCTCAAGTATGGGCCAAGAATCTGAACTCATTGGATCCTGCATTTAATGCAACCCAACCCATCTTTAATTACACCCTTGTTCCACCACACAATTATATAAACATAATATTACTGAGACAAAGAGGTCATGAAAACAATCAAAGTAAGAATAATGTCACTTTTGAGCATTAACGCTCCGAAGAATCTCTTCAGGTCGCACACACATACAGTCGATCCTGTTGTGTCTCTTGCAGAAGGTCGGAGGGCTGCAGCTCTGATGCTATTATGTGCTGTTGGGGAAGGAACTCCGTCTCTTTGACCTGCTTTACCAGAGGTGGCCTCCATGTCTCCGACTCTGTCTCCACCACCAGCACCACTGCTACTCTACCCTGCTTCACCCAGCGTGTGTTTGCGTCTGATTGTGTTTTCAGTGCTAGCGTGTGTGCTCCAGTATATCTTGAGTGTGTGTCTGCCAGGGAGTTCATGTTTGAGCTTTTCCTGGTTCTGTGTTTCCGTCCATGTGTTGTTCACTCACTACTTTCTGTACTTGTTTCAGTTTGTGATAATGTGAATATGCTCGGATTTGTGTGTATTTGCGTGTGAGCAAGCACATGTGTGTACATCCACCAGGGTGTGTGTGTGTGTGTGTGACTTTGTCCATCTCTAATACTGTTTGTCTACTGGTGTGCATGTGAGAATACCTACATACAGAGTCTGCTTTTGTGTGTGTGCGTGATTGTGTGTGTGTGTATGTGTGTGTGTGTTTGTATGTGTATGTGTGTGTCAGAGATGCCATTGTTTGGCCTCTGGAGGTTTCATTAAGGCCCAGTGTCCAGAGGTAAAAAGTCATTCATCTCCCCTGTTGTGAAGTGGCAGCTCTGGGCTCCGTCCCTCACTTCTCCACCTCCTCCTCCACCTCTATCTCTCCCTCTTCTCTATCCTCCCATCTCTGCTTCCTCTCCTCCCCTTGCATTTTTCTCACATCCTCAGCCGTTCTCCCTCAGTCTCTCTTTTCATTTCCTCCTTTTTTCCATTTTCTTCCATCACTTTCTTGAAAAAATATCAAGTCTTACGAGTCTAGAGAAAAGACTGGAGAAAAAAAAAGAAACAAAAAACAAGTACAGAGGAGGGGGCGAGACGAGTGTTTGATGTCTTTTAGACAGACCGGCCTGTCTAATGAATCCTTCACCAGTCTGCTGTGAGATGAGCTCATCTTCTTTTTTTCTTTCTTTTTTTTGTGCTCTTTTTTTGCCTCCGTGCACATTAATTAGAGCTGTCAAAACTTAAGTCTCTCCCTCTTTCTCTCTCTTTCCCTTTTTATTTTGTTCCTTCAAGTGGCTGAATGGGATACCGTTAATTAAAAAGATATCAGATCATAGAGGCCCCCTGAGCGCTGGAACCGTCTGGGCCCTCGCGTCCTGACAAGTCGAGACATTATGTTTTTTCTTTTTTTTTTCTTGTCCGTACACACTCCAAAGAAATTCTGGTCCCTTTTGTCCGCAAGTTACAGCGACGTATTGAAGTTCACAGGATAGGAGACTGGAGGGTGTGTATGTGTGAGTGTGAGTGTGTTGAAGTGCTGTGTTGATAAAAGTATCTTTTTTGTATTTAATTGCGTCTCAGCGTTATGAAAGTGTGGATATCTCTTCTGATGAGGACTTCAGAAGGTTCACTGTTTTAAGTGGCATATCTTAACTGACAGAGCAGAGTACTGAACGAAAGACACTGAGAGCACTCTCTTCTCCTTTGTGTGGGTGTGTATGTGTGTGTGTGCACGCATGTTCAATGAGAGAGTGTGAGAATCCAAGTTTGTGTTAATGTGCGCGCATACACGTGTCGACATCTGTTTAAGAAAAGTTTATGTCAGCGGCTGAGATAAAGTGGCTGGCAATATGCTAACCCTAGCCACCACAATGTACTTTTAAAGTGGCTACCTTGCTAACAACAGTTACCAAGCCACCTAGCTTTGTCTACGGCAAATAAAAAAAAGGTTTTATGGCCCATATTTATAATATTTTGTTAGATGGCAACTTTTGGTGGCCGTAGTAATTATGATGGCAGTCAGGTGAAGCGGTATAAAAAGCAACAAAGCAGCGATGCTGTTTTTCTGCAAGTCCAAGTAAAGTCTCGAGTATTTGCTGTGCGCCATCCGGTCTGCTTACAGCTCTGCATAACTATATCTAAGGAATCAAAGCACTTACTGTGTTATTATAACTCCTTTATCTACTAGCATACAGTATGGATGGTCGGGTTAATCAAGCTCAGGACCTCGTCCTGAATATTGATGTTTAAATCAAGTGTGACAGGAGAGTTATTTGAACTTAGGTTTGGTTCCGGTACATCACCTACATTAAAGAATATTTGTGACTGAAGTGACAAAGTGGTTATTTTAAAAGATACCAAAACATTTTCCTAAACGAGTAGTTTTCTTACCTCAACTGCGAGCATATAACAAAAGGTCCAGTGTTCCTGTCGCTGGTGTGTAACCGTCATGTTGGCTGATGATGCTACACAGCTCATTTAAGCCACTCCCACTTCTTTTGACTCCCCGCTCTTGTCCCCTTTAAGGAGTCATCACCCGGAAATCGCAATTTCTCTCGTGAAATCATGCATATTGGTGTTGGACCTCTGTTGAAACTTGCCTGAAAAGCTGGAGTTTGAAAGTGGCTTATTTTTTTCACTTTGGCTCTTTTTCCGAACAGGAATAGCGCACAATAGTGCGCATTCCTAAAGCACGAGATTTTGACTCTGCTCCTGTGGTGACATTACCACAGGAGGCTACTTGCATAAGCATCGGCTCACAGCCGTCCTCAGCCAGACTTTCTGAGTGAGCACGCCGAATCTGCTTATTTCTCTGTCATTTTCACGCCATACATCATGACCGTCAGCATTAAAACTCAGGTCTTACATGTAAAACACGAGTGTGAAAAGTAAGAAGGAAAAAAAAATGAATTTACCATTCAGAGACATCCTGCTGTAAACGTGTCTCTTCCACCGTCTCTGCCTCTTCACTCTCCTGTTCGGTTTCCGACTCCGGCTCGTACATAAATGCCTGAATTCCGTAAGGTGTGTGCGCCATGATAGGGGGGCTGTTTATGTTTTGGAGTCTGTGTGCATACAGCCTCGCCCCCCATTCCGGCTCTGTCCTTCCTGCGGCCAATCAACGCGCGCCTCATTACATATTAATACAATGCACATCCGGACTGGTCAAAACCTCGCGCATAATCTTGCGTGAGAAAGTTGCGGTATGAAAAAGTGTCAGAACAAGCTCTATGTTTGATTTAAAAAAAAAAAAAAAAAATTCTAATAAGTTTTAAGAATTGATCCAAAGCGATCCAAGAGGGACTGGATATGTAAAAAACCAGGTGATGACTCCTTTAAAGGTCAGCAACAATACACATTCATGTGACTCCACCGAAATTGAATTCTTTGCTGATGCAAAGAATTCATGTGTATATATGTTGCATTCATGTGTACCTCGCATGTGTACCTTCGGTTTGTGTGTTCAACATGGATGATGTTTTGCATTTCATCGCCCAGATTGTTTAGAATACAATTTGACAGCCGTGTCCTTTATTTGAGTGAAAAGTAAAGGAAACGTATCATGTAAGTCAGGAGATATATATTACAAATATGCATTTTACCATTGACCCAATGTTTGCTTTCGTCCGGCAGGTTTCACCACCATATGACATCAATTTGGGCACGTAAATATTCCCAATCTGAAATACGTATCAAGATTATTCCGACCTTTGTGTCTCTGCATGAACCCAATTATCAGGCCCATTCCACAGAAACAAACTGATTTCAGTCAGAAATGTGCTTTTACAAATGCTGATGTGCCTTTATCGCACATGTATGTATGTTTGTAGCTGTCTTCATCTGTGCACATGACTAATACATGAGTGAGTAACTCATCTTTGGTAGCCACAGTTATTGATATTGATGTATGACTCTCATACACACATTTGCTCACATACACAGACAGTGTTGTGCTGTGAGATCAGTAATTTGTAGTTAATCATTTGGGCTGAAGAGGGATGAGGTGGGGTGAGAGGGAGGGCTTAACCCCCCCTCCGCTCCCTGCCATCTCAGCAGCAGAGTGGCAGTGGTGAGGCACAGAGACAAATGATGCGCACACACACACACGCACACACGCACACACACACACACACACACACACACACACACACACACACACACACACACGTGCACACACACACACACACACACACACACACAATCTCTCTCTCTCTCTCTCTCTCTCCATGCAGAAACCTAATTAATTTTGTGCAGTGTTTCAGAATTGATTGTGGTCATTCCTAGTTCTAATTTTTCATCTGGTTTTCAAGGGCTTCCTTCTGTCTGTCATTGTTAATGTGAGTGTGTGTGTTACTGTATCAAAATGTACTTGTGCTCATTACAGGGTGTTGAATTTGACTGAATACATTTTATTTTGTGATGATTACCTGAGTGTGTGCATGCCTCCCCTGAAAAATCCCTCAGACTAAATACAATTTTAGAGAAAGCCAAAAACAAACAAGATTTTGTTGATTTTTTATTACCGCATTTATGTCCATTGCAAAAGCAAAGATCTTAATCTTGGATAAGCAGCAGAGCAGAATATGTTGAGCAGGGGAGATTGTGAAAAAATAACAGTGAATTCACATGAAATAAGCACTGCATGTGCTGCATTCGATGCACATGTTTTTTTTCTGATGTTTTGTGATTTTCAAATGTTAAGTTCCCACATTAAATCAAAATGTCCTATTTGAGATGTTTTAGTCATATGTATATATACATATATATGTATCTATTCTGACTTTTTCCACATTTAAAAGTGTTACCATGGAAAACTGAGAAACTTTAAAGTCTTTAAAACACATAAAATCACAACTTTAAATGTAAAATGTCTCAGTTTTCATGTGAAACAAACTGTTCACATCTAAAGATTGGTGAAACCACGAAGCTGAAAAGGTGTTTCCCTTTTATCACTAGACTTTTCAGGAACACACATCTCTGTGTAAGTAGGCCTTACTGTTGAAACCTTCTGGATACAGCAATCTTTTTATATTTACAATTCATTTTCCCATGCTTCAAGTTCTACCATTTTGATCAGTAAGACATTTTAATACTTTAAATAATGAGCATTGTACCCTAATGGAACTGTATAAAAGCTATAATATTTACATAATTGCCATACTGAACTGAGCTGAAACTCTAGTCATCAGATAGATCAGCAATTTGCACTATTGCCATGTTGTGTAATCAGTGTTGAAGAAATCGTATGAGTTGGTGCACATTTCCGGATGCATCTCTATCTTGAAGCCGTGTCACTTTAAGAAAATCCACTAGCCCTTAGAAATGAAGGAAATTAATGAATCTGATTATGGCTTTGTCTAATAGTTTATGCATCACAATTTCCTGTTTTTAATCACTACAGTAGGACTGTGCAGCCCAAGGGCACTGTTTTAATTCTTTTGTGTTACCAGCAAAAGCAGGAAAAAAAATTATAAGATTAATAATTGTTTTGCCAGGATCTAATAACAAGCAATAAAAACCAGCCAACCAGAATGCTGCCCCCATACCCAATCTGGGTGCTATTATTAGAAACCATCTTTTTCATGTGTTTTCTTCTTTCTTCCTGTTTAATCTTTTTGGTCCATTTTTCATTGACACTCATAATTTTGAATGTTTTTTCAATTCTGATCATATTTGAATCTGCTTATGAAAGAGGCTAATGTGGTCACATGAATAGAGAATGATCTTTTCTTCATGCTTCATTGTGATTTCACACTTCTGGCCAATGACAGGCAGGTTGATAGAATATTTACAGTCTCCCGAGGAGACATTTAGCAGAAACACATCACAGCTGATGTTCACCTGCTCTTTAAGACCTTATGCATGATTGTACGTGTGAGTCTGCAGGTGTGTGTGTGTGTGTGTCTATGAAGGCTTGACCTACCTGTGTGTGAGTGTCTAAGTGTGATCTGTTTCGTGTAGCAGAAATACAGAGAGTGACAAGAGTGTCTTGCTCACATGGCACCATAATGGGACTGACATTCTGTCAGTAACACAGCTGTAAATGCTCTCTTACTTCCTCTTTCTCTTGTGCTCCCTCTCTTCACTTTCTACACCCTCGCCATCTCCCTCCCCTTTCCTTTGTCTTTGCCTTCATTTAAAATAGGAAACTTACAGCACCTGTTTACCAGTGAACTTCACCACGGCATCTATGTATTGTTAAAATGATAAAAAAAAAATAGGGCCCATTTTACATTCTGAGTCTTCATGTTTGTGCCAAAATCCAGACATACCTCGTTAGCATTAGCAAATTAAAATTTTTTTGGATTATACAAGTGAGGGTATCCTAACTAGCTCACAGAGCAGGAAGATTTTGACAGCACCAATAGGGCAGGAAAACTGGAGGCAAGTGCACAGCAGACAACAACATTCAATACCAAGGTGAACAACAATGCTGCTTTCTAATGTCCAAGAGGAAACTGAGATATGTTACATAGACTGACATAGATTATTTTGTCAGGTTTTCTACCTAATGTGCCTTGTGGTGCTAAAGTTTATCAAATCACAAGCATGTTTGAGTAGAAAAAGACCCTGTTAGGCTGAAAAGATGCATGTGATGCCTTGATTTCACATTGTGTCTGCAACACGGTTTTGTTCTGTCCTCCACATGACGCTGTAGGATGTCAGTAGGATGAATGTCAGGAAATTTCAATAGGGGGCATATAATGAAAAACTGGTTACATTTGGTTGTTGCCTTCCAATCCAACTGTAAAATAAGACATCTTTGTCGTACTCTAGTCTCTTTGTGGGCTGTCTCGGTCAGGAAACATGGGTATCAACCATGCCCCTACAGATTTTGGTCTTTTTCTTGCTTCAAATGGAGGCTCATTTGAATAATACTGCCCCATCTACACCCATGGTTTGAGACCCTTGCAAAGGTTAGCAGGTAAGAGTTAACCGTTGCTGCACTGTTCCAAATCGGCCCAGAGCCCCAGTAGAGCTGAGTAGGGTAACTTTATTTTTGATGGAAATATCCCTGTGACAACTAGAAAACTCTTATATGTGCAACAATTTCACTTCAGAGGGCCAGTACAGGGCTACGAGCAAAGCACAGGAGCTCCTTTGAATCATCATCTACTCCCATCAGAGGATGTCAAGACCCAGTAGATTACTACATGTGAAAAAATAATTTATTTTTTGGC
Organism: Sparus aurata; assembly: GCF_900880675.1. Classification (NCBI taxonomy): domain Eukaryota; kingdom Metazoa; phylum Chordata; class Actinopteri; order Spariformes; family Sparidae; genus Sparus; species Sparus aurata. The sequence goes on from NC_044190.1 coordinate 12,791,052, forward strand.
AACTTCCTAACAGCTCTCTTCCTAACACCATACAAAGATTGTTACATACCTGTAATGTTATTGGCTTGCTGGGCAGCGAGGCCGAGGCCAATATGGATCATAGTCCTTCTCTAACATGTGTGGTATTGAAGTTTTTGGTTTAGAAGTATTTTTTGTGATGGTACTCACGGTAGAAGTTCAGCCCAACTCGAAGCTAAGAACACCAGCTGAAATAGAGCTCAGATAGAGGGTGAATATAGGGCTGAAATAATGGATAGTATACACCTAAAATAAAAATATGACCTTGAAAATTAGCTTAATATGTTTCCCATCTGGACCAAAGTGGTTTACTGACAGATAGACTGGCATAAGCTAGAGAAGGGAAAGACTTATCAGTTGTTGCACTGTTACTTCTGGTCTGTTTTGTGTTCACCCTGGTGTTTCAGAGACTACTTGCTTCAAATCCATTATGTACCATTTAATCTGTTGCCGTGGCAATACTACTCATTTCACAGATAAGAACTCTGAACAAAATGTCTTCCAGAGGGTATGAATACCTAAAACACCTCCGGTTCCTCCTGCTTTCCACAGTGTGGTGGGTGTTCTAGCTTGGTGGTGTTGAAGTCCATCTGGAAATGCTCAGAGTGTCCTGTCTCAAAGCTGCTGCCATCACCTCTCACAGTATTTCACTTTTTATGGACACAACCAGCTCTGGTGCTCTCTGTCTCCCTTTGGAGCTTCTTTGGAAACATCAGCCAGCATTTTATTTACAACCTCAGAGACATGCCTGTTCCCTACAGTGGGAGGTTGGTGCATAGTGAATATGTTACGATTCAGGCATATCAGCTCACAGATTTCAAGGAAAGAAGGAATGCATGTGTGGTTTCTGTGTCCATGGATCTGTGTGCACAGCTTACTTGTGTCAGAGGGCCCACTGTGGCTACAGTGTAAATCTACATTCTTAAAAGTTTAGTTTTCTAGAGTTTCTTAAAGCTTTATACAATATATCAGAATTGCATGTTCAATTGTGTCTTGGTGGCATTATACCATCCCAGTAGAAAGGTTTAAAATATCTCGTCTACAGCTAAGTTGTCTGGAAAACATGACAATAAATTCCTTTTTGTGGTGTTATTGATCTATTTTATGGTTTGAGCATGTTTTACATTACAATTAATTCAAAATCTTAAGGTATGAGGTATTGGGTTATTTTGTGTGGATGGCCTGCTAATACTAATAAAAATCATGCAAGTTGTGTACCTTTAATGCTTCCATGTCCGTTACTTTACTATCCTGCAAAAGTTATGAACTTTGAATCAGATGTATAGATTCAAGAAAAGGACTGATTCGAACACCATGGGCCTACATGGCTACCACACAAACTACAACTAGCCTAAAGTTCCCTCTTCTGAAAAGATACACGAAATTAAACTGTTCATACCCATTGCTATTGCTAAACGTAACCAAACTGGAAGACACAGAGAACATTAGAATTTCAAGATGTTACAGAGCCATTTTAGACAAGGTTATGTGCTTGTTGTTTGCCTGCGTTTTAACCTTGAAAATGTAAATGTAAAATGTAGTTTTCTATATGTATTCCTTATGGTGATTGATGCCATAGCTTTGACATGTTCTTTCATGATAATCAAATTTTGCTACTTTTCTTTTCATTTCATACTTCTCTTAAAATCCTAAATTGGATTTATTCAGTTTTTCCCCAAACAGCCAAATAACTTCACTGTCCACTTCTAAGGGTGTGTGTATCTGCTGGTTTAAATACAGGTCAACTCTGAGTGAATTCAGCACTCATCAGAGACTCTGGTTCCCTCTCTTCGACAGTCAACATTACAGAACATAAAAACCCGGCAATGGAGGTCACTGCTGTGGATCACTGCTGCAGTCACGTTGATAGACAGGAGTTCAATCCCAAAAGTTAAAGGGTGATGTCTGAGCTCTCCTACTGTTGGCAAAGAGCTCCAGATCAGGTTCAGAATCAGATCTGACTCCAGGTGTTTTTTCTCCTGAGGGTCTGGCTTTGCACCCACCTCTCTAGCTGGCTCTGAGCAGCTGCAGACGCTATACCTCCCCGCTCCGCCTGTCACTACCAAACCAACACTTGGCAATTGTCTTTTGTTTTGACAGAAAGTCCCTTAACTGCGAAATGACTTAGTAATTATATGTTTAGTTTTTGTTTCTATGTTTATTCTAGTCTCTGGTTAAAAAAATGTGAAAGGTGTTTTCATGTTTGTATTTTGACTTAAGAGTATTTTTTTGATATTCTAATCATTCCGTATTCCCATAATTTGACACCTTTTGTTTTTGGTTAATGCAGCCTGTAGAAACCGTATAAATGCTGCTTATCTGACTGTTATTACATCCTGTGCTGACAGTGTGTAGGAGTTGGTTTCTTAAAATTAGCTTTAATACTCATTCACTCCAGTCTTACTGGTTTGCATTAGATTATCTACGCTTGTGCACCTTGCAGTGGAATTTTAAGAATTAACATTAGAATTGTTATACTTTTTAATGACAGCACAGTTATTGAAGAAAAGGTCATCTGAAAGAAAAAACACCCCAGTAAAACTTCAACTCTCTTCAACTCATTTCAGATTTCTGACTGTAAAATCACATAATATTCCATGATTTACCTGAGAAATACATTTAAAAAAATGTGTCTTTAGAATACACCTGTATAAGGGTCTGTCGCATTCCATAAATAAACCAACAAGTGACCTATTGGATCCCTGGTAGGACATTGTGATGTGTGTGTGCATTAATATCTACATAAAAAAAATCTACCTACATACACTCATGAGGCTGTGTTGAGTCTACGTTGTGTAGAATGTAGCACATGAAATCATGTTGTGTTTGTGTGTATTTGTTTGCATGTTGTATGTGTGGTTAAGTGCGTGCACCTCTCAGTCAGCGACACTTCATTGTATGTGTGTGTGACATGCTAGCAGCCCCACTTGGCCAGCTGACAGGCCACTGTCTGATTATAAAGGCACTTTACTGGTATTAATATTAATGCCACTCCATTTTATTCAGGATGTCTGCCTGCCACTCCGATGAGACTGCACTTTACTGCTTTAAATGGTGTGTGTGTTTGACAGGAGGTGTGTGTTTGAGTGTGACTGCATATGTGTGTGTACATGCATACTGATTCATGTGTATTTGGCTGTGTCTCTCCAGCATAAATGCAGTTGTCAGAAAGAAAGAATCCCTCTTATCCATTAGCACCAAGGTAGTTTTAAACCTGACCCCTCCTTTTTATGGAATTATCTTTATTTCTACTCTGCATGTTTTCTTCTGTAGTGTGTGATTTTGTACTAAAACCAGTAGGTGATTTGTTAATTTTTAACAGGGGGGATAGCCCAATGGGAGCACCACTCTGCCCCGACACACCTATGTACACCTCCCAAAGGACATTGCTGCAGGACGCCTTAACCATAACTGTGACATTTCTAATTCTACAATTCCATTTTATCCAGTTATCTTTCTTCTCTCCCCACTACAATTGTCTTTTTATAACTGTATTAAAGTAATGAGTAAATACACCTTTAAATTGTCTGCAGTAGACTGAGTTTATTCAGGCAGGGTTTTCTCAGATTTCTCTCAATACACTACAAGCAGTCCTGTCATTTTAACTTACATGACTCACATGACCCCTTGGAATGTTTTACAATCTAAATTCCTTGAAGGACACACATGGAACATTGTGCAAAATAGCAGAGCCCAACTGATTTATTAGTATTTGGCTTTATCGATTTACCGGCTGATTTTAAGGTTTTAAAACCTTATATTTGAAAAGTATAATGCAGAAAAACATGCTTGGGGTAAGTAAAAATTGGCGTAATGACATAGTTTGTTCATCAGAGTGCATTTCAAAGGGGGATAAAACAGCTGGTGTCAGGCAATGTTACAGCTACCTCACTAATTGTTAAACTATAAACCATTACAAAAATGACAATTGCCAACATAACATAAGCCACCATGTTCTGAACAGACACACTTAAAATGCTAACAAAAAGTAACATTTTGGTTTAGTACATGAATAGCAAACATTTGTTGATCTGGTCATTTTTCCTTTTTTATACAATCAGGAGTCTGCACTGGGTGTTTCATAATCATACTTTGATTATGCCTTTCCTGTGTCTCTGACTTTCTGCCGGCACGATCTACTCTGTGCAGCTTGTTGCAGCTTCCGTCAAAAATAAACCAGGCAGCCAGATCGCAAAGCGGCCGTGCCCAGCTTGACTTAACTGTGTGTCAGAGCTGATCGCGGTCGCTTGTGATTTGTAACACACCATCTGCTTCTAGCGGATGGAGAGTGATTGGTTAACAAGGGGGATGATTTTTGGTAATTTTGCTTACAAGGGGGATGGCATCCCCCCTCATCCCCCTCAAACTGCCTACTGACTAAAACTGATCAGAATTGTTTTAGGTCCAATCTGAGGCAATGCAGACTTTAAAAAAAAACAGACATTCAAGATGCAAGGTCAAACTGTGGGAGCACTTTCACCATTCATTTCCTTCTCTCTATGATCACTGTTATTGTCTTTAAAGACCATTTCACATCTACCTTGTTGGTCTTGACTTTAGGACTTTTTAGTTGGATCCAAACCAAAATTACAGATGTGAAACCTACCCTGGACCATGCTTTGGTCTAACCAAATAAGGTGATCCTAGTGTAGATCAAGCTGGACCATGCTTTATTCCGTTTTATGTGTGAAGAAACTGATCTTTTTTTTGACAGTTCTGACTTCTGTACAAATCACACAGAGCTTTGGCAGGCCAACACTTAAAGAGGAAAAACATACATCTTGAGCTGCTGTACCACATGTAATCAGAATCAGATTCAGAAATACTATACTTTGATTTGCTGATCTCTTTGAGGTAAACTGTATACAGTGCAGTTGCCCCTTCTAAAAAATATCACTGCACTAGTACTAAAATACAAAAATTATTAAACAAACATGGACATAAAACTGTATGTGACCACTTTGTAGAAATAGCTGTATACCCAAATACTGTGTATATAAACACAACTTAGACTAGAAGTAGCCTATTAATGGAAAATTGAGATGTAAAAATATGTGCCTTGTAATACACTATAACTACACAGTATAGATATAAAATGAGTAGTAATAACATGTGTGGTAGCTGACAATCATTGATAGTATAAATAAATGCTATATGCTACAATAAGTAGAATATTGCATGATATTGGACAGGTATTTGAAACAAAAGTGGGCGAGTAGATATTGCAAAAAAATGTACTAATATTGTATTTACAGGTACAAAGACCAGTCAATTGACTCAGAGACTATGACACTATGAGGGACTAGTTAAAAAGTCTTATGGCCACAGGCAGTAATGACGTCCAGTGGCGCTCTGTGTTGCACCTCTGTGGAATTGACCAACACATTTATAGAGTCGGTGAGAGACACTCAGTGCGTTTACATGACACTCAAGAAAACCGAATTACTGGGTTAGTCCGACCATGATCGGATTTTTAAAATGCATGTATACACCTTAAGGGGGGTACACACTACAGGATAATCGGGACGATTTTTGTCCCGATTTCCCCCTTACGATCAAAGCCAGCAAAGGCCCGATTATCTGATGTGTGCAAAGGACATCGTGTCTGATTGTCCTGTGGTGTGGGGTGTGTTAAGAGTGATTTTGTCCGGTCGGATCCTCTCGGAATGCGTCGGAAGGAGAGATCGTAAATAATGAACATGTTTAATATTTGCGACTAGAAATCCTGTAGTGTGTGGGGTGTTCCGAGCGGAGCCGATCACGCACAGCGTGTGATGTCACGTGTACCGGACCAACAGCCAATCAAGAGTCAGCTGTGTCAGCTGTGTTTCTCCGTCAGCCTTTTGTTTACCTGTTGCCATGGTTACACGCAGTACCGGGGGCCAGAGCGTACAGTGCTGCTGTCGAAGCTATCTGTAATACTTCTGACAATTTTTACTCACCTCCAACTCGCGCTGTAACGCATACAGCCCACACTCTCGCCGTCTCCATGACTTTTTCCATAGCCGATTTGTTTTTGTTTTTGTTTTTTCAGTTCGTCCGCCATGTTTGTTTACACTGAAGTCACGTTTGACCACGCGAGATTTGTAATATTTAGCGTGAAGAACCTGATACTCTGCTGAAGAATCGGTTAGTGTGTGGTGTGCACTACGGAGAACACCACACACTATAAGATCAGCAGAGAGAGATCTTGTGCGATCTGTCTTTTGTTATCATCAAGTGTGTGGTCTCCTAATCTGTGAAGGTTTGAAAAATCCTGTAGTGTGTACCCGCCATTAGTCTGACTAAAATTGGACCGGATTGGATTTCTCATAGTCGAATTAAGACACCTAGATTATTTGATTGATAGTCGCATTACTCCTGCATGTATACGCTCTATCAGACGAAATGTACAAAGATGTAGCTTCGTCTCACTCTTCGTATGCCATCTTTCTCGAATGCCGAGGCAGTTTGTTGTTGCTGGTGATGTAAAGAGGTCAGATGGAGGTGGCTCTGTTACCACTAGTTGAAGTGGGTGCAGTGCCACCTATCGTAGTGGGGAATGACATGCTCCGGCCAATAATCCGATTTTCTCACCGGCATGTATACTCGGATAATTGCAGTTGTCTGATTGAGTAGCATAGTCTAACTATGGATGTAATCTGACTAAGATGTGCATGTAAACGTACTGAGTATTCAGGATGCCACATAGCTTGGACATGTGGAGAGCACTTGCATAATTGACGATTTTATTAGTCATAGTTAAGTTAATTGGTAAACAGAGCTGACCAGATCAAATGTATTCAGTTTAAAAACAAAAACCTTAACCTGGATTTGGTTTCAGTTGATAAATGGCAATGCTAATCAAAAAACCGTAACATTAACATAAATGCATGGAGCCATTTTGGTGTTGCTCCTACAATATCTTACTTAACGTTGCTCCAGGTATAATTACAACTGACTCTGTTTTGTCACAGCTTTGCGACTCTGAAAAAAAGACAGGCAAAAATACACGCATCAGAGAAGTTATCCTTTGCAATACTTCTTGACCATTGTGAGAGTATCCATTTTAACGCAAACAATGTTTTTTTCTTAACGTAACCAAACTGTGACAGAAAAATGAAAAGACATGGAAAATAATAATAAGAAAAAATGTTAATGTTCTCATCAGGGTCCAAACCCTAGTCTCTTGAGTGAGAGTCCTGCACTCAACCCAAGAGGCCACAAATGGTTTGTTCAAAACGTTGTGTTTTCGTGGTTAGAAATGATGATCGCCATAATGAGTCGCAAAGCTTTGATGTCACAACAGCATGATCATGGTCATTTGCAATGATGATCTTGGAATAACATGGCATTAGAGACCAATATAAATACAGGCTAGTGACAATGCCTGTGTTTTGCAAGCGACTACTACCCAAAATGAATGATAGCGGTGTTGCGGTGATGACAGAAATTTGTTTTCCCCTGTCAAGAATTTTTTCAGATTTTTTCCAATCCAGGGAGTTTTACCAAATGGAGAAATGTTGAAGAGGAAATGTCCGCTTAGTGCTGATGGAAGATGAACACAGAGCTAGGTCCAAACAACTATGGTGGTTGGTTTTCAATTGCAGCTTGTTTAGTGTATAGTTTTCAAAAGTCGAATACTCTGAACAAACAGACAGAGTTTATCTATTAGACAGAGAGCACACAGACACACAAACACACACCTCCCCCATGTGTATCTATCTTGTTTTTCTCTTGTTGGTTGTTGTGTAGGTCGTCCCCTCCTCTGCTTGCCATCTGGGAAGTCTCTCTCTCCATCCATTATGGCCATCCTGGGACAGAAACCCTTCAACACCAGCATGCCCCCATAATCCCCACACACATTAACATGTAGACGCACACTTGCACACACACCCATATATACAAACAAACACAAACTAATGGTAGCACACTTGAACTCTAACATGTACAGGCCAGCACAATGACACAAAGAAAAATACAGCCACGCTAATAACATACAAACAACACAAACACAGATGCTTACACATATATTGCAGTCAGTTCTGCTGCTTTGTTCACTCTTCATCCTGTGCATTACTTTATGTCTAGAACAGACAATTCACAAGCAAACCAAACAAAAGAAGAAGAAAGACACTGCTGTTTTACATCTTAAAGACCAAGAGAAATTTAAATTTTTGGTGGTGTATCTCTCTCTTCATACTGTGGATAACTGTCTAAAACATAGGTTTTGTAAAGCAAGCTTTATTGCTGAGCTGCTCCAAAAATCCAAAAGCAAAAAAGCAAGCAAGAAAGGGCAGGCAAAAGAAAATCCAAGAGGAAAAAAGGGAAATACAAAACTGAGGACAAAGACCAGGAGCTACGGAGAACAACGAGGGAACAACGAGGGAACACAGAGGACACAGGAAGACCAGGGAACAGGCACAGAAACACAGGAGATGCAGCAGACACACAAAAAAAAACAGACAAACTGACAAACAGTGATGGGCAAACACAGGCTTGAATACACAGGAATGATTGACAAATAAAACTGGTGAACATAGAAAAAGGCAAGAAAAAGACAAAGACAGGATGTGGAAAGTCACAACAAGACACACAAGGAAAAAAAGCACAACAAATGAAACAGGATATAACTAACAAAAAACCCAAGCCATGACACATGCAGTAACCCTAAGATTCCACTGGAAGCATGTGCATTGCATTCTGGCTCTGGTATGGCTTTGCTCTGTCACCTTGCAACCCCCACCAGCTGCATTTTGAGTCCGGCACGGCGCAGCACTGCCAGGCAGCTGGAGTTGCAAGAAGGATGGAAGGATTGTTCCCAACCAAAGGATTAAAAGAAGTGCTTGTCTTTGTCACTTTTTTGAGATTATTGTGCTGGCTTTGAAAATTAACCAGATGTTACGTTGTTGTTTTGGTGTGGGATTTCCTGTCTGCTCTGTGCTGATTGGCTGAATTGCTGCGTTGTTCTCCAGCACCCGGCAAAAGCAGAAGTCTTACATATCTGCTCCGGCACTGCCGGAACTGGGACAGAGCAGTGGAGCCAGTGGAAGTAAGCTGCCGTGGTGGAGCCGTAATGGAGCATGCCAGAATGGACACGTATCTGGTGGATTCCATGCAGTGTGTTACTCTTCAGAGGTTCTTGAATGGAATTCTGGGAGATGTAGACCTGAAAAAGAAAACATGGCCGCTCAAGGTCGAATGAATTTTAAAAAATAATGAATCGTTAAGACTTGACCACAAGTCATGTCTTTAATGCTCAGAACAGAACAGAAGGATCACATTTGTCCGTGCACTCATAACTCTGTCAGGTATATAAAAACAGGACCCGAATGCAGACATGAAGCAGACAAGGTTACAACACAGAGTCCAAAGATCCAAAGATCCAAAATGAGACAAAACAGTAGGGCAGGTAACAAAACCTGGCAATGAAGAGAACCCAGATCACTGTAAAACAAAAACAGAGAACAACCATAAATCCAATGGAAACACAAATGCAGAACATGGAGAGCACATGAGGACCGGGGAGAGACATAGGAACGCAGGATGATGGCAAGATGGCAACAGGAGTGATGTGAGGACTAGAACTGAACAGAGACAATAGAAAGGGGGGAGAGGAAAACACAGGCAAATATACAAAACTAAACTAATGGAAGGGGGCTGCAGGTGGAGAGACACTGGAAACCAGACAGTGCTAATGAGACTGATGGGAGACAGGTGTGGGGGATCAATCAGTGTGGGGAGGAGCAAAGTAGCATAGGTGAGAAGGAAGTAGAAAGTCACAAGACACAAACCACAAATTAGAAAAGGAAAACACCACAAACTGAAACAGAATCATGACAGACTTGAGTACTAACACTATCACAGCTGTTAGGACCAACCTAATGTCCTCACTGAGGACTTCCCTCATCCCTCCTTGTGAACACATCCACCTACTGATGACCACCTCTTCATTGTGTTCCTCTCCTATCGGCAGCAGTGAGCTTCAGACGGAGAGAGAAAGAAAAAGCGAGGCGAGGCTGATGACGACGCTGGGCTGAAGCTCGGTGCAAAGCTCCGGGTTATCAAACTCATTAATCTACATGCCATAGTCCCCGGATGAATAATTGTGCGTTGAATTTATCTGCCAGTGTGATAGCTACAGCTCAGCTCTCCCCGCGCCACACCCGACACGGCATTGTGTCTCAGCCTTGTAATTATTACACGCTTTGTCTTTGCTTGGGGTGGAGGTGGGTGGAAGGTGGGTGGCTGGGGTTGGAAAACAGAAACACACTCCCACCTCTTCTGCTGCTGCTTTTCATGAGGAATAATCTTGCCGCCCCTCAGTGTGATGCTTAATATTCCCACCCACCCCCACCCACCCAAACCATCTCATATAGGAAACATGACAGGAGACAAAACCCGGACACTAGTTATAGCTTGAAAAATAGGCATTTTACATAGTTTTTATGTATGAACAAAGAAACATTTGATATAAACTATAAACTGAAGAAAAGACAATCTCAATTTCAACTCAGCTCTCAGGACACCAAAGGAGTAATGTTTTTATAACCGCATTTCCTTTTGAAAAAAAAAAAAATTGTTTTAATTGTATTCATTAGGCTTATAAAATGTTCCAAATCTAGTAATCTGAGAATCTATTTACTTACTATTTACTAGTTAGAACTGTACAAACAAAATTAATGATTAGGGTCACAAGTAGACATTGCTGCGTTTTGAATGGATGGATGTAAAACTTGTTGGGGAAACACTGACTTACAGAGCAGAAAGCAGAAAATCCAAAAAATGACAATGGATGAATTTACATACTTCGTGTCACAAGGAGTCCAGACCAACCACAAACCACTTGCAAAAAACTGAACTGGTAAACCTGGTAAAGGACGCCCGGTGGGGGACACCTTATCGAGCATCATGGACTCTGTACGACAAACTGAATGCACATTGGAAGCTGTGGGGTTGTCACCTAAGCAACCCCTTCAACATGTAAGTTGTCACGTGATCAATTTTTCAGATAAACATATTGATTATACCTTCTTTGTTTGACAGCTCAAGAATGGTCTATGGCAGCGGTCCTCAGCCTGCGGGGCCCCTGAACTGTTATTTCCTTACCATGTGTTTTGGTTGGGTCAGCACGTGTACATTGGGACTTGTCTCCATGCCAACGATACAAAGACAGCTGGGTCACTCACCGCTGCGAGCGCAACTTTTAACTTTCACTTTCGTTTTCGGAGCAGTTCGCGTATTCACATTTCGCCGGTGGTAAGAGATTGAAAATGGCGTGTTCCAAGTACACTTCTACAGCAAAGCAGACAGTGAAAACCAGCAACTCAGAGAAATTGGAACTTAAATTTTGCATTAATTCTCCCTCCAACCAGGACAAGACCCACGGATCTGACAGTGCAGCGGTAACAGATACTTGACCTTACGTAGTTTAACATCTTAGCTAGTCTCATCATATATTTTCACGAAAAGTGTAATGGACGGGGAGTTTCTCCCGGCAAACACCCTTTCACTCACAGTGCCAAAATTTTTATCATCCTTGTTAAAACTCAACACCGTTTAATCACAGAACAAATGACGTGAATTAACCCACAACCATCTTACATGTCATCTTATTCACAAACACATTCAAGAACCATAATTACACCAACACCAACAGGGTTACACCCCGCCTTTCCCAAACCCTGCTGTTCCGAACACAGACTTCAATTCATCGTAATGGCGGGGTTTCCCTTTTTTTCAAAGACCCCGCTATTCCGAAAAGTCTATTGGGGAAACCCCTCCATTCCGAAACCCCCCCACTCCGAACGGACACAATCAGAAAGGAAACGGAGGCTGCGCATTTATCCTTTTTTTCTTTGTGGGTTCAAACGGATCATGTGGCTGATTAACCGCAAAACAAGCCTACTTCATATTAATGACATAACTCATTATGCTTAGCTGGACAAATGGCTATGTTGAATTGAAATTACTTTATCATGCTAAATATCCGAAATTGTATGAAAATTGCTCCAATGCGTTATACCGATCTTCGTGTATATTCAGACACAGGCTGATATGGGTTCTGAGCAAAGGAATGTCTGTTTTCTCCCCCGGTCTGTTGTCAGCGGGAGCGGGGGCTGCAGGCTCGCGCCTGGGTGAAGTGGGCTCAAGCCAGAGTTCAGCCGGGCTCGAGCCAAGCGGGGAGAGAAAAAATGTGTATTACTTTTGCTCTGTGGGAGATCTCCCACAACAGAGTGGATGAGAAAGCAAGGGGGACAGATCTGCCCAGCAAACATCAGAACGCAGAGTGCAGCCTTTGTCTGTCACCTGGTTCAGCACCCTGGACAGCTGCCTGCGTAACTGGATGTGGGAATTTGATGCATTTGAAGCCACGACATTTGGTTTAGAAACGTCATATATAATAACATTGTTTCGAGTCGTAAACAGTTCTGTAAGTGTAAGAAATAACAATCAATTAGGCTATTAGTGTTAGTCCTTCTTCATATAAAGTTGTGTTACAGTCGCACAGCTGGAGACCGCTAACAAAGTTAGAGACAAGAGAGACAATGAATGAAATCCCGCGAAATGATGTGCGGTCAATATGACCGCTTATGGCTGAAATAGGTAAAACAAATCATATTTTCTTTTCCTTTTGTGTAATTTATATAAAAACTATTCTCAATTAAAATACAGACACTTTTAGAAAAATGGTTAGAAGTAAATTTAAATGTCAGGCGATGTTTTCTTCATGGAAATTATTTTTCGGGCAAGAGAGAGGGAGTGCGGACGTGGGATCCGTTGTGTGACAGCGGAGCGGAGGGTCAGCAGTTGAATTTTGCACGCACGGTCAGTAGTATTAGTAGGTGTTTGAGGTTTTTTACGTTTGCGGACATTATTACATTCAATGTAATTATGTAACAGCCTTTGCGCCCTTGCCTTACAGCGCCTTTGCGTGCGCACAGTTTACGTGTGTAGGCCTGTGGTCATGATAGTCTATGGCTATAAGAGATGGATACACAATCAATTTCATGTAATGTTTATTGAATGCTTTTTTGAATTGCTTTTTTTTTTCAAAGACAAACTGAGCAGCAGTGCTCAATCCACTCATACCTTGTTAACCTTCCACAAAGACAAGTTATGTTAAAACGAACGAGCAGAGGGGTCATTCCCCGGCAGATCGCACCCATGGGCCACAGTTTATTTCAGAATTGTGCGAGTGCGGCTGGAAGTGGGGATTCCAGCACCACGGATAGTGCATGTAAAAAGATGAGACAAACGTTTAAATGTGTTTGCTGCAAGCGAAAATATACTATATAATAAATGAAGATAGTGACATAGGCCTATTAGCAATAAAAAGCAATGAGTTGTGTGAATGCGGCCGGTGAGCGGACGGCAGTGTTTGATGTAGGAAGTAATGTAAACTTGAAAATCAATTTCGGAAAAGCGGTGTTTAATTTCAGAACGGCGGTGTTTTGAGGGGAGGGTCGGAACAGCGGTGTTTCGGAGTGGGGGTGTTTCAGAAGGGTGGTGTTTCGCAATGGAAGGGTGTCGGAATGTCACGGCGCCCCCCACCAACAGAATACCCAAGAGTCATTGTGCCACAGTCCACAAGGTGCGTTACAATATGCCAGGAGAAGCTGTGATGAAGATTTCCAGTTTGAAACTGCATTATGAGACGAAGCATAGGAATTTTGAAGAGACATTTCCTCAAAATTCAGAGATAAGCACAACACAAATAAATGCACTGAAATCGTCATATCAAGCTGCAAGCAGGATTCTTGTCACATCTATGTCACAATGAAATAAAATAATGCATGACTGAAGTGATGGACACAATGTTTGAAGGCAAACAAAAAAAGGAAATATTCAACTATGTATTTTAATTTATGTTAAAATGGAAATTACATTTTATTTTAGTTCATATTTTGTTGTTTAGAATGAAAAGGACATTTTGTTTTGAATATTACAGTATTATTGCATGTGGCCTGACCGACCTCAATACATGGACCTTTGACCTTTTGTGGCCCTTAAGATTTGTATTTGAGCACTCCTGGTCGTTGGTGCCAGATCATCCAGTAACCCCTTGTTGATGACCTTTGACCTTTGACCCCTTTCCAGATCCACACTTTTCTGAGAAGTTGGTGGGGATCTAAAACAGAGTTACAAGAGAATTAATTTAAGATATATATATATATATTTATATAGATGTAATTTCATTTGGCCTGGTTGCTATACTTTCCAGTAAAACACCCGCTGATACGTTAGACAGTGAAGCAGAAGGCCTGCAATCTTGATTTGCATGACAAATTACTTCATCTGTGAACACGGTGCGTGAGTCATGTTAAATAGATGTGCATCAATGTGGCTGTTTGACAGTGTGTCATAATTTATTTAGTTATATGTTGTTTTATGACGTTGTTAGATCCTCATGTGTCTTGTTGTGACTTTTCACTTGTCTTTGTCTTTTCCTGTCCCTTTTGTTTTACACCCATTTTTCATTTGTTAATCATTCCTGTGTATTTGAGCTTTCCCCTCGCTCTTTGTCAGTTTGTCTCTTTTCATTCTGCGCCTCCTATGACTATTCCATCATCTTTGTTGCTTGCTTTGTTCTCCATAGCATCTGGCTTGTCCTCAGTTTCGTATATCTGTCTAGTTTTTTCTTGGACTTTCTTTTTGGATTTCGAATGTTTTGAGTTTTGATTTCAGTTTATCAGTAGAGCTTGCATTTTTGTTTCTTTCACCTTCCTGCCTTGCTCTGTCTACAATTAAGTCCCTACCATTTTTACAAACCTTAGTCTGACTTACGGGGTGTCGACTGTTTGTATAAAGTATGCCATTGGTCACTTATTCCCCCATCTTCCTTCCACTATCTGTGTGTACTGTTTTCAAAACCCCCAACACTACATGAAACAACAGCCTCCTGGCAACCTACATGCTGAAACCAAGGCCATTATATGATATCTGGACACAGCCGTGGAGGCCAAGCCCCATTCATTACTATGAAAGCTGCTCAGTGGCGTGTTAAGGCAAAAAGACACTACCTATTTTTATTAGCTTTTTTAATGCCAGAGGTAACCTCCCCTACCAAGTTCCCCCAACACTATTTTGGTGAACCATCGCTGCATTTTTGGTGAAATGCCACCTCGGATGACCTTAATGCAATGAAGACAAAAATTCCCACGATCCTTAACGTCTTTTGTTTTGTTTGATTATGGGACAGAAAATTTCATACGTGCGTTTAAATGTAAGACCTCAGAATTTTTCAGATGGACAGAGACAAACTAATAGTCCTCTGTGTCTGCTGAATGTATATTTTGGCAACTTTTAACATGTTTGACATAAGGTGTTCATATTCTCACAGCTTATGTTAACCATTTGTTGCAGCAACAAGTTTTTTTTATTATTATTATTTCCTCGGTTTGTTTGAACGTTCATGCATGTGAGTGATATGCATGTATGCTAAACGAGAGTGTACAGACATGCTTCACAGCTTTACCACAAATACACCCCCACAGCGCAACATGTGTAAATAGCTCAAAGGTGCTTGTCGGTTCTTTTGTCTTTTTGATCTGGGGTGTAGTTTTCCAGATGAAGTAAGAGCAGGAAACATGAAAGAACAAATAGCAACGGTGGTGAACATGGCAAACAGGTAAACAGACTGTGTGTTTCCAGCTCTTCATGCTATTTATCTTCAAACAACTCTTTGCCACCCTGTTGGCTTTGAGTATGTATGTGTGTGTGTGTGTGTGTGTGTGTGTGTGCACAATCCTCAGTTCTGCTGGTTGTCACACATTACAATTTTGGAATGTTTATGTGTAATCCAAAGCATAATCAGCATTGTCAGAACTAGAAAACAAACAAAAAAAATCATTGGCCAGATTTGGACCCAAAATGCAGTGAAATGTAACCTTAGCCTGGTGAATCAATAAGGTCCGTCTGACAGAGATTTTCACCATCAACACAAGCTGCATTACCATCCGTCAAATGAATTTTAAGCTTTGTTTATGATGTGTCACCAAAAAACTGCCAGTTTTTAGTGTGAGTCGATCTGCAGAGATGAATGAGTATACATCAGTGTGGGTTGTAGCTACATCAGAAGGAAAGATCAATCAGAAAGGGGAACTGTTAAGTATAAGGTATTGGGTTCATGATAGATTTGTTTCATGATGATCAAAACAAAGAAATGCACTGTAGTGCAAATGTGTCAATGGATGGCATTACAGCTACATTGGTTACGTGTTCAACAGACTTCGTAGCTGATCCATGGTCAGACTTTGATCAGGCCCCATTTTGTTAAGCTAATGTAATTCTTTGACATTCATTATGAGAATATGGTTACCAGAGAAATCAGTCCAAATGGTTTCTTAACAACAGGCTCGCTGTGCTTATCTGAACGACTGTTCTCTCTCAAAAGCAACAGTGGATGTGTGATGTTGTTACAGCACTACAAAACATGTGCTTTCCTTCAAACACACAGATTCAAAGGGGCAGGTCGTCTCTCAAGACGGCCGTTTGGAAATGCCTGGTCACGTCTTTTTTCATAAATGCCAGCAAAGACAAATGAAGCATCTTGAAGGGTTGTCCCATCTCATAGTGGGAAATCACTGCACCTTGTAGTCACTCTGAGGGGCAAGGTAGCACTCAAAAATTATGGGAAGGAGGTAAGGGGTTAGATATAAGTATATAATATCTGTGATCTGACATGTGTTTACTTTCTGACTGAGATGATAAAATGTTGCCAAAACCGAATTTCCCCAAAGACTGTGCCACCTTGCTCTCTCTCTATATTGGTCTGGAATGTAAGTAGGTACTGTACTTCTGTCCCATGCAAACATTGCATTTTTCAAGGGTTGGCAAAAGAAAGCTGGGGGGATCATGAAAATACAACACACTGCTGGACAATGGGCCAAATATATGGTGGCAAAATAAATCACGCTTTTAGTGGGTAATATTATTCAATAAAATCCCAAAGCAACTGCTGGAGTCACCGAAGGGACTTGCCTCCCATGAGCCTAAAGGTAAAGATAGCTTATTTGTGTTGAGCATGTAGTTTACATTCTTCAATTTAATCCAAGTTAGGCAGCAGTTTCCCAGGTGATTCCATGCTGGCGTAGAAAACAACTCATTTTCACAAGTGAATCAAGACAATCATGACTGTCTTAAGGACTGTTGTTGTGCCGCTGTTCTTGGTTCTTTATGGTTTTTTTGGTTTTCAGTTCACATCTTCACATCATACCATACCAGGCGAATTTACGATTTATTTCAAACAAACCACATGTGATTGTGGAAAGATAAACCAGCAGTGTTTTGTTGAGTTTTAATTCATTTATGTTGAGTTTTAATGAAGTGCGTATTATGTTAAGTTAACAAAACAATAAAGAGTCTAGGGTTGTATTCTTCTGTTTAATAAGGAAAATAGATGTGAGAATGTTTAGTTTCTTGACATGAATGAAGTTGTTCTGTGCTACTTATGAGACCAAGTGGCAAACTAAAGTGGTTATCAGACTATTGCCTCTTATGATAGAAAATAGTATTATATGACGAGGATAGGCTGGGGCTAACTGCAAGTTAGCACCCAAACCCGTAGACATCTCTGTCTTTGACATAACTTCACACTGTATTTTTTCACACTCTCAAGTTGAAGAGTCAGTTCAGAAATTGCTAATGTGTGTTTTTTTGGAAAGGCATGGCAAATTATCTACTTTGAGTTCACTCCCACTGGGATTTTATAAGAATTAGTTGGGTGCTTTAAACAGCTTTACAGTTATCTGATTGCTTTCTAACTTGGCCATGATCCATTATTGACACTGCTGCAGTTTCCATCAAATGTCCTTTTACAAAAAAAAACAAAAAAACATGGAAACCAAGCTGTATTTTATTTTTATTTCTTTGCCATAGAATCCTAGGGGGTAATCACTGTGTGGTTTTGTAGCTGCACATGTGTGTGTGTGTGTGTGTGTATGTGTGTGTGTGCGTGCGTGCGTGCGTGCGTGTGTGTGTGTGCGTGCGTGTGTGTGTGTGTGTGTGTGTGTGTGTGCGCCCTGAAACCAGCTTGCCCTTGAGACAACCTCAGGTTGCAGATCCGGCTCAAAGACAGCACTGTGTGTTTAATTTGTTTTTACCTGCTGGAAGGTCATCAAGCCTGGTTTGGTGGGAGGCTTGGATAGGTGGAGACGGGTGAGCATTTCCTCTGATTATAAAAGCCTAAACAGGCTCTCTCCCAATGTCACATTTATCATTTTCAAACAGCTAATATCTCCGGATGAAACAGAAAAATGATGGCGACCCTACCCCTGCTGTTCCAGCAGTGGACAGAGCGGCTTGTGGAGGGTGGAGGGAGTGAGGGTGGACACGGGTCAACCTTCAGATGCCCCCGGTTCTGTCCAGAGAGAGGGGGAGAGAGAGAGAGAGAGAGAGAGAGAGAGAGAGAGAGAGAGAGAGAGAGAGAGAGAGAGAGAGAGAGAGGTGATGTATTTTAAAAAGCTCTCCTGACCTGTAGGCACCCAGTTGAATGTTTGCTTAAATGGACAAGCCGTAGTTTTAGAATGTGCTTTGTGTAGCAGATTTTTAAATGCACTATTACATTTCAAAGGACACATATGTTCATCACACACACACTCTCTCTCTCTCTCTCACGAACACACACACACACACACACACACACACACACACACACATGCCGAGGTCCACACAGACACACACTTATTGAAGCTGCATAGGGCATTTGTGTCAGCCTGAAGGTTTCTGGCAAGGTCCTGTGGGTAATTCCCATTCACCTTGTCTGGGGTCTGTGTGATCACAGAAGAGTGTGTGTATTATGTATGTATGTGTGTGTGTGATTGTGTGTTTTGTTTGGATGCTTCTTTTGCTGTATCTGACTCATTTTTATGAGACAGAAGTAAGGAAAACAGAGGAAGTTTTGGAGGTCACAAACAAATCAGTCACTACCTTGTAATGCGTGTGTGTTTGCGTTACTGCATCTGTGTTTGTTTGTTTGTGTGCTTTTGTGTGTGCGTGTGTGTGTACTCCAATATAGTGGCAAATTGAGGAGAGCGTGCTGTTGTGACTACAGGTATTTGTGGAGACTGTCTATATGCAAATGATAAAAGGATGTGAACATAATGACCCGGCATTGAGAAAGACCATGGCGCTTGGGCTGTTTAGAATAGAAGGAAGCAGTAACAAAAACCTCATGCAGCTGCTGTGTAGGATGCTGGGAAGTGAATGTCTAGCAAGTTCAGTTGCCTGTTTGTGTGAGGAAAAATGTATGGCATAGAGAAAGTATGAGGACCACCTGGTAATGTATGCCAAACAAAACTCAGAAGTTTGAAAACTTCAGGACAGTTCATGTCAATGATGTATATAAAATTAAAAGAATTAGAGATTAGTAATTTTAGTGACTTTAACTCTGATGCTGAAAAGTAGTGCATGCACAATGCTGTTGGAAAATCAAACCCAAGTGACAAACATGTCGACATAGCCTCCGTGAAATACCATGTGAATTTGGTAATTTAGCACACTAAAACTGTGTAGCAGCCAAGCAAAGTTTCCACAAAGGAAAACACCAATTTGTGTAAACTTCTTGTACATTTCAATCAAGAGAGACTACTAAAAAGAGGGAAACATTATCAGTGTTGTCATACAGTAACCCCCAGTGAACTGCAGACACTGGAATTGGTGAAAATCAGATTGGAATTTTTTGGGAATTTTTTGGGAATTTTTTAACCATATCTGTCCTATTTTTCATTGCCTATGAGTGTTTTAAGTCACATTCAGTGAACAGCTCATGAATTGCTTGTTATAACTTGACGATTTGTGGTAAAATTCTATGTGATGTTCAGTGTTGGGAATAACTGCGTTAGAATAAACGGCGTTACTAATGGCGTTACTTTTTTCAGTAACTGGTAATCTAACTAATTACTATTTCCATCGTTACAACGCCGTTACCGTTACCGACTATTAAATGTGTCGCGTTACAAACTGAAGCTGATCATTGAAGCTGTTGTCATCTGACTCGGCTCTCAGCCACCGGAGCTGCAGAGCTGTTTTATTTTCCTCTAGTGAGGGAGGAGGGAGGGGCGAGACAACCGCATAAGTGATGATGATTGGCTCTCTAAGGTAGAGCGAGAGTTCTTAAGCCAATCAGTGGCAATGTTCGGTTTACACACAAACCACACACGCACACAGCAGCCTCTCACACACCAGCTAGCAGAGGTGAACTGCAGCAATGGCGAGTCTGGAGGGAAAGTTAACGTTTTCAAAGTGGAAGTACAGACACTACTTTAATCTCTTTTGTCCGCGTCCGTTGTAAGCAACTCTGATCTAATGAAGCATCTCTCAGTGGCACATCTCTCCGTTCCTGACGCTGTTGATGATGACAGCAGGCCAGGTGTGGCTAACGTGAGCTCCGCTAACAGCTTCACAAAAACTTGTGACACAGACTGAACTGAATGCAATGATAGGCAGGTATGTTGTTGTTGAGAACTTGCTCCTGTTATCAACAGCTGACTTAGACTCCTTCAGAGCACTCATTGGCAAAATATCGGGGAGAACAGGTGCCGGTCCGCCATGCAGGAAGACATTTTCTAAATACATATGTAGATGCCGAGTACGCTAAAATGACTGCCGAGCTCAAAAGGGGGAATAAATAAAAGTAACGCAATAGAAACTTTTCCTGGTAACTAATTACTTTTATGGTGGAGTAATTCCATTACTAACTCAGTTACTTTTTGGGAGAAGTAACTAGTAACTATAACTAATTACTTATTAAAAGTAACGTGCCCAACACTGGTGATGTTGCAGACACACTTGTCTGTACACTCTCATTTAGCAGACATGCGTATCACTCACATGCATGAAAATTCAAACAAACCTAAAAAATAATGTATTTTTGGGCCACGTGAGGGCAGCTGCAGCAAACTGTTAACACAAGCTGTGAGAATATTGACACCTTATGACAAACATGTTCATGAGCAGATGCACAATTAATCAGTGCCCCCAAATGTCTAAAAAGGGCCAGCCATTCTGTTTCATTTGTGGGCAGGTTGGTCATAAGGATTTTGCCTTGGACTAGGTTAAAATGGAAACACAAGTTTTCCCCCATAACATTTCCAAATGATATTATGGTTGACTCTCATAGTTGCTTTCCTCAGAGTCACAACTACCAACATCAGAGGAGAAGATGTGAGTTTACTTTCTCATTATTCACAGAAAGAAATGATGCCAGGCCACCAGCCTGACTGCATCACAGTTCAGAATTCATTTTCCCAGGAGATTTTATGACTGCTAGTAGATTAAATAGCTTAGTGAAAGCAAAGTTAATAGGAAACCAATCTAAACAGTATGGATCAACATTCACTTTACGATATGTCAGCATGCCAGTGCAGTGGTTAGCAACCCTGGGCTGCTGCAGTAAGAGACAAATCCTCTGTACACAGGACGCCTGCTTTACCAACTGAGCTACTAGGGCACCCCAAAGCAAAATAAATCTTTAGCTTGGCAAAGGCTTTGATCACAATGAACAGTAGAGAAAGAAAATCTGTACCTGACTCATACAACAGTCCTTGGAATCTTGTTCTTGAAGAGGAAATTCTAAATACACTAAAAAGTGGCAATTGCAGGTAGACCTCTTAACTCATGCAGTCTTGCCACTTTTGTCTGTTCATACAAGATGTTCTTGCGTGAGGCCTACTAACCATCCAGCTGAAGATGTAGATGGATATGATCTGCAACAAAACTCCATTTGAGCTCATGGATCTGAAGCTGGACAAACTCTGTTGCTGGCTATGAAGATGGAAAGGTGTAGGGATTGCATGGGTTGATTAAACACTGAAATTAGCAGCTCAGAAGGGAACAGTTTTAAATTTTTACAGCAAGAGAGTTGGTATAAATTTATAATTTTGAAGAAAACATTGATGGATAATATTTCATACTTGTATCAAGTCGTGTATTGTTGGCTGCCTTGAAGGTAGGAAATCATTCTATAAATGTATTGCACCATATGCCTGGGAAAATGATTGGCAGCAGTGTATATGTAATTGGTAGGTAAAGGGCTAAACTGTGTGGACAGAGGTACTTTTTAACTTAAGCAATGATCACCTGGATCAATTCATTTAAATAGCCAATGCTGTAGAATAGTCGACAGACCAACCACAGAGTGACAGCTGCCTGTTACAATACAGACACACCAGCATTTTTATTTGATAGCTCAACACGAACACATTTGGTCGATTTGAAAGTAACAGTCTTTCTCCAAATGTCTGCCCATCTGGATGTATGATTCACACTGTTGTTCGTGAGCTCTGGGCTCCTCATGCAGGTTATATACATTGGCCCTACTGACACCTGGCATCCATATGGCCATTAATAACAGCCTGCTTTTAAACTGTTGATGTTTTAAATTCAACACTACTGCTCAGATGAGGATGGGGATCTTTGTATCAATTTGATTCAGAATAGATTTTGATCCAACACTGATTGTAGATTCAGGCTCTAAGTCCAGTGCACTGTGTGCTAAAGTGTTCATGTCTTTACTCAACTGAATTGCAATATGACATAGCTGGTAATTAAGCTAACTGGTCTTGCTGAATATCACTGTTTGATTAACAGAAAAAAGCAGTGAAAAGTAAAAAAGTAGAAATATTCAATGTTCTTTAATCAAAAAAACCACACCATCAACAGCTAATTAGCCTTTGTAAAACAGAAGAGCACTGTGCGATTATGCATTGCTGTGTCTGCAGTGAACCCAGTGGCGAGCACATTACAAGTGCATTGTGTGAACGGCTGAGTTATTTTCTTTCTTTCTTTTCCTTCTTATCAGCATAAAGCCGCTGAAAAGTTTTGTGTATTAATTGGTGTTTGCTAGAACGGGAGCTTGCTGGTCAGTTGTTTGGTGATAGTGTGTAAAATATTCGCAAAGTACTTCACCTTCATCTTGCAAAGCTTATTATATAGTCATTAAATCTGAAGTGTGACTTTAAATGCAACCTCATCCACACTCCATTTTCCAAAACTAGATGTAGCAGTACTCAAAGGACTCAAACACTGAAAGTTTTTGAACCCTTGTGATTTAAAATATGACAATACATTTGACCTCTACCTTTTAGACTACTAGGTTATAAACATGTTAGTTTCTGCTGTTAAGTGGCCAGTTTTAACATGGGGTCTTCTGAGGACTGACTCACTTTTGCAGCCATTTGAGGAACTGCTGTTTTTGGTCATTCAGCGTTGGCTCCATTTTTCAGTCTCACAGGTCGCTGCTTGGTTTTACCACTTGGTTTGCAAGCGCAGGTACAGAGGCCTTATCCAGATCGAAGGTCTGAGGCAGTAGGTGTCACAAGCAAACTAACGTTTTACTTGGTGAAAGCTGAGATTTTGCACACTGAATATAAACGAATGGCTTAAACAGGCTAAAATGTATGTCTGTGATGAGGACTTCTGCATCGGACGCATGCCTCAATATGATGTTTCTGGTATTTTGTCCACTTCCTGCTCATACACGTGCGTACTTCTTTCTATAAATTGGATTTTATGTTTGTAATTGTACTTCTGGTGTGCTTGTGTCCACATCCACTGTTTTTACTGTCTCATTTGTCCTCTGTTGTGTATTTAACAATTCCACAATGCGTGTGTATGTCTTGTGATTCACTGCATCAGTGTGAAACTCTGGAAACAGGCTGATCATTGCTGGGGAAGAGGACATGTTAGCGGTGAGAGCTGACAGAAGGTGGGGCAGGGCAGGGGGAACGGGGGATGTGGACTCTTAAGTGTTAGTGATGGACTAGACAATGGAAGGTGATGTAGGATTTAAATCAACTCTTTTCTCTGTGTGGCACTGGAGGCTGATGGAAGAGGAAATGGCTCTGTGATGCCATCCGCTGTAATCCTGCTAGTTTTGAAGCTACTTGTGTCTCTCTGGTTTGTTTTTTCTATCTTGCCTAACTTTGTGCTGTAGGTGGGAGACAACAGTGCAGCAAGTTTTAACGAGAAGCTTTACAGTTGGAACCTCTCACAGACTGAATGAGTGATGCTCTCGCCTTTGCAATTCAATGGCTATCCATTGGCTAACAGTGGCTGGAATTCCACTAGTTGGAATGTGACACAGTGTGAATGTTCCTAGCCTCCACCTCTGTCCTAACCAGTAAACTGTCTGTATCTAAGTCATTTTTTTTAAAGATATTTCTGAAAACTGTGCTCTTAATAAAGGTAATCTTTGTGAAATCCCTCCCTTCAACTTTACCCCTCTCTCTCTCTCTTTGCTGTCTTTCTCGCCCTCTCTTGCATACACTTACATCGTAAAGTCAAATCTACACTCTCCAAGTTTCTACATGCGGACTCCTGCTGGACACTGCAGTTTTTTGTTGTTTATGAGCGCTATCCTATTACGCAGAGTTGGAACTGTATATAATGGTTCAACAGGAGCTAATGTCTTCATACTACTCAACCTCATTTTTTAAAAGAAAATCTCAACCACATTCTGAGCTAACTTCATGACACCCATTTTCTTTTCTCATTCCCAGGTTGCTATGTATGGATGTTTTGTCACATTCCTCAGCATCTCAAGAATCACCCAGTACCCATAAGCTTCTACATGAGACACATCAGGCTTCACTCAAACCATCCTGGCAATAGGACACTCAAAGCAAGTCAGGCAACGGAGTAAAGAGTGCCAAAGTCCATGTAGGGGGGGCGACCAAAAGTCAGTGTTGTAACTCAACCCAACCTATAATCTTTTTCTAAACCTGACTAAATTGCAACTGTTTCCCTACAGTAATCACGTAAGAGAGGGTTTCTGAAAGATGCACAAGGTTTAGGCTTAGTATCTGTATGAACTGCAAAGTGCCAAGAGGCCGGTTGGGTTTGAGTGGTGGATCGTGCACAGGACCTTAATTGAGGAGACCAGGGGGGACATCCTATGTGAAACCAAACAACAATCTTTTCCTGAACCTAACCAAACTGTCTTTGCACAGTGCACATACAAATTATGGTGCACAAGGTACCCTTTGGCCTTCACAAAGGTACCTCTTGCCCTCCATATGAGACCCAGAGGGGCTTAACAAAGTTGTATTGGTATTTGATGACCTAGGATGAGAATAATTTGCCGGTTTCAGGCATTGTGAGCAATGCAAAATACTGTACAAAAGCAGGGGTGGAAAGTAACGAGTTGCATTTACTCTCGTTACTGTAATTGAGTAGTTTTTTGTGTACTTGTACTTTTTTGATTAATTTTTAGAATCAGTAATTCTACTTTTTACTTAAGTACATATGGTTGGAAGTAATTTACTTCGTTATATTTTAAATAGCTTCCATTACAAAGTAAAAATTGAAATAAAAAAAATATATAAATAAATAGATGAAGTTGCACTGCGTCTGCGTGCCAGTAACTGTCCATCTGGACAACTGCAGCGCCAGAAGGTCAGAAACGTCGAGACGTTGGTGCCACAGCACAGAGGAGCTAACGTTAGCTAAAAGATGATGGAGACGAGTGTGTGGATGGAGAAGGGTCGAATTTGGGACACAGAGACACGCACGGAGAACGTGAAGCCAACCCCTGGCCATACTTAAAGGACTTCTTTGAGTTGAAGTCAGCGAATGACAACAATTTCATCATGCAATGTTAACTTTGTATGCCGAAAGAGACGCAGCTATCCACCTACAAAAACTCTGCTTCCAACCTGCGCAAGCATGTACAGGTAAGATAACCTCACGTGAAGCTAAATAATTATGCAATTAATCACTTTAACGTTACTCAATCATGGTATGCTAACATCAGTGTTAGCAGCCAGCTTTA
The DNA here is from genome assembly GCF_900880675.1 of Sparus aurata. Taxonomy (NCBI): domain Eukaryota; kingdom Metazoa; phylum Chordata; class Actinopteri; order Spariformes; family Sparidae; genus Sparus; species Sparus aurata. The sequence continues at coordinate 12,816,820 of NC_044190.1, forward strand.
TAGTGCTAGTTAACGTTAGCTAACTTGGTAAGTTAGTAAGCTAGTAAGCTTCATTTTAAACAATCAAATCTGACTCATTCCTTAATTTCACACAAAATGATGCTAATATTGCTATGATATGTGTTGAAAATTGCTTATGAGTGCATTAACACATTGAAAAATGCACCAAAAAAGTTATTAAGTTTTGGCCAATAAAAAGTCTTCTAGTGTTGTATCGTGACTATAAAAAAAAAACAAATTAGTCAATGAGAGGGGAACACAGGGTTCTGTCCGACGCGCTTTATCCAAAAAGGAAACGTGAAGCCGTCACTGCAGTTTGTGGGTGTTTATTTATCCTTTCAATGAAAAGTACTTTTGTACATACAGTTTTAGGATGGACTTGCAGAAATTGACTATACGATGGTAACAAGCTTTAGCGGTCAACAGAAATATGAGCACCCTGCCTCTCCACTCTCTGCATCAAGCAAACAAATTCCCAGTCGGACGCAGGTGGCATTCATCAAGCAATCATTCAGCTCCAGTGAAACACACACACACACACACACACACACACACACACACACACACACACACCCATAACTCTGCCCACACATAGACATACCTCCAGACACACATATTACCTCCAAGTGACAAGGAACACATCCATGCTGTTGTTCTAATGTTGGGTCTCTATAAGATTAAATTAAAGAGTATGGTTTAGGCCTGCTCTATGTGTAAAGTGCCTTGAGATGACTGTTGTTGTGATTTGGTGCTATATAAATAAAGATTGATTGATTGATATATTGGTGAATTATTTTCATTCAGTAATCTTATATGCAGGATAAAACCAGGTGATCTGGGACCACACTTAAAGTCTGCCAGTGACCCATCCATGATATAGAAAAATATGAATTAATCTATTAATATAAAAAATATTTTAACTGTATGTTTATAAAGAACTTGGTATTGATTATTTGTATGATGATGTTTGTTTTTTGTTCATAGAGGAAACATCCATCAAACATGAAAGTCTACACTGACCTCATGGTAGCACGGAAGCAGACCCTAGAACCAGAAAAAAAACCCAAGCAAGCAAAAATATCTGACTTGGTGGCAATGGGTGGAACCAAACGTGTGCCGCAAGCAAAAGTTGAAAAGGTTCTGATTAACTTCATTTGTGAAGGCCTCTGTTCTTATACAGTGAGATGTGAATGAAAGCTCAGGTATGAATCAAGTCATGATTACTTTGCAAAATTTGGATTTATTTGTGCAGTTTTTGATACATGTGTATCTCCGTACACCTGAATATGAGACGGGTGCGTCAGTGCAACTTGAAAACAATGATACTATTTCTAATTATTATTTCTGTCTCACCTGATGGTGCCAATCCTGAAAACCAGCTCCTGTTTAAACTAAACTGCAAGTTCATTGAGTAATTAAGGAGGAACTGTTATCTGGATCTGTCATCTGTGTTTTTTCTTTAATAAAAAAGTGAGTTTGAGCTTTGTGTTTTTGTACTTTTTTATTGCATGGGGAGTAAGTAACTTTTACTCTGAGTACATTTTAAATGAGCTACTTTTAACTTTTACTTGAGTAGATTTTTACACCAGTACTTTTACTTTTACTTGAGTAAAATTTCATCAAGGTAACAGTACTTTTACTTGAGTAGATTTTTTTGGTACTCTTTCCACCCCTGTACAAAAGTCACATTTAGTTGCCACATTGAATGTAATACCAAGCTCTGCCCCTCGTCTTTTGTGTATTATGTTGCATGTTGGGTTGAATATAAAAATTTACTGAAACAATTTTCAGCAAGGAAAAAGTAAGATCAAAACAAAGGACCTTCATTATGATTTGGGTCTCTGCTCCTGTCCATGCTCTCTGAGCTGAAAGAAAGAAAAAAGACATCTGCCGTCAGAACAGTTTGCTTAGAATTTAGCAAACTGTTCTGACTGTAGGAAAGAACAGATTTAAACTCAGCTATACTTATTGTATATTTTGTGTGAGAATAGATCTTGAAATAGGCAGAAATCCTCTCGCTGTCAGTTACTGATTGTTTTACAAGTAGGTGATAAGATTCCTTAAACACTGAAAATATGTGTAAACTCTTCCAGTGAGCTGTGTGAGCATGTGTGTTTGTGAGTGAGTGTGGGAGAAAGATGGCTCCATGATATGTTTATAATTAAACACTGTGCTGCAGCAGTGAGTGCTGACCAGGAGGATCACGGGGTATGGATGAGTGGGGGCAGGGGAGAACAGAGAGAGTATGATAGATGACTTGGTAATATCTTCATACCAGAGGGAGCTATGTAACATTAAATATGGTCACATATGATTTTCAATGTAGGACATATTAATATCCAGGAATATGCAAGAAATACAGATGAAGGTGCAGACACATACGCATACACCAAACAAATATACACAATGAAAAATGTACTCCAGTTGTTTTTACCTACAATAAGCAATTGTTTAGTACTTGTGTATAATATCTCAATGACCATTAGTTCAACAAACTGTCATCTATAAAATATACATTTTGGACTCATATTTTGACGAATTTTGTGTATTCGCAAAGACAGGAATCACAAACGCCAGCTATCCATGCAAAATCAAGGTCAAAAGGATTAAAATGAATATGTTAAAATAATTGTGGTCATTAAAGCCACAATGTGAGGAATTTTTGAAAAATCCAACTCTGGCGCCCCTATTGGCTGTACCAACCAATTCCATATCTGCAAGAGGGCCTGAGAATTTGTCCTCCAAATATCATATTCTATGTTTCATTACAAGAAAAAAGACTGATCCACACTTAAAACTGATATGTTGATACTGTTATTGATGCCTGAGGAAACATAATGTGGATTACATTTCAAAATGATTGCCTTTAAATACAACGAAATGCAAAAGATAAAAGCTGGATATTAATGTCATTAGTGGTAGAAGTATCATTACTGCATCTGTTCATGTCTTGGCAGTTGATGGTACTCGTTTGTCAGGGCGTCCCCGGTATTTTTGTTGGAGGCCTGTATATACGTCGCTCATGCAACACTACAGTATTTTCCTTTAACTAATATCATCTTTTGATCTTACTTGTTAACACACAAAAAAACCCAGAAAGAAACTTACCAACAGAGCAATTTAAAACAACAAAACGTCAGTGGGGAGTGGTGCTGATGCTAATGCTGAGATGCCCTAGAGCAAGGTTTCCTCATTTGACACCAGTAGAAGAGTGGTTTGCTCTGCAGTGTCAGAGGTTCATGAATGTGGAGACAAAGATCTTTTTAAGACTCAAGTAAAAATGACTAGTTTTTATGCAGAAGACAGAGACAGCGTCTCTTCATGTCTATGAAACACACACACAAGCCAGTCGACACACAGCTGTATATACTGTAAGCACGTAGATCTGAGTAACGCTCGCTGTGCCTTGATCCTCTCTCCCTCTAGGAACTTGTCTGGCTTTAGCCTCAGCCTGCCTGAGCTTCTCATGGAAAATGACACACATGGCTCAGAACTTGCTCTCTTTCTCCGACACGAACGCACGCACGCACACACACACAGAAACGCTTAAGCACCTTCCTGCGTGTGTGTGTGTGTGTGTGGCTGCTCAGAGTCGTGGCAGGGTAGGGTTGTGACAGCTGAGTCTCAGGAGAGGTTGTGCAGATCAGGGCTGAGCTGAGAACCAGGGCCTGGCTGTATTAAAGGGAGAATTACACGACAGCAGCCCCACGTGAAAGACTTATCTTCTGGCTGCTGCCTCTCCCACAGCCCCTTCCCCCTGGAGCCCACGGGGGAGGATACATGTCTGTCTGACTTACCCGTGACTGCCTGTCTGACTTACCCACTGACTTTATGTCTGTTTGACTTACCTCCTGACTGTCTGTCGGCCTGACTTAACCACTGACTTATGGCTTCTTTACACTGTGCAATTTGCTAACATTGATGTCAGTTTACGCTCTTGAGAGAAACCTAGCCGTGGTCCTCAAATTGTACTGGGGGACTTGCAGACAAGACAAGTTTCAATCTAAACAGGGAATGTTTAAGAAGTCTGTTTACACATGTTCAGCGCACAGACTCACTAAGTCCGTCTTTTCTTTTCTTTCGAGGCAATTTACAGGGGCTCTGACTGGGCCTCTGATTTGGATCCTAATTTTATGGAGAAAATACCTTCTGGTTTTCTGTCTACGCTGCCTGGCTGCTATTCCTGAACTGTTGCTGATTTATGGCATTTCATGCTGGACACATAACTCTAAATGTTGCAAAACTAACCCCTAACTCCAGCTTATTGTATTAGTAGCTGTCACTAGCTAGTTAGCTCTGTTAGCAATGCAGTTAGCGGTTCTAATAATGTCTAATGTATTGCCAAAATAATCCAGACATTCCACAACATCTCCAAAAAATATTCTGACCTAGCTATGAAGACTAACCGCTTGACAGCTCCACTGACCTATTATGGTCCATAATAGACCATGTTATTATCATGGACAAAGGCTTGGAGGTGGAGCCCCATTCATTCCTATGAAAGCTACTCAGTAACCCCTTTTAGATAGAAAAGGCGGCACATTTGCAGCAAGGTAAAGGCTGCAATCTGTTGCCTTGTCTACCTGAAAGGGAGTCGAATATTCCTTCTTTTCCAAAAAGCCGCCACTGGGGTAGGGGTAAACATGTGACGTGACGTGAAGCACCAAGTTGGGTATGAACAGTGATGTACAACATAGGCTTCGGAAGAATATTTAGCCCCGTGATACCAGTGTCTGTCATAATTGCTGTGTAGCTGCCCGCTCAAGGTCAGCGGGATGCAGCATAATCATAAATGGCCACTGCCTCGTCATGGGTGCTTCCCCCCTGCTGTGATATTAAATGTGGCGACACTTGATAGATTTACTTAATTATTGACACGTGGCCCATATTCTCGCCTCCTCAGTCAAACACACGGCGATGAGAAACCCCCGCTATTAATGGAAGCGTGTGGCGGAGCGCCTCGTCCCCTCCCTTAGCTGCCTCAAGACAGCTAACACGAAGCAGGTTCAATTTGTCTTCAAAATAAGAGCTTTACATTGCACCCCATTGAAGTTTAAAACTGGGTTCTTAGCGGGGGGCTTTTAATTTGAAAGTAGCGACCTTTAGTAGCTTCTCCCGGATCTCAGCGGCTTTCCAGTTGCTCATCTTGACGTCTACGGATGAAGTGATGGACTGACTGCTGTGATCAGCTGTTTCCTGGTTTTAAAACTCCCGGCTGTGGGTCGCACAACAGTGCATGTCATGGATACCTCTGCACATCTCATGCAATTGCCGGCACATCGACGACTTAGATTTACATAGCAATGGAGGTGGAAAAAAGTGTACTCTCCATATTGGCGGACCATAACAGACCACCAATATACAGCCTTCTGTCTAAATCCACGGACCTAGCCGCAAAAAGGAAAGCCAAATTGGCGGCTTGCTGCCTAGTATAAAAACAGCTAGTGGCGCATGAAGCTGAAATGGTGCCTCAATGGCTCTGTTAACCTATGTCCACCATAACATCAATAATTGGGTCGGTCAATTCTGACAGTCACATCCCCTTGGACTCTATGCTTCTTTTAATGTACGTAATTTTGCATGTTTTCTTTAAAGTTAACTGGTAAGGGGCCGCGCCTCTCTTCACACTGTGGATCAAGGCAAGGAAGACAGTGGAGGTGTGTTCAGCCCCATGTGCTGATGCCATTGGCTGAGTGACTAAATATATCACAGTCGCAAGTCATTTTTCACCTTCTCTGTTTGACTCTAGTACAGCTGTCTGCTCTAGGCTGGAAAATCACCACAAAACTTGAATTGTACTACATTGATTCCCAGCAATGGATTCTGATTGTGATGAATAACGAGCTTATACCATAGGATCATCTTCATAATTTTAAGGTACCAGCTGGATGCCAGACTACATCAACTGACTTGTCTAACTTTCAGTTAGGTTGAAGGAAACTTGAGTACTGAATCCATACACAGTACAAGATGCAGCAACATGTGCTGACTGAGATCAGACCTAATTTGCACAGATCGCTGCAGACTTTTCACAATCTTGAAAATCATTCACCGTGGATAAACTGTATTTAAAAATCTTGTAGTGTGATTAGGATACCTCTCCGTCTCTCTAGCTGGCGAACTCACTGACTCTCTTTCTGTCTGCTCCCCCATCTGTCTGTCTGCTGGGAGACTGACATAGCAGCGACGATAAGACTGAGCTGTTTACACCAGGGTTAACGGCGACGATAGTTGTGTGCGCGCGTGTGCGCGTGTATGAGTGTCTGTGTGTGGTTAACATGGGAGCACCCACGTACTTACACACTCGCAGCACTTGTGCTCCTATCACTCATTCATCCCACTAGAGTGCTTAGCGTTTCACCTCGTGCTAGCTGGCAGATGGTGATGCTATGGGCAATCACACTGCTTTACGAGAGAGAGTGAAAGAGAGAGAGAGATAGAGAGACTATCTCCACATAAGGGATCTATGTACAACCGACCAGACAGACTAAGCTGTGGGATGACAAAGCATTCATTGTAGGAGCACGCCAGGAAAACAAATTGATATTCAAATAAAATGCCTGAAGCAAACATTTAGCTTATAAAACATCTGGCATTCACAGAGCAACATTAGCATAAATTTGGAGTTGTGTTTGTGTCCACCTGACAATCATACGTCCGATATTCACTTTCCTTTGACTCTGTTTTGGCCCTCATCAACTCCTGTCGGGAAATACTCGTCCGGCTCTTTAGTTGCTAAATGCTCCACTATTGACTAACTTTGTTTTACTGCTGGTTCTGCGCTAACAGTGGGTTTGAAATTGGTTGCTAAGGTAAGCTTCTTGATACGCTTAAAAACAGGGTTGATGAGAGTGTGACAAAAACACTTCAGTAGCGGGCCAACTGACTCGTTTACAGGGTTCGAGTTATAATCTGAGCTTTGTGAGGTCTCTAGAATAACTAGCCCCTAACTGGCGTTAGCGCAGAGATAGATTAATAGACTAATAGCTGAATGGGTGCGTTCTGTGAGAGAGAGAGAGAGAGAGAGAGAGGGAGAGAGAGAGGAAGAGAGCTTGTCATATTGCATTAAACACATCTCGACATGCATCTTGAGTGACCTGTTGTGATTGGATCTCACTTCCCTGCTCTATATGCAAATACACACCTATATCACTGGAACAAATGGATACAACATTTCTTTCACAAATAAATATCTATTCATATATAATATTTGCCTGAATTAAAAAAGTTAGCCCAAATAGTCAAGAATGTGTTGAAGACAGCCATAGGCTACAGTTTCAAAAGTCTCAAAATTAGGTGTTTTTTCAAGGGAATCTGGTGACTTTCTCCACTTTATTGCTCCAAAGACTTAGCCTATATTAGTAACTGTTTTACTGGATTTGTAAAATTTGACACATGTTTATACATGTCTATCTGTTATCAGTTAAACACACTGCTTGAAGGTAAGACTTACTTCGCACACAAAAGCTGACAGGATGCACTTTAAACACAAGTAACACAGGCTTTTACAGCAATGCTGCAACAAACTGGATAGAAACATCATATTGTATTGTATTTAATGCTGAATTTACTAGAATGCAATGGTTTAAAATTTGTTGTAGACGTCTGACAGACTCTCTCCTCATGTAACAACTCTTGTTGCATGAGGAGATGCCGCGATTTGTAAGGGAGTCTGAGATATTGCCATTTCTAGTGACTTGACTTCATAACGTGGTCCGAGTCCATGACTTTTATCCACACTTAACAGCTCACATCTAGCAAAAAGTGTATCAAGTAGATCACAACAACTGCTGTTCAATTTGACAATGAAAAGGTAGCACACGCCCTAGAAGGAGAGAGATTTACATCATCAGCGTTTCTGTCATTCAGAGAATATGATGTGTAGTTTCTCTGGAAAACATGTTTCCTTTAACCTATCTATATCACAAATGTTAAAAATACTTATTATATTGAAAAATGCATTATTTGTGATTAAAATAATGGAAGTTTGTAATGTAATTGTAATGTGATTTATACTGTTTAATGGGAGCTCAGACGCTACCATATGAGATCTTAGCTCCCTTTGGCTAGCACATAACTTGAACCCTGCTTGTCTGCCTGTGTACCTGTCAAACAGGGTGCATTCACTGGGCTCGATCAGAGTTGTTTGCAAGGCTAGTTGGCTTAGCCATTAATGGGGTTGCTCTGATATTTGCTAAAGCTAAGCAAGCTAGTTAGCCTACACAAGAATGGTAGAGAAAGTGCAGCCAAGAATTTACAAACACTAACATGCTAGCTTGACACCAGAACACATGTTCAACTTTGTTCACATTGATTGTGCTAATATAAGGTGTTTTCTCACCTGTGAATAACACCTGAAGTCGTTGACAGTTAGTGATGACAGTTGCTTTTTCCTCCAGCAGTTTTGGCTGCAGCAAGTCATGTTTCCTGTAATGCTGCTTCACAATAAAAGCTTTTAAATTACTAAATAATGGGGGCTTTTATTGTGAAGAAGTTATAGTAAATGACACAATTGTAACTGAATTAGCAGAGCCACTTTGTTAGCAGTAATTCTTCAATAGTACTTCAGGGATTGGGACATTGGTTTAAAACACACCTTTGAGCAGATTGCCCCGTTGTGATGGAAAAGTTAACATCCCAGCCGCGCAGTGCTGCTCTGCTGAGTCAAACTGAGTAGCGCCAGGCTGGCAGATGTAATGGAAAATAGCAAATGTCCCTGAGTTGAACAGAGCCGCTGCGGCAGCAACAGACTCATGTGGCCACTAACCCAGTTAGCACAAGGCACACGACCACAGCAGTGACCACTGACTGCCAGGTTGGGTAGCCTTTTCAAACTGAGGTATGTTTGTGACAGTTATTTTGCTTGTGATTATATGACTGTGGTATTTAAACGGATTGTTTATTTTTTTAATTTATTAGATTAAAATATATTAAACAGCTTGTTGAGCGTAGTGAACTAATGGTCAACTCACATTTGCCAGCAGGCCAGTGAGAGATACAGGGCTATGCTGCTGGTGGAGGCCTAAGGGGGGTGGATGGGATTTTTTTGGTTGGATAATTCCAAAATGCACCTTGCACTTACTGATTTCTACAGTCTTATCAACCATCATCATACTCATTTTGATAAATAGCATCTCACAATCAGTGGTTTGATTAGAATGTGTATGAAATATGTTGAAAGAACGCCAGCATTCTCCATCTGCTTAGGAATAAATAATGCAGTTCAGAGCTTAACCTTAAATTTAGATTATAATGTCATTAATGACAAATAAATTTCCATTGAAAAATGTAAAAATAAATGTTTAAAAATGTTATGCTATTTTTTTTTCCATAACCCCTTCAGACCCTGTGTCCATTGGAATGGACATGACATTTTTCTGTCTCTAAACCCAGGAATACTCTGTAATTGAATGATGTCAGCAATTCTGGTTACTGATTGGATCCTAATTATCCAATCACAATCATGTCATGACTTTGAGCACGCTCAGAGAGAGTGACAGACATCGGACAAGACAAGCATGGCGGAGCGAGTGCAGAGAGGGAAGAGTAAGTGCCCATTTTCGATCCAAAATATAAACTTATGTTCATGCTGGCCAAACATATTTGCTGTCAGTATAATTGTAACTGTTGCAAGTGATAATATTTGAAGTTATTTTGAACATATATCATATCATTAATTTATAGGATTTTTTCAAAGTCCGAAGTCCATTGCAATGGACATCAGGAGTTGGGCGGGTTTAGCTAACACTCACATGTTCGGTGTCAGTACATAAAGAAACATAATACCTGTAAACTTTTCATAGGTAAAGTATGGTGTCACAGTTTATTTATTCATGATTACAAAATTTAAAATATATATTTTTTTGTACATAATGCTTTTGTAGAGTATAGAGTCGAAGACTTCCTTGAAGGTCTCATAAATGTAGAGTTCAAGAGTAAGAACACATGAAATGAGTTAAAATGTGATTGTTTTGTTATTATTATATTATTATTATTCAGAGAGGGACAGTGGAGAGGTTATATGCATGCCAGAAAAACTTGATGAGTGTAGTGACAGAGGAGGACAGGAGGAGGACTCATCGAAAATGAGAATATACACTACCAGTCAAAAGTTTGGACACACCTTCTCATTTAATGGTTTTTCTTTATTTTTACAACTATTTACATTTTAGTTTCTCAAGGCATCAAAACTATGAATGAACACATGAACAAAAAAGTGTGAAATAACTCTCAATATGTTTCATATTTTAGATTCCTCAAAGTAGCCACCCTTTGCTTTGTTGACAGCACTGCAAACCCTTGGCCTTCTCTCAATGAGCTTCATGATGTAGTCACCTGAAATGTTCTTCACTTCACAGGTGTGCCTTGTCAGGGTTCATTTGTGGAATTTCTTGCCTTCTTAATGGGGTGGGGACCATCAGTTGTGTTGTGCAAAAGTCAGGTTTGTACAGAGCTGACAGCCCTATTTGACAACTGTTAGAATTCATATTATGGCAAGAACCAATACAGAGAGAAAAGAGAAAAGACAGTCCATCATTACTTTAAGAACTAAAGGTCAATCAGTCCAGAAAATTGCAAAATCTTTGAATGTGCATTCGCAAAAACCATCAAGCGCTATGATGAATGCCACACAGAGTTCTAGTAGCAGGCACGCCTCTACATCAACTGTTCGGAAGAGACTGCGCAATTCAGGCCTTTATGGTCAAATGGCTGCTAAAAAAACACTACTAAGGAAAAGCAACAAGCAGAAGAGATTTGTTTGGGCCAAGAAACACAAAGAATACACATTAGACGAGTGGAAATCTGTGCTTTGGTCTGATGATTCCAAATTTGAGATCTTTGGTTCCACGTGCCGTGTCTTTGTGCGACGCAGAAAAGGTGAACGGACAGAGTGAAGGCAAAAGGGCCAACAAGTGCTCAGCATCTCTGGGAACTCCTTCAAGACTGTTGGAAAACCATTTCAGGTGACTACCTCATGAAGCTCATCGAGAGAATGCCAAGAGTGTGCAAAGAAGTAATCAAAGCGAAGGGTGGCAACCTTGAAGAATCTAAAATATAAAATTATTTCACACTGTATGTTCACTACATGATTCCATATGTGTTCATTCATAGTTTTGATGCCTTCAGTGAGAACCTACAATGTAAATAGTCATGAAAATAAAGAAAAAACATTAAATGTGAAGGTGTGTCCAAACTTTTGAGTGGTAGTGTATGAAAACATCAAGTTCAAGTTCCAGTTCCATTCCAAGTTAACGTTCGATCAGTTCATTACCCTACTGTAAAAAGTACGGTTATGTCTTAGAAGTTCCAGTAATTTTTTTCAGGTAATCTTATCTACAATCATACATCTATTGTGTTCATGTGTTCATGTACATGTTTTTACAAGATTGTGTCATTTCTGGTTTTCCTTACCTCACTGCTGTTCCCTACCCATGCTGTGATACACCTATCAAGTTCATGTGCATGTTCAGAACTGTACACAGACTCAAAACCATGCAAACATCCAGAGGTTTAGGTCATACCTGATTGATTGCTATGTAGAAAAACTCAGCCTTATCTTTCTTAAGTTTTTATGACATTTTACGCCCATCTCGTCGTGGCGTCCATTGGAATGTACATGAAAATATACTATTAAAAACACGAGTTACCAAAAAAAACACTTTGTTTTTATGTTGGAGAGGAGTCAGAATCAGTTTAAAAATATTCTTTTTGCCCAGCCAAAAAAATGCGGGTCTTGAAAAATGTAAAAATAAATGTTTAAAAATGTTGTGCCATTTTTTTTCCCGTAATGTAACATTTGAATGACTTGATAACCAACAATCATTGTTGTTTTAATTTTTTAGTTTTCCATAAAAGGTTAACAAACAAACAAACAAACAAACCTTAGCTAATCTGTTTTATCAAGAGTGTATAGTTGCGGACTACCAGATTCAGATTTTACAGAGAGAGAAAAAAAGTCCCAGGAGCTGTCATCAGATTTAAATGTGGCTGAATTCTGATTAGTGCTCAGACATACATGACATCAACCTTTTTCCGGCTGAGCCTCAGCCACTCCAAACCAGTGACAAGAGCACAAAGGAAAAAGGAAATAACAGACATCTTTCATGTTAAGTAACCAGAACGGTTTGGCAAAAAAAAAAGGGTTTACCATAGCAGTGTATGTATGTGATTATTGACTTGAGGGAATAGAAGAAAAAAAAAAGGAAGATTTTATCAGTGGACCTTATTTGTGTACGAACAAGTGCTGGCCTCTAAATACAAACATATGATTACGTGTTTTTAAGTATTCTTTGGATGAATGTTACTATCTCATGACGGAAGCGACAGATACATTCGCAGGTCCTGTGGGTCCTGTGCTTTACTAGCTGGCATACTTCCTGCTGCAACATGACAATGGAGCCTCCACGGACAGATCAGCATCTCTTCTGCCTGGAAACAGAAGCTCTGGAAAAATGGCCCAGATTCTTCCACACAAGAGCCTGATTGGTCCAGATCAGGTACACTTTTATATCTCGCAGGTGCAACATCTTTTTATTCATCTGGAAGGACAACCCTCTCTGAAACGCTGTATCTATCCAGGCATGCGTGTGTGCGTGTACTGTTTATCAGCCTACAGGGAATTAGACACACACGGGTGTTTGATTGGGCTTCTTAAACGTAAAGATTCACCAGAATCTATTTTGTTTGTCTGCTCACTGGTGACCCTGGATTAGAGACTGAAAATTAAATCATATTCTCTTAAAATATCATAATAAAATCCAAATCCAATCTCCACACTGAGCTCCCTGAAACTTTAAACATCAATTTTGTCACCGTGAGTGCATGCTAGTCTTATGAGGAGATGATGTTGCAACAGACAAGGTTTTTCTGTAACCATGATGAAGAACCAAAAACGTTTACTTGCCTAAACCTGACAAGAAATGTAAAGAACAGTTCACCGAAAAATGAAAATCATTATCTACTCACCCCAGTTCTGATGGAAAGTCAGGGGAAGTTTCTCCATCCACAAAACATTTCTAGAGCTTCACAGCAAAACAGCATAGCTGCTTTCTTTTAAACAACTGAAATAGATGGTGTCCAAAGCCACAATCTTTACTGTAGGTGTGAAGCTAAAAGCATTAGCGCACACCTTATCTGAAGTGGGTGTATGAGCTAAAACCTTCTACTGTGTGGAGCCATTTCAATTGTAATTTTTTAAGAGTCTCTTCAGTTGTTAAGGGAGATTGATGCAACTATGTATTGCTGTGAAGCTCCATAAATGTCCCGAAACTCCAGAAACACCCACACCTATATATATATATATATTGGTAAGATTGGAATGATAGATAATGACTGAAGTTTCATCTTTGACGACAAAGTCAGTTTTTACAAATAATCATGTAGGTTGGTTTTGGAGGACACTGACACGTGCATGAAGATTCTTTGTTATTTAAATCCTGCCCATCGAGGTCATTTTAAGACCTGTCAGACTAGCTGACGACTCAATCAGGAAAACAATACTAGAAATGATGTTTTCCTTAGGGTGATTGTTAGATTTGTTGCTTATTTTCTCAACTTGAGCAGTATCATTTTAAATAAATGAAGCTCCATCCAACTGTCTAGGTGAGAAAACCTCATGCATGCTGAACGAAACACATTCCTTGACCCTTCCCATGTTCTCATTCAAAGCACATCACATGACCAGTGTCTCACTGAGACATTGAACATCCCAAATTCATCAGTATTTTGCCAATATTCAGAGCAAAAACGTGCAAAAATCTCTTCACTATGGTCTTTGGAGCCCTCAATTGTACCGATTTACCATATGTCTCTATTTCCTAGGCAGAGGATGGCGTTGAGCATTATTCAATAGGTGGCTTCAATATCAACTGCGTTGTCTGGAGCTCAGGGTCAGGGATGATATGAGCCATCTCTGACATGATAAATGTGTTTTTCTCCCCCTGCTCACACCTTCTCAAAGAGAAACATAATAACAAAAGTTTCATCCCAAACATAGAAAAAACTTTTCTGTCTTTCTCTGCTGTTTCCCTTCTTCAGCCCCCCACTAGCTCCTGTCCTCTTTCTCTTAAGACAGAGAGAGGGAAGACGGGGTGATTTGGGGGGGGTGTCTGATTGCTATGCATTGTTTAGTTTCTTTCATTAATGCTGGGTGCCAGTTGAGGTCTACAGATGAACAATAGCTGGGGCCCCAGGCGTGGATCAATAGCAGATTGCTGATAGTGCCCCGTCCATTCTCCACACCAGATTACATGATAAATGGGCCGGTCCATACACAGTGACAGGCCCAGGGCTAGAAGGGCCCAGGTAAGGCCCTGCGTCTGGTGGATACCACATCCTCCGCATGTGTGCGTGCTAGGGTGTGCGCGTATGTGTGTCGGAGAAGTTGGAGTGTGTGTAAAGAAGTGTGTATTTTCAATTATTGGGTGTTTACGTAAGAGCATTTGTAACACAGGTGCTTTCAAAAAAAGGGTTTTTAGATTCATGAGGATGACTTTCATTCATTTGAACTTATATTTTGACTTTTGTGCATTTCCGATGTTTTTTTCAATAACATATTACAATACTAAAATGGGCCCACTTTCCAGTCCTCCTAAATCACACAGTGTAATTTCCTCCTAAATATCTGCCACATTTGAAGTGATAGTTCGGGTCTTTTGATCTGGGGTTGAATGAGGTCCTTATCCCTAGTCAGTGTATCACCTGCAGTAGATGACCGTCACCAACAGTTTTGGTGCTTTACATTGCTGACAGACAGTTGCTGAAAGACGGACCCATATATATATATATATATATATATATATATATATATATATATATATATATATATATATAGATATAGATATAGATATAGATATATATAGATATAGATATAGATATAGATATATTGGATGGGCCTTCTTTTAGATGGCTAAAATTTGTCTTGCTGTCATTTAGCAATACAATGCTCTGCTTCCCTGTCGGTGCTACAGGCTGCATCTCCACACAGGGGGAGAACTGACAGTCATCTACTGCAGGTAATACACTGGCTTGGGACGAGTACCTCATACAACCCCACATCAAAAAATCTCAACGATAACTTTAACTGCTACCAGAAGAATTCCACTTATCTTCCGTTGTGCAGCAAAGAGTTTGTAGATAAGTAGAATGTAACCTATGACTCACTAGTTATACATTGAGTGTTGAACCATGTGGAGTGTAGAGCACATACAGTACAGATCTTTTCACATTTCTGTTGTCTGATGTATGAGTGACTCCATGTCTCTCTAATTCACCAATGTCACCTGCACAAACATCCACTGCTGGTGTAAATATGTATAATGGATGTAGGTTTACACACCTGAGACTGCGAGAGCTCTTTTATGTGATATATAAATTGTGCCTGTATGGTTTATGGTAACTATGATTGTGTTCCCTTGTGTGTGTGTGTGTATGTGTGTGTGTGTGTGTGTGTGTGTGTGTGTGTGTGTGGATGTATGTCCCTGTATGTATGTGTGTGTGACAGAGATGAGGCGCTGAAGTGATGACTCCCCTGTAATGGACACAGAGAGGACAGGGGCAGACATAAGGTACCAAATTGGCAATTTATTGTAGATACAGAAGGACACAGTGTCAGATGGGCCTCAGTCTAATAGGGGTTAAAAATCTTAAGTGGAGCAAAGAGCAGTGACTTTCTCTGTGTTGAACCGCAACACAAGTTAAGGCAAACATACAAATTGATTCTGTGTCCTGTGAACTCTGTTTCCAATTATTTCTTCCCTTCCTGGCAAAAACACGTCACTGCTCTGCCGTCTGTTTTTTTTTTTTTTTTTTGTGGTCGCATGTTCAAAACAAATGCTCAAGTATTTTCCCCTTAAGCCACGCATCAGTCATGGCATTTGTGATTTGTGTGATATTTTCCATAAAATTGATGGGCGCGAAACAAAGTGAAAGTTGCTATAATTCAAGGTCCTTTAGTAAAGCTGGGGAACACCAGTGGCTAGTTAATCTACTCATTGACATGTTGTCCTCTGGTGCGGCTGAAGGACGGTCTTTAGACTAATGACCACACATATGGCGCGTTGCCCATTTAAAAGAGAAACAAACACCTCCTGGCCATGGAAGTGTGCGAAGGCGTGGTGAAACGATGTGTGGAGACATGAAACACATGCGTGCATACTAAAGCGTGTACAGATACAAACATGCTTTCCTGTCGCTGTCTCTTCTTCCAGACAAACATGAAGTCACACATATACAGACAGGAAGTGATAAATGAAGGATGGATCGATGCTAAGATAATTACTGACATCAGCTTGGACTGATGAAAAACCAAAATGACTACATTTAAAGTCGGCTTCTTTTCATCAGCTCTTTACCGCACCGGAGCAGACAATAAACATCACCTTTGGACTCAGTGTAAAGATGACTTTCACTTGCTGTACCAATCAAACCCCCAAGGAAGCTTCTGACAGCACCCTAACCACCAACCCACCCACCTTCCACTTCCTCATTTCTCTTTGTCCTGTTGTTCTCCATTTTCTCTCCGTCCTCTTTTTATTGGGACAAAGCAAGCAGACAGGACAATACGTTAAAGGTGTGTGATTAGGTGTCTGCTGTACCCTTCTCTGACGCCATGGACGATGTAATTGATGGAGGGTGGAAGTTCAAGATGGATGGAGTGCTTCAGGGCTTTGGGATTTTGACAAAAATAAACTACTTTTTTAGGACAGCTGAAGTGACACAGTAAAGGATCACACACCGTCTGCTGTGTGTTCATGTTCTTGTCCTGTAAGGACATTATGATTGCTGTCCCTTCGAGAAGACTTTATTTTGATGTAACAATTTGGATTGAATGTCATCCAAAGTCCCTGCAAGTGGAGTTAAGTCTGAGCTAGTGTTTTTCAATGTCTGTCACGTCATGGTAACATATGAAGTGATAATCTCAAGTGTGTTTAACAGGGGTGTACGTCCACTCCCCGCGGTGTGTGTGCTGCAAGGATCAGTCACACAGCTGACAGTCTCTCCATGCAGCTTCTATACACCTTCATCACAATTACACAAACCCTCCTGTACAGCTGCTAAACCTGAACTCCCAGCTGCTCCCTGAGTAGAAGTACTCATAATATCTCTATTGCTCTCCTTAAAGTAAAAACCCTCTCCCTTGATATTACACCCAAACACAAGAACACACTGAGAGTAGAAGAGTTGGCATTACTGGGATGCATCTCTCTACAACATCTGCATGTTTGAATGCAAACTGTCCTAAGAAGTGAACAGTTTTCTCCTTTTGTCTTAAAATTTTTTGTGATATTACTTTTTCCAGTGATGTTTGGAAAATAAGGAAGAGCTTGTGCAGTTCTCAGCTGCTCCAACAGTCGTGGCAAAGTTCAACCATGGAAAAAAGACTGGACGAGAAACACACAAACCTTCATGACGAGCGCCCCTTTCTGTGACGACACACTCTCCTCCCCAGTACCTACAGCAAGATGTGTGTCAGAAGTGGATCACTCACTTGAAACAGGCGGATGGTCAAGTATTTTTTTGGACTTCTCCTTTATCTATTCAGGCTTTTGTTATAACCAGCGTCTAATGTGTGGAATCTGAATATAAATACAATTGCCACCTATATAAGGTACATTCATCAGCTACTGCTGGCCACTGTCTAATGTCTTTAATCACATCACTGTTGCTGCTGTCACTATCAGCAGGCAGCGGCATACACTGAGTTTCCACAGTAGTAATGGGGCCAATGCTGAAGGGCGTAGTCCACAAATCAGTTGCTTGATTCATCTTTACTGTTGTATAATCTTGAATTAAAGCCATTAGAAACTCAACATCCATCAATTACAACACCTTCTTGGGTATTGCATTGATAACATAATCAACAAGTCGATTGATTAGCCAGTCAGATTCAAGAATTGCGACAGGGTTAATCTCTTGGAATTTAATTGATTATTCAAACTTATAACAAAATATGTGTGACTTCGTGATAGAGATTCACAAAGTGTGCGTGGGGAGTGGAGACGGGGTTGGGGTGGATGATTGGGTCCAACAAATCTGAACAGGACACAGACAACGATAACGCACATATTGACAGGCAGACGTCAGGGTGTCTGAGATATCTTTATCATTGAAAGTGTACACATTGGGACAACATGTAAACACCACCCAAGACACTCCCTGGACTTGTTGCTGTGCCTGGTAAATTGCTGTGTCCGCAATAAATGATACGAACAAGTAGGCATAGTATTAAAAAACAATACCTTATGATGTGAAACATAATGAAACATGAAGAAACACTGTAAGCACTGAGAGTAGGTTCGATCAAAGTCTCTGTAGTAAGTTTGAGTTGAGAAATTAACATTTCAACAGACCCCACACTGCATCCTCTCCGAGTTTAACACTGATACTAATTCACACAACTTCACAGCATGTAGATAGACTTAAGACATCTGCTGCAGAGAGAGAGAGCGAGACAGAGAGAGAGAGAGAGAGATAGAGAGAGAGATCACTGGCACTGTAGGTGGAAGGCTTTGATCACCACTCTTCAACAAATGCAGATCTCTGACACACACACACACACACACATTCAGATATGTACACCATAACCTGAAGAACCACGGAGTGGTGGGGGGGGATGGGAGTGAAGGAGTGGGAATGATGATGAGAGAAGGTGAAAGACTGCAGGCCACTGGAATAATCCTCTAGTCTTTAATTAAAACCTCCTAATGATCACTGGGAGAACGACAGACTGGAGGTGGGAGAGGGAGAGATAAAGAGCAAGGGAGAGATGAAAAGTCATTTTTTCCTTCCTTTTTTTAACTTCTCTCCTTACATCAAGACCCTTATCTATCCCCATCAGCTCTCATTTCCTCCACACACACACTGGTTCAACTAACATTTGTCTGTCATTTAATGGTAAGCACATAAACCGCTAGCACATACAGATGCTCCGAGACTGCGGTGCTCAAGCATATCAGGGGGCCTCAAATGGACCCACAGTGGGCTCCATGGACCCCTATCTGAGAAGACTTTGGAGCCCGTGTGAGCAACCTTTCACAGGGACATCGTAGTCATAATGAAGTCCCTATGCTGTGCATTATTTACAATTTCCTCACTTTTTAAAATCTCTAAGTGTTTCATCAGTAAGGAGGTATCAGTTAAGGGAATGCATGAGGTTGTTTGGGGCAGACCTGGAAGTGATTCTTCAGGTGATAGTTGCAGGTGAAATGAAGCTAGCTGAAAGCTAAAAACACAAGCAGAGCTGGCCAGAGAAACAGCAGGGGATGCTAGCTCAGGCCCAAGTTAGCTGACCAATCAGAGTAGAGTAGGATTTTCAAAAGGGGGCCCTTAATGAGAATTTGGCTTAAAGGGTGAGGGGATTAGAGGCACTGCAGCAATGGTCAGAAGACACATAAATTAAAAGTATCATCCTGAAAATGCGCATGAAATTACCTCTTTAAAGTCCAAATCTTCTTGCCCGGTACAACATATTTTTAGTTATAAACATAAGACTGTCAGGTAGGGACAGCAGTAATCAATCATTATCAATCAGTGTGTTGTTAAAAAAGTGTTTTCTCCTCAATTGATATCATGGATTCCACTGCCTTCTATCTTCATTTGGAGGAATTCTTATAAATGAAATTGCCTCTAACGTTGATAGTACAGGTCAAATAAAATGTAAACAGGCATCTTCGAATTACATCCTGAACAGTAACTTTAAGTATCTTCTCAACAAAAAATTAGAAGTGACGATAGTTAGAAAGAAATGTCCGAGACTATTTGAATTTGATGTTCAAGTCCATGAAGTTCTCAAAAAGGATTTAGTTGGCAAATAATTTAATATTGTTTCAAAGAATACTGAGGCTTTCTAGTTAATAACAGTTTTGGTTTGTTTAATACAAACATGTAATTTGTTTAAAATAGCATGCAGTCTAACAACATTTTCAGTTTGGACATCATCTTTGGCTTTTTTTGATAACATTTTACAGCCACACAAATTCCAAGATTTTCAATTAATGTCTTACCGGTGGAACATAGTAGGATGTGATAATGGTATGACTCTTCCTATTGGAATGTTTAGAAGTTTTTTTATTGCCCTCACGTGTTTGCATCACCTTGTCGTTTGTTATGCTAGACATTCAATTTATTCTAAAATGTATTTATTTGTATTAGTCTCGCTTTCAGGTGAGACGTTGCCACTGCTGCCAGTTGAATGATCCCATCAAGACTGTTGCACCAGTGTTATGTTCCATCAATGTACTGCTTACCATGTTTTAGCATAGTAAAGACTAATGTGGATTAACATGCTAGTCACAAGCTTGTGAACAGGTAAAAGAAGCTTGGGAGGTGCTTGGTTAGGATTTGAATGGATTACTGCCAGACAGAGCATCCAACAACAGATTAGTCCTCACCATGATGGACCCACACACAATGAGGGTTTTTGCTGAGCCTCTGCAATTTAAGACGGCAGCTGATTCGTCTGCTGTAAGAAAAACTTTGAAGTGGTGCATGTTTGGCATGGAAAATCCTCGCCAACCGAGGGAAGGAGCTTGTCAACAAGGTGAAGGTTTGTGAAAGTTTATTTAATATTATAATTTATATGATTTTGTCTGCAAGTATGTCAGACCTGCATATTCAAGTGGTCATTCCTCTGCAGCTCAATGTCAGCATTGTCAGTATGCTGAAAATCAAGCGTGCAACATGTAGTCCTTACCATTCCCAGACCAATGGACAGGTTACTCTTTATGTGTCTGCACTCTGAGATCTGCTGTTGTTGAATCACTTATACTTATCTATCAACTTCACAGATAAAGTGAAATGTACCGAATGAAAAGACAAACCAGAACATCAGGCGTCCTCTCAGAAACTGAATGACAATGAATGGTGGCAATCCACTTTTTCGTATCATTAATTTCATTTTTACACTGTTAAAATTGAAATGATGAATTTGTGATAATTAATCTTCAGTTTAATGGGTTGATTTTTTCTCCCCAAATACAATAGATTTAGGTGTTTTGAAGCTTCTTGTAATCAGAACTCCGCTGGGTACAGTCCCTACTTTCTCCTCCATCATTTCTGTACATTCTTGCAAAGAAGAGAGAGTACAGAATCTGCAAGAAAAGACCTTCTTCACAAGAACCCCAAAAATTGACGTGCTGGAGACGACAAGTCAGTGCACACAGAACCTTATATTGATGCCAGCATCACTTCCAAAGTGATGGCCACCATTATGAAGGGTTCAGCTTAGGGTCAGTGAAGACTAAGGTAATGCTGAGTGCTAAACAAGTGTCGTTCAATAAAATACTAGGCCCACTATGAACATATTGGAAATTCTTGTTGTCAGCAATTGTCACATAATTGTATCTCATCACATGTACCAAGTGACACATTTTTCCAGTACCACAGTTGGCGAACACTTAAATGGCAGGCGGAGCATCCATAAGCTTGGACAGGTGCTAAGCGGGGAGACTCAGGCCTTCTTCAGGATGACCTGGTAACATTCTTTCTCCAACATGTGACATTTTTGAAAAATATGAATTTTCCCATTAATAAAGCCTATCAAATGCTCTCAACTTTTAGTTGAAGACAAAAATCCGATGACCACAGTTTGAGACAGTGCTTGCGGATAATGATATTATAGAAATATTAGACAGGCATAATGGGCTGCTTTGGAATTGCTCACAGTGTGACATGAAGCCACGTAAAGGGCAGAAAAAAAAATGCATGCATGATCAAACTGTACCTTTTTTTCAGGATGGGCTTCACTTCAGACTTATTTCTAGAACTAAACTGAGTGCTTCAGCTCTCCGTTCATCAGAAATTGCACAAAAAAGACCTGTTGCTGATTTCATATTAACATAGCTTCTGATAAAGTAAATCAGAGGCTGATTGCATGAAAATTGTGAGAGCAGACTGCATGAAAGAGACAGTTCGAATATATGCTGTGCCTTTAAGGTCACCATGAGTGGAGCGTGTTTGCTTAATCCACTTATTTTTAATTGTTCTAAATTAAGGCAAATCAGTAAGAGTTGACGTTCTTAACTGCAAATCACCTTCTCCACAGTGCTTCACAAAAGGAGCCAGTGTCACAAATGTTTTTCACATTTATTGTGGAAGTCTAGTCCAGAGGCTTCTCTAGAACCGGTAATGAGACTAATACACTGAGTGAACGTACACCTACAGCATATCTTAAGGCAACAGAGAGAGTTTAAACTGTGGGAACACTATATGAGTCAAAGCTGAGAGTATTAAGTAGTTTTAGAGGTGGAGGAGGACTGGCTGGGAAACACAAAGCTCATATCCCACGGGGTAATTTATTAGAAGACCCGGCCCCTTGTTCATTTTGTAAAGGCTTTTCCAGAGGCAAACATTACTTTCATTCTCCTGACACTAGCATAGGCATATACGTGTGTGTGTGTGTGTCTGTGTGTGACAGAGAGAGAGAGGGAGAGACAGCAAGAATGTTCACACACTCAATATTCAGCCTACAGATGAGTTCTTTTTTGCTCTCAGATTAAACATGGGGGAGTCCCAGGTCAGTTACTTATGACACACACGGTTCCATCCCTCACCATGTGCATACAAAGACACACACACACACACACACACA
The DNA here is from genome assembly GCF_900880675.1 of Sparus aurata. Lineage (NCBI taxonomy): Eukaryota > Metazoa > Chordata > Actinopteri > Spariformes > Sparidae > Sparus > Sparus aurata. The sequence goes on from NC_044190.1 coordinate 12,839,408, forward strand.
CACACACACACACACACAGACACACACACCCTTGTATGAGAGGGAACAATGTCCAATCCCCCAATGCAACTATTCATAAATATCAAAACAGGGAAGTCGAGATTCTTGCTATCAAATCCACGATAGCATGCAAGGGTAATATGTTTTCAAATGGCAGATGAGAAATGTGCTTATGACAATGATGAAACAAGATAGGAGTGGTGATGGAACCACCATATATCCCTGGTGAGTTTTGTCTTGCTGCATTGTAATCGCACTTCGTGCAAGTGTGTGCTGATATCAGAACTTGTGGGATGATATTGGATCAGTACTCCCTCAGAACTTCACAGACACACAAAGGAAATCAGAAACATACAGTATACAGTAGCCATGTGCTAAACACCTCATTTCTTTACCGCTCTTGGTTATTACTATAATTCTGCTCTTGACACTTTCATATCCAAACTAAAACTTGGCCTCCTTCAGTTTCTAAAATTACCTGGAAGCCACTTGCATATGTTTTTGTATTCATGGATTACATTGATAACAGATGTAGACTGACAGAACCAGACAATTGGCAAGCCAAAGGAACCATATATGTTGGCTAGTCTTATGCTATCACACACCTCCTTAGCCCTGGGACAACTGACCAGGTGACCCTATATCCTTTAAAATAATGTGCTGGGGGCACGAGCAAGACTTATGGCAGCCTTGCACAAATTAACACTAATCCATATGGCAACATTCCCCCCTGGTACTGTATATTGTGATGTTTTGAGTTAGAAGCAAAGAGGTTCAACAAGAAAATTAAAAAAGTATGTGTCACACATATAAATGTTGCTTGTTACTCTTTCAGTTCATTAGGATGAGCTACTGAGCTGTTAATGATTGCATGTGTTTTGTACTTTGCTGTTTCTTGTAAACCAATTTAGTAACTCAAGCTCAGCTTATGTCTTCATTAGTAGTCTACAAAGAATTTGGGTAGTCTTTTCCTGCCCATATTTTGCTATTTCAAAAAGAAGTATGATGGCACTCCATAACAGTTGAGCATAACACAATATTCAAGCTCATCTGTGCAGGACACTGCTTTTCAACAGACATCGAAGAAAAACATTTACTTGAAGATAAGAGAAGATGAACATTAAAATACATCACAAAACCGCTTGTGGTGAATTCACAACTCTTTTCCTGACTTCAGCATTAACACAGAAAGAAACGAAGAGACTTGTATAAGGGCAAATAATGGAGAAAATGATACTAATGTCTGGTGGACTCTCAGTTGGACAGGTTCTGAACATATGATACAAACGGCAGATAAAGACCACAGTAATAAGGAACTGGCAATGTAGTATTTTATGTTTAAGGAGCCACTAGTAGTGACAAACCCACAGATAGCTCTGCAGTGTCCTAAAGCACATTAGAGCATTTTAGCTTCTTTTAGAGAATTGTTTTGGTTTTACATTCTGCAGCTGTACTGTTGGCATCATTACCAATAGCAGCAGGAATCTGTTTTCAGTAATAAACTAGAATGGCACTCAGCAGGGCGCATACCTCCGCCAATGCCCAACTGTTCTTATTTGTACTCACCACATGTTAAAGATAGTGAGAAATCTTGGAACCTTCCTTTTATCTGGATCCACACCAAACGTTAATGGGGTCTATTCTGAGGCCCATCCCTCATCCAGGTTTCATAGAAATCCATTCTGGAGTTTTCATTTATTCCTGCTGATAAACCAACTAACTAAGCAACCAACCAACCATCCAACCAACAAATGGATCCGGGTGAAAACGTGACCTCTGATCAACCTGGTAACTCCAACATGAGCAGCACCGAACATCTATCTAGAATAGGTGTAGTTAATGCTGTGTTGCATTTCCATAAGTTGTTCTTTACACCGAACTTGATAGGAGAGCAATATATTTAATCATATTTAAATTGTCTCAACTGCTTAATCTGTGTTACTATTTATCCATCCATAGAATAGTGAAGCGCCGCCATGTTGGCTCCATTTTCAGATGGTGTATCAGGAGCAGAGTGTGTCTTTTCACTGCATGACAGTTGTGTTAGCCATTGTATTGTTTACTGAACCCTCTCTCTCTCCTTACTCTGTCTCCAGCAGTCTAGGTTGACAGGTGACATTTAGTGTCAGGAGAAGACCTATGTGGCTGACCGTCTTATTCTCTATACTTGTGTGTGTATGTGTGTGTGTGTGTGACAAATTTGGTGTATTCCCAGCCAGTCGGGTCACTCAGAGTATTACATGTGGCCTGCAGGGGCAATGGGCAGAGGAAATGAAGGGCTATTAGAGGGAGAGAGGGAGAGAAAGAAAAGACTTGCAGAAGGGATAGACGGAGAGGAAGAGAGAGACACTTAAGCTAGAGGCTATGTGACAGTGGAGACTGTCCAATAATGATGATGTGTTCCTATCAATCTAACCATGGCTGCATGGTGGCACCGCAGCCCTCAGCTAGGCCTCGCAATGCTCAATATCATATTAAATATAGTGTTATACCCAAAACAAATAATAATAACAGTCACTGCAATAGTAAAGGGCGAGTTTACATTCACCAATAAAGAGTTGAATCACTCGGTTACGGGTAATCTTTCTTTGTAATGCTGCAAAAATAGTTCTCCCCAGAGAAGAGGGTGAGGGAGAGAGGTTTTTCCGCACAGCCACATTTGCATGATGAGAAAGCGCCGCTCATATTCATCTTAGTAAAGTCACAGTAAATGACTCCAACAGCATTATCATCTGTTTTACGCAGGTGTGCGGCTGGGGAAAATCACTCACTTCAATCAAAAAAGCTGCAGCTCGCTGCGTAAGGAGCCTCATTTTTTACCATCACACTGGAGGACATAGGAATTAGAAGAGAGAGACATAGCGGCTGCGAGAGAGAGGGGCGTAATAACTTTATTTTCTCTGTGGTTTACAGAGGCCATTTTAACTCATGCGGCTGTGGGATGATTTGTATTGCTGTGTATGTGGATTTTACTGACATTTGTAGCGTGGTAAACCACACGGCTGTCTTCATCAACCTGGAAGTGCTGGATGCTCAACATGGTGCAAAGGTTTTCATGAGTGTAAAACTAAATGTTATTGTGACAACGAAGAGGGGCGACACAACCGTCCCACTGACTGGCAGCGTGTAGTGTGGCATGTTGAGCAGACTTCTGAAGATGCTTTGTGAGGGATCAGACACATTGCAATGATCCATAAATATAAATAAATGAGTAGAGAGTGATCGTATGCAATTATGCGCAATTGTCTCCAGTTCCCTGCATTGGTGTTATTCAAATCAGTTACTTCTAAGTTATCAGTTATCTTTAGTTACTTTATAACCTAGCATTAGCTGCTAAACAGCAAATGATGTTCAAGGAAACACACCATGATGCAGATCCATAGTGATAAATTAACAAAAAAAAAAAAAACCTGTTTATAGCCATATTTATAGTCTATTTAAGATTTGGTAACAGCAGCAAACAATCCATGAGCAGCTAGCAGACAAACACATTTTCACTTCCAGCTTGTCACCTATGGCAGCTTTGGTCAGTGGCCCGCAGCTTCAAACTATAATGCTTTAGGCACCCCTTTAGTTTCACTTTGGCATGTGCTTGGTGCCACCATCAAGTTAGCAGTAATATACACACAATGTGCTACTTTTGGACTCAGTTTGGTTTGGTTTAAGCAGCTAAACTATTTGTTTAAGTTCTGAAAGCATCATGGTTCGGGTTAAACTAATTACGTAAGTTCAATGAAATGTACAGTATGTTACTCGCGCGGGGGCATCTGTATCAAAACAAAACAAAAGATTTTTACAGAGTGAAGTGGGCCGGGCAGAGCAAGGGGGGCAAGAGTCGCTGCTCAGAGCCAGCTAGAGACTTTGGACAAGCGCCAGACCCTCTAGAGAATAAACACCTGGAGCCACTTTGGTTTCTGCTCTGATCCAGAACCATTTACTGACGGGAGGAAAGCTCCGGAATTACATTTAAAATTTTTGGATCACAAAGCTGATTCATCTTCACCTCTGTTTATCAAGCTGACTACAGCAGCGATCCGCGTTGCAGAACTCCGTTTCGAGGGTTTAGCACAGTGTTGACTGCTGGAGCTGAAGCGGAAATTTACTTTACTTTCTGATCAACATCACAGAAAGGAGTGGGAATAAGAGAGACAGAAGCACAGACTTTGCTGAGTAGGCTCTGAATTCACGAGAGCTCTCCTGAATTTAACCACAAATACACACACGACCTCGTTGTGTGCCATCGCTTGCTAACTTTAGCTTACTGCTGGTTTACAAGTAAAATAATCTGGCTGTTTGGGGCGGATGGACACTGCATGAGTAACACAAAATAAACACAAATGTTCCTGCGGTCAAACTCACTTCACTGTTGATGTGTACGCCATTAGACAACCAACGCTGCTGATGAAAATCTGTCTGATGTGACTCAGGCATTGATGTTCACGGATGTGGTAATGTTTCAAAATGTTATTTACCATACTTACATTACATCATGGAAGAAATCTTGGATTTCTGGCTAAACACGGGACATAAACTCAAGTCTTGTGGGTGAGAGTCCTGTGTGTGACTCACCCACCTACCCTTACTTCTTCCTGATGTGTGCTTTTGTCACATTTGTATGATATACTAGAGGGATACCTCCAAAAAATGACTGTAGTGTACTGACAGTGTCATAGTTTCCCCTCATGATTTGCCAGTTGAATACTTTTTAATTGGTCAGTATAGTTACAATTCAAGAATAGAGCATAGTCTATTTTAACAATACTAAAATGAATTACATATTTTAAATCAAGCATACTGTAAAAACAACGTTTTTTCCGAACATTAGGGTTTTACGTTTTTTTACCCAGAAGTTAGGAGAGTTTTTGCAAGTGCAAGTTTTGTTGCAGTGACTATTTATTTCCTGAATTTGTATTCATAAATGTTTTAGAGACCACTGATCATTTTTTACAGAGCTTAAAATGATCCACATCTCATCACCTTTTTGTCCTTTATACACTAGAGGAAAGTCTAGGGTCGCTTTCTAGCATAGAAATTCATTAAATCCTGACTGTTTACGTGTACACTTTGGATTGCTCTGTACATAGGTATGTGTATTCATCGGTGCATGCGCGCGCGAGTGTGTGTGTGTGTGTGTGTGTGGCTGAATGGTTGAAACTGTTTGAATTGGCCGGTCTCCCAGGAAGCTACTTTACAGGCGGACGTAACAGATGCACCTTTATACCCGTACAGATACAGTGTTTCAGTTAAGCTCTTGGTTATGCATTCCTCCACTGCGGCTCATGTGTGTACTTGTATGTGTGTGTGTGTGTGCGGTTTACAGCTGCGGTTTGCCCGTGTCTCTATATTGCCCTGCTTTTGTGAAGAGGGTGCAAAACAGAGAGAGACAGGGCCAAATCATGCTCACCTCTGCTTTAGCAAAAAAGCCCAAGAATAATGCATTTCATAAATATTTATACCTTTTTTCTGATTTCATATTCATCTACAGTACAGGAGTGAGGCATGGCTTGTGTGTGTGTGTTTGTGTCTCTCCATGTGTGTGTGTGTGTTTGTGTGTGCATGAATGTTTGTTAGGGTTGTTGGCTTGTAGATTGGGGTGAGCGTAGACAGTCAACCTCGACTCATACTTTTCAATCTCAGCGGGACATTTCTCCCATTCTGCTGTATTTGAAACTTTAGAGTAACATGGTTGTTTGGTTCTCACACACACACACACACACACACACACACACGGATGCACATTATCGAAACTCACACTGTATTTCACAGATGGTTTCCGTTGCCACAATTTCCAGCGATTGTCAAACATTTGTGATGATAGATTTGAACATCTTTCTTTTCTCCCCTTGCAGTGCATCCTACACACCTGCATTAATATCATAAAAGTGCAATCATACCATTTAATCTCATCAGACATAGATAGACACATAAATACAGACTATCTGTGATTTTTTTTTTTTCCATCAGCTGAAAAAAAAAAAAGCAGACCGTATTGTTCTCCTGATGTCTGTTTCGTTGACACACTGCGAAGCGCTGTTTTCTTCACAATGCCGATCGTCACTTTCACAACCAAATCCAATGATTGTCATCTCGTGTCAGATTCTGAAGGCACTAACCGAATATTAGGAATATCACCCGGGAATATCTCTTCTAATCGTGCCCTCCATTTTGGCTTCACTTTGCTCGACAGTCCTCTTTTTCTTCCTTTTTTTTGGGAGGGGGAGCAAATACACAGAAATGTTGCACCGAGGCAAAGTACAAAGAGCAGTCTATTGCAAGTGTGCGGAGCAATCGCTCTGATGAAACATAATTGTGTTTTAACGTGATAGAACAATATCCCTGCCCATAACTCCCTTTAACTCTTACTTTTGACGTGCCGCTGAAAACATATTACAGCGTGAGATGCGAGCCGGTATCAATTCTGTCTTCACTCTTTTTTTTTTTTTTTTTTCTTTTTGCAATAAAACAGTTGAAGCTCTTACCCTCCTTCGATCTTTCTTTATGCTCTCCTCGTCCCTCCCCAGTTCTTTATTCTCTTCATTGCACCTCCTCCTTCTCCTCCTCCTCCTCCACCTCTCTGTGGTGGAGGGGAAGGAAGGAAGAAGTGGTAACACGTAGCATGTCTTCATTAAAGTGTCACTCCCCATTATTTTCGTGCTATCTCAATTAGCAGCAGGTTTAATAAAGGGCCTCTTCTCTCTCTCTCTCTCTCTCTCTCTCTCTCTCTCTCTCTCTCTCTCTCTCTCTCTCTGTAACTCGCTCCATCTCCAACTATTTCTCTTTAACTCCGCAGTCGGACTGAATGATGGAGTCGCTGGTCGGGAAATGATGGGCAGTACGGGAGGAACTGAAAAAAGAAGGAGAAGAAAGAGAAAAAGGAGAAACAAAAATCGCCGAACAACATGAGATGAAGAAAAGAGAGGAGGTAGATCTGCACCAGTTTTCTTCCGAGCATCTCTTTCTCCTCTGAGAGCAATTAGACACTGCCGGCAGTGGCTAGTCCCCAGACTGATCTGCAGCTTCTGCTCCTGTGTGTGTGTGTGTGTGTGTGTGTGTGTGTGTGTATGTGTTTCCACTATAATCACCACAGCATCTCAAAGAGCTCCTGGTGAGTTCAGCAGAAATAAGGTAATGTGCCTACAGGTCAGATCAAGAGGAGAGCAGACACACACACACACACACACGGACTCTGACAGAAACATCCACATCATCAACACAGCGACTTCTGGCTGCCTGATGTTGACATAAAAATAGAACCCACGACATGCGTGAATGTGATGATGTTCACTGTTCTCAGTATTTGTGGTATGGTAAACTACAATGTCCAGGTACAGCATGAGTTTATATCTGAATATGATCTGAGTATGACCAGCTGCATATCACAGAATATCAATATATGCATCAAAATTGTTTTATGCTATAAGTTTATCATGTTAAGCCTGTTTTAACTGTGCTACTTGTGAAATTGACCATTTAGATATGTAAGTAACTTATTCTAGTCCAACAGGCAAAGTTTTTTCTTTTCCAACTTGACTGAAGCAGAATTTTAAGCACTTAAATGAGTGCCTCTTTCTGGCTTTCTTCTGACATTCACATAGACCACCTGCAAGCATGCTGCCTCACTTCACCTTGGAGATGATTTTTTTTTTTAATTCATCATTATTATTTTTTGTTACTTATTCTTATTTTTTCCCATGCAGTCCCTGTATAACACTGTCATAGACTGAACTGTGCAAAAATGTTGCTAGCGAACTGTTGTAGGCCGCAAACATGTTTCATCAAGTGTATTTGATGCATACAATATAGAATACAGTTAATGCATACAGCACATACAAAAATTGTGTTCACACAAAAACATGCACGCACATACACATACACTTCAATGCACCTGAATCAGGCATACATACATACATACACACAAAAAGTTATGCTAAGCTTTAGACACTGCCTCAGATCAACACATAAACACACACACACAGACACGCACACACACCTTTTCCTTGTAGTGGACTGATTACTATGGCGAGCTATATCAGTGCTGCCATCTTACATTTAGGTTTCCTTGGTTTAGTTAGAGCACGCTAACTGAGAGTGCATACATTTACACCTTCTATCCCCAAACTCCTCTCTCTGACACACACACACACACACACACACACACACACACACACACACACACACACACACACTCACACTGTATGTGATGACCAGTGACAGGAGTGGGTGGTTGGTCAGGGGCTGATCTGTGTGTAATTGGGGGATATTACAGCAGCCATCTCACTTAGCCTCTGGGAGACTGATCTATATTCACTCTGCAACTCATATTCACATGGCTTCCTGCGCAGACACTCCAAACATTCACAAACACACACGTTAACCACACACAGGCACTCAAGTATTTTCTTCCACACAGAATCTACAAACCAAGGACAGGCAGTATCTCAGCCAGAAACGCAGCAACACTGAACTCCTCTGTGCTGCTTGCACCACGAAAACACACCACATGCAGAGACGACTTTAGTGCTTCTGGACTGTGCCACAGTGTTTATCTTATAATCATAGAATTAATCAAAATATTATCGAAACTGTAATATGATCAAGTACTATGTCAAAATCTCCGAAGCTGCAACCTTTTGATAAAGTGTGTGACGAATCAGCATTATAATGAAATACTGTGGTGCTGCAGAGATGTGCTAACCTACAAATCCTGTTCTGAAAACATGTTTGGTACAGAAACAACAAATTACACATTGTCAGGATTTTAATATTGTTTTGTGAAAATGAAAATTGCGATACAAAAATGATAACACTCTCTAACTGTGAATTATATTGCAATTGTAATAACTGTCACCACTTTGTACAGCCCTAAAATAAAACTCATGTAGCACAGTGTATTTGTGGATGAGTACATACAGGACAGGAGCGGCTTCTGTTCATCAATTCGCTTTTTTTCTGACCAATTAAATCAAAGTCTGAGTCTAAATTTAACTAATAAAGTCCTGATTTTACAATGTTTGCTGCACCCTCGTCCGGCCTTATGAGTAACATTCTGTGAAATATTACAAAAATAAACGATTAAGGGTTAACTTGATGGTAGTGACAATAAATTAACAACTATTTAACTGTTGTGTCATTTATTTATGAGATTGCATCATGGTTTAAAAAGTAACAAGTTACAGATATGTGTCAGGTGAATATTGGAAAGTAAAAACAATATTCCACTCGCAAACATCTTAAAATGGAATTAGGTTCCTGAGAAGTTGGTTACTTTCCGTCACTGGGTACAGTACACTTTTAAACATAACTATATAAACGTAGAACAGTGCACATTCACTTGAGGGGACTGCACGCACATTTTAAAAATCAAAATTTTCTCAGTAAGACTAAAATGTTCTAAATGAATCAACACAAAAAACATTTGATGCTTGATGACAATTGTCTTGGTAAATCAGTTAAATTCCCTATTTTGCATTTTTGCATCAACCCTTACAATCACTTCGTAAATTCTGGTGTCACAGGTTTAAAAATGGCGATGAGCTCCACTCTTTATATTTAATGAGAACAACAGTGGGGAGCAAGAAAGCAAGGTGATCTCCTCTGTGCCCCAGAGAGCTCCATGCTAATTTTTCCAGGGCATGGGCCCATTAACATAGGGAAGCTGACACCATTGCTTTAGGCTACATATAATACCCTAATGACCACTCTGCTGTTACTTTGAATCAAGGGTATTAGTTTTGTCTCTGATAAAAGACAGCCGTGATGGCTTAGCCTACTTCCACTGTTGGACAGCGAGTTTTTTTTTTTTCTGCGTTCTTTTCTTTTCAGCAGTCTTTTGTAGAAAGAAGAAAAATGTGATTTATCTTTGTCTACTGCTGAGAGTCAACATCTCATCTCCTCTCCTCCCATCTCACCAGCTTTCTCGTCTCATATCTCCTATTATGTCTATTTGTTGCTCTCCTTTCTCCCCTCTCCACTCGCACTTTTATTAAAAACTCATTTACTACATAAATCAGAAAGAATCCAGTGGTGGTTATGGAATAATTACAATGAGCATGCAACATTTTCCAGCCAGAGGCTTCAGAGCTTATTAAAAGCTGCAACTTGAGACGTGTTTGTCAATATATAACACTCCATACAGGGAAACTATACGATATCACGCAGTCATTTCTCTCTGCGTAGAGACTGTTCATAAAGATAGCACATACATAAACACACACACACAAACCCAATTCAAAGAGTCAGAACGTTTTTCTTTTACTTTACTTTTTTTCCCTTTTTTTCGACAAAATGTAGTCTTTTGTGGCCTGTAACGTCACATGTAGTTTTCTATTTGCCTCAGAATATTCCCAAAATACATTATAAGGAAGTTCAACTCTCCATTAGGAACGGTTTACTGTGTCCTACTCACAGAACATTCACTTGTTATTGAGAAATATGTGAATTAGAGACTCATTAGTTAACTCCTGAACATTACGTTTTAAGAGGTTAAACAGTCCTGTTAAGCATCCTGACATGAATCCAGTATTCTTAGAGTGCAACAGTTCACACTCCGCTCCACATCGAGATATTTTGTCTGTGATAAAGACTCTGCCGTCACTCAAGCAACACATTATTTTGAAATTTCGTTTGATTTCATGCAAATAATGGACGGGGATGGAGAGGATAAAAAATTAATGGGGGACTTTGGGAAGCACGATGAATTATTGAGCACTGGCCTGATTAATTCTTAATAGCTATTGTCAAAAAATCACCGTCTTCGAGTGCCGTTAATTCTCATCAAACCTACTTTAGAGGAGCGTTTCTGCCTCTGCTCCTACATCCAGTACAGTAGCACTTCCTCCTCCTCCTCCTCCTCCTCCTCTCCGCAGCTGCCTGCAGAGGAAATTCAACTTGTTTCTTACGGCCTCTCTGACCTACTACAGCAAGATATTTATGAAATACTGATGGTATGAAAAAAAATCAAGAGGGTAGATTTTTTTTTGACGGTTTCTATTATTACCCCAATAAAACAAGGTTTTACTTCTCAACTGGCAGTCTTTAATTATTTTTTTTTTACAGAGAAGATTTGAAAGCTTTTTAAGCTTTCTTTTGCTGTCTTTATGTCCTCTTGACTCAAATGGGATTTTTTTTGTTGTTTTTTTTGCCACAGACTTCAAAGAGATTTTAATTTAGAGAAGCGTAAAGCAAGGACACACTCTTGTTCCCCCTCTCAACCTGATAGAAAACTGTCCTCTTCTTCCAGGAGGACTCATTTTAATAGCTCGTGGACTGATACACAGTGATGTGGCGCGGGAGACAAAGACATTGTGCTGTGAGGCGCTTTTCTGTGGGAGCGTGTCTGTAAAGGTGATGTTATTCTTTATTCCTCCCGTCCCGATTCGCTGTGAACTAAACTTTAATGAATAGAATCTAAAAAGGCCCATTTACTTTTGGTGATCCTTTCCATGTGAATGTTGGTTGAATACCAAACAGCAGCACAAACCCAAAATGTGGAACAGACATTCAAATGTAAAAAGTATTCAAAAGTAATGCTGCTCTGGGCGTGCAAGCAGTTAAACGGCTGAAATATCTGCTCCCTACACACCCGAGCGGAATCAAAATACACCATCTTATTTTGAATATCAATTTCAAAACATGTTTCCATGAATTATAGATAACAGATATCAATATGTTAATGAATACACAACATATGGCTGACTCCAATGATTATGGATTTACACCAGTAGGGGGAAGAGTATGCAAGGAAACAGATCTTGGCGTTATGAAAACAATCTCGCCGAGGATCGAGCCTCTCATGTAATACAAGGAAAAGTTCCATGTTCTCGCTCACATTCACTGACATTTACCACTAAAGGATAAATTAGGACTCCCAAAGAACAGAGTATAAAACTTTTTTGCAGAAGAAATCTTTTCTCTTCAGTTAAGAAGACAGATTGTATCGGTTGATATTTACATGAAATGTAATGTGCAAAAATAGATAATTAAAGATAAAACTGTAAATTGTAGGCAAGCTTTAAGAAACAATCTTACAGCTGGGACATTGTCATATTCCTCAAACATTTTTATTGAATGCTACGTAATGTTTTTTTTTTTTTTTTATGTATAGATAAAGAGATTAATTTGAAAAACTGCCTTTAGATTCAGTCACATCAGATTTACACTAAGGCACCTGCCATCATTTTAAAAACAACTTTCACCAGAAGCTATGATCTAAATTTAGTTAAGAACAGTTTGGATAATTCTAGGTTATTAATTCTGTTCAGGTATACTTCCTGTGAATATGTTGTAAATGCATGTCTCCACACTGACAGGTTAATTAACACAAGGGCTCTATTTAGCATCTCTGTCCATAAGTTAATGCCCCCTGTCCATTTGTTGGTTGGAGCAGGATTTGACCAAAACTACTGAATGTATCGCCACCTAACTTGGATGAAGGATGGGTCTTGGACCACTATAGATCCCATTACCTTTTGTGTGGATCTGGATTAATCGACAAATCCAGGATTTTTTTCTTACTTTGTTGAACATTACAAGATTTCTCATTTCACCATGACATTCAATTTTTTTCTGTTTTCAGGGCGTTATAATGCATGGATCTTGATCAGACATATTAAGGTGGCTGATTTCTATGAGTGAGTACAAAAGGGAACTGGAGGCCTTGGTGGAGTTATGCACTCTATTGAGTACCATCCTAGGTTATTACTTTGTTCTTCTTTTTTTTAAGCTGACACATATTTACATTTTTCAAATTCACTGCATGTAATTAAATACCCCTAATGCATGAAAACAAAACTTTACTAAAAACACACATTTTGTCAGTGTCCTCAGTTGTAACTGTAGCCCTGTCCCGAACCTGTACATTGCAGCAGTAACTAACGATCACTTGTTTTCTGTATTTTGGAACTATATATTTAAAAACGTAAAATACGTCAGTGTCTCTGCAGGCTTGCTTAACTTATTTACAGTTCCCTTTTTAAAGTATGACAGGACACATTTAATTAATCACGTCAGTTGATGGATATGATCTACAAGAGTATGAACCATGTGCCATCAGAACAATCAAATGTAATTCCCCACCTCCATTGGCTGACACAGAAATCAGCTTGCAGATGGTGCCAATTGTTAAAGTACACGGATTCTAACATTCATTTTATCTGTAGTTCATAGGAATCATTTGTGTAAGAAGTTTTATAGCGAGCTTTGGCCTATTCCCGGCACCCAAAACTGCAAGAAATTTCACATTTAGCAAATCAAGCTGCAGAGAGCTGGCGATTCCTTTCAGGCCAGCTGCGAAGCGCAAGCATCCACAGATCTTTTATGTGCTCGCCTTTGCACCGCTCCACATATCTGTAGTGTGTGTGTGGGCCTGCCACTGACTGTTGACTGGCACGGCCTGTCTTCTTCTGCATATTCAACAGCTCTTATGAATATCAGAGCTACTTGATTGCGTTGTGATTATTCACAAACCTCACTCGCTCTCTCTCTGTCTGCCCTCTGTACTCCATTACTAGTCAGAACACAGCTCCAGCGTTGTAGCATCGCCAGCCCGATCTGACACTATTCCTTTTTACGGGTTCAACAGCTTGCTTGTCGTACAGCAAAGTAATTAGTACTGCACGCTCATATTAATTAACAAAGAGCGTTATCACTTTATTAATCCATATTAGAGAGGTGGAGGAGGGAGGGAGGGAGGGCACAGTCACTGTTGGTGTAAGGAACTCTCTCACTGGGAGTCTTCCCCCAGCATTGCTTAGTAGTCCCATTGTCCATGACCCCTGGTGCCGTCAGAAACATCCCCACACCAGTGGTGTATGGCTTAAACTGTTCATTAAACCTTTTAATGCAAATAATGTCGACAGAATAAACAAACAGGGGTGGCAGGATTGGGGAAAACAGGTGCCATGGTGTGAAAGCACGCTAAACGATGTGATAGTGGGGGAATTAATTACTACCACAGCGCTAATTGGAAGCAATAATTTGTGTGATTAGCGGGCCGCTTAAGAAGTGAGACACATCTAGCGCCTGTATACACAAGCATTGAGGCGCGGGGCCTATCTAGTCTCTCTGTGAGACATGCACACGCACACACACACGCACACGCACACACACACACACACACACACACACACACACACACACACACACACACAACACACTACATGAGATGCCAGTCATAAATCTGTAGCCCTTCCATGTACACAATGCACACATACAGGTTTCTAAAGTAAAATGTTGGATGCACACACACGATACACACATACCATGAGAAGTTTTCGCACTTTCATTTCTTTGTCCTCTTTTACAAACAGATAGGATCTCTCTGTGATGAGGCATATCCAAAAGGTTTCATTTAAAAAACGCTGATGTGGCATGTGCTAATTAACAAAGCAGGCTTTGTAGGTGGTGTGCTCTCCCCCCTCTTCATTAACCCTACTTACTTTATCTCCCCCTCCCTCTTAATATTAGAGGCTATATGAACCTCAAAGCTTAGAGAGGATCTTCACACACGCAGCACTTCTAAATGTAGACTACAATCAAAACAAGTCCCTAATTCCTATTGGCCATAATGATCAAAGTGCATAATTAATTTCTGCCAATTCAGGATGTAATTTGATTTCATTTCTTGTTTTGGTCGAATATGCGTTTAGTTCTGAGAAGTCCTTGTTTTTATTCTTCAATGTCTTTTTAACGTAAGTGGAACCCAGTCATTGCTTGTTTCCCACCAGCATTGGATCAGTGATAACTGTGAAACATTGTAGTCCACCCGCCTTGAATTTCTGGTTATTCAAATCCTTCTCTCTTTGATGACAGTACCATTGATATTGTGTTCCCATTAAGCACCTAAAACTGTAGATGCAACATGAAATTGTGTTGCGTTTCTCCCTGTAGCTATATAATTGCCCCGACTTTATTACTGCCCCAGCGGACTTGCATGTAACAATAACAATACGTATTGTCATGTTTCTGTGTGCTGCAGTCACACTGAGGTCTTATTGTCATACACTACCTGGCTTTCACTGCACTGTACTGTCCGGCTTCACCATTCTAATCACATTAGACTGTAATGCTGCGATATAAAATTACACACTTGCCATTAGTATAGTACAGTCTTATATTATTGTCAGTTCTCCAAAGGAAACCACTGTAATATATCTACTCACATGAGGGTAGAAAACAAGTCACACTGATGGACTGCGTTTGCACAGAGTAAAGAGTGGAAAAATTCAGCACCTCCCAAAAAAATACTCCACCTGAACCTGTCGGGATACAAAGGGGTTAGCCAGGTTTTAATAAACATTTAGAAGAAGTCCGGGTTTGTGTCGTGTTGTAGCTACTTCAGTTCAGTATGAGTATGTGTGTAACCATGGATATAAAATATATTTATTGTATGTCTATGTGCATCGAACAATGGCTTTTCACTGTCATCTGCACTGTACATGCCTGTAACGAGGGTCAACATGCAAACTGTAACCACGGTAACTACGCTGAGTTCGTATGCAGAAAAGCAAAAAAAAACAAAAAACAGAACCCCTGTCGAGCTCGGGTCAGGCACGTTTACTTATCTTCTGGACTCGGTTGTTTTTGGACAGGAATATGCGGCCTGAGCTGCACCTGACAGGAAATCACTTTTAGCTGAGTGTAGAATCAGGGAGTAGAAAAGAGTGATCTAGTCAGAGTAGCCATATTTTAATAGGATGGCGGAGAGTGTTTGGAAATTCGTGAGGAAGAAACACCTTTGTGTGCTTTTAACATGTGCAACAGGCACACAGCAGGGATTTCATTCCCGCTAACAATATTTGTTATGCTAATTTAACTTTTGTGAGAGGTCTTTACCTTTAACCACTACTGCCTGTTTTTTTTTTTTTTTTTGGGACCCAGGTAATTTTTCACTACCTACCGAGAGTTGACTTGATGTAATAACTGGTCAGGTGTCATTGCTACAAATCACCAGCTCTCTTGGGAATTTAGTTTGACACGCAAGCTACAGTAGCAGTCCACAGATGTCGACAAAAGTGTGGTGTGTGGTAAAAAGGTTTGAAGATGCAAGTGCAATTTCCACATAAAAATGTACTTCTACACAGTATTGTTACTGCGAATGTATTTGTTTATCGTTATTTAAATGGCCACATATAAGCTATCCTGGAATTCAGGGTGTGAATGTGTTTTGTCCCCTCTGTGCTACATGTATATCCTCGATTATCAGTTAAAGGGACACCCATCTATGTGTCTTGGTAAATGTGACGCAGGAGTGATATGTGAAGCATTTTATAATTGATATATCGCATTATCTACACACAACTGTCAGCAAAGACATATGAGAAATGGACATAATGCTATCGTCAGCAGCGTGGAATGCGTTGACACCATTTGTTTCTCAGTAGTATGATTGATTTTCTGGTCATATTTCTTTTAACCATGTTCCCTGATGAAACCTCGAGCAAGCGGCAGATGTTTTAAAACACGGATATCACAGAGCTGTTATCTGATTCCTTCTGATGAATTAGAGCCGGGTCCCTCCAGTGCTCAAAGGGAGTCCACTCCGCATGAATTATTACCAAATATAATTTCAGCTATTAGTCCTCTTTCCTGAACATCTGAACATGGAAAATGTGGAATTAGAAATTAATACCTCTGAATATCATGGCAGGGTTTTTTGAGACCGGGGGATTCATTTTCATGTTCTCCTCCTTCTCTTTTTTTGTATTCCGACTGAGTTTCTGACACATTTATGTGTTAAGTTGGGCTCAAGCAGTTCTATTACCATACAGATTATCCATTGTGAGCTTTGGCGTGCTGCAGAAAAGAATTAGCATTCAGTAGAGAGAAAGGAAATATGGAGGCAAAGAAAAATGGAATGAAAAGGGATTATGTGTATCCTGCTTCCTCCTGTTTATGTCTCTAATCTTTACTGGGGTCAATGGTTTATCCAAATTGATTTCTTCGAGCTAAATGCTCATGTTTTCGCTATGCTGGATTGTTTTGTCCACCTATCTGTGTACTGTTAAGCAGTCTTCTCCTTATCTACATAATGACATACAGTACAAGATGATGACTTCATATGCTGTACCTACAGGAAAGAATGGACAAAGACTTCCTTGACTTCTCTCCTTTTGTCCAGTACTTTTACACTGTACATTCACTCATGTGAGCATCTCGGTTTTCACAGAAACTAGTAACTTTGGTTCAGTTTTATGTTGCAACCCGATCGCCTGAATCAGTGCTGGCAGTGTACGTTTCTGTAAACGACAGACATGCTGAAACTTTACATTCCTTTATGTTACCTTTTGACCCTTTCATTTTGTGACAATGCTTTGGTCATGCTCTCCTTAGGATTAGGCATAAATTTAGGCACAAAAAACACTTGGTTTAGGTAAAGAAAACATCATGGTTTGGCCTGAAATACCTGTTGTGGTCCCAGCAATCGTGGCTTGAGATATCCCTGACTGTAAGATTCCACTGGATGCATGTCCGATGGTCCGACCCCGGTACGGTTTTGTTCCTTCATCCGGCGACCCCCACCGGCACAGCGCAGGTCTGTGTTATAAACACAACAGGAAGTGTACCCAACTGAGGGATTAGAAGACATGCTTGTATTTGTCTTTTTTTTTTAAGTTTTGTGCTGGCGTCAACATGAAATCGTAGAAATCTTCGCTTGTAAAAATTGTCATTTTTCATCACAACCAACACTGCTGGAAATTGTGTGAGGTTTCGCGAGGATATATAAAGTGGTCTTACACTTACACGTGTCGTATCACAGTTATAAACAGCGGTCACTGGCCTGCAGCCTTTCTCGCATAGCTTGACTCCAACACCTCATGACGTCCACCTCTTGATATGAAAGTCAGTCATAGTGATGTAGATAATATGAATGTGATATGGCACGCATTGTAGTGCCATATCACATGCTTATACGGTATACTGGTCAATGACAAGTACAAATGTGAATGCATCATAGCGACTGGGCTGATCATCAACTCATCAACCTCTTCTATTTATTCCCTGTCTCTTCTCCACCCGGAAGCCAGATTGTTCCATCACGTATGGTGATTAAATCAGTGCCACTTGCTATTGTATTCACTATCATTATACACTAGTATTATCTAGTATCGTATTGAGCTTCACCTCATGCTTATGTATTTTCTTCCCTCCTGTGCAGAACCTCCAGCGGCTCTCCCTTGTGCCTCCTGCTCCTCCAGCTCACCTGAGGTCCCTCACGCTGCCACCAGACAACCCAGCCTGCCTGCCTGCCTTCTTCATCCACTACTTCCTCTGAAAACTCCATTTTGGATCTAGATAAAAAACCCAATGTAACACTGTCAATTCCTAAAACCTTTTAGATTTTGCCTTTCCATTCTACCTAAACCTTTTTGGCAAAAACTTTATGTTCAGAGTATTACATGTCCCTTTAACCCACTCTACCAGAAAAAAATCACAAAACCTGCCAATTCTTTGCCTGACTCGAATTCCCTTACCTACCACCGCGCAAAACATCCTGTTCAGTTCATAATACCTACTGGGCTCAACCCTATCCTTTCCCTCTTCATCATCTTTCTTCTTTGTTACCTCTCCAGGCCACCTCTTTGAGTCTACTTTCTTGTTCTAGTCTTCTCTCTCGCTCTCCCTCTCTGTCTGACCTCACACACAAGAAGTCATGAGGGAGGATCCCATCTGAAAGTTCAGCCAAATGTTAGCAATAGAGGGAGGGATGTCTCTGAAGAGAAGCACTCACTCTCTCACTCTTTGTCAAACACCTCTCTCTCCACCTGGCCTTCTCTTGCCTCCCCCTCCTACTCCTCTTCAGTTTATCATTTCTCCACACCCAGCTAAAGCTTGCAGTCTGGGTCCTTGAGACTGGCGGCCAATAACGCTGGAGTAGTCTGATACCATCGGCTGCTGGGGGGAGTAGAGGCAGCCGAGAGGTTGTCAAGCAAACCCTAACACCTGTATTCTGTCATTCATGTGATTGTTATCCCTCACCCCTCCATCTCTCTTCCCCTGGCCTCCCTCCCCATCATTCACCTCGCTCTGATCTTCCTGCCTGTCTGTCAGAGGGGATCTGCCAAAATTTCTGCAGCCTGGAGAGGTGTGTGCATACTGTGTATATGTCTAGGTACAGTACATGTGTGCGTGAGAGTGTGGACTCTTTTTGATGGAGTGAATAGGGAGGCGATTTATAAGCTGAGAAAAAGGGTGCCTCTTCAAAAATTTGGCAGGGTTTGAAAGAAATACAGCCGCAGGTCTGGAGAGAATATGTCACCGAGGCCTCTGTCGCATTTCTCTGCTGCTTCCCCTCTGCTTTTCTTCTCTACCATGTTTTCGCAATAAGCCAGAAGGGAGTAGAATTGGAGTGAGCCACAGTATATGTGATCAAAAAGGAGAAAATGATGAAAATGTAGAGGGAAACTGGGGTTGAAAAAGGTGGAGGTTCCTTGAATACTTTTGAAATGTGGCCTAAACGTCTGTCTTGCCTGTTACTTACACTCACGGTTCATATAACTGTGGGTGTTAGATTAAACACTAGCATCTTGGTAAGTTTTTCTATTATATTTGGAGAAAATCTATAAACTCTCCAACAGAAATAACTAAATAAAATGCTGTGACAAGTAAAATAAATAAAGCCATTATCTGTGGCTGTTGCAGACCTCTAAGAAGTCCATCCAATTGTCCCCTTTGGCCTGTATGGAAAGATTGAACAGGCTACCTGTCTGTCTATCTACATACCTGCCAGCTGGCGTGCACTCTGCCCTTTGCACTCGGTATCAGGCCTTCTGACCACGCACTCATTGCATATGACTGAATTCTTTGAACAGGGCTAGGTGATATTTTGCAAAAGATAGTGGGACAAGACCGCGGAAGCCAGTTAACGCAGCAGCAAAAAGCAAATGCACCCGTTCACTGCAAGTAGACTTTGTGGACTGAGCTATGTTTGTGACAGCTATTTTGCTCATCTAAAATTAACTTCTAAAAGAAGATAATTAGAACTTGCTGAATGTGGCAAACTAACTGCTAAGTGCTGTAACTAAGGGCTACAGGAACATCGGTGTTAGTGTGGTCTAGGCCTGGGTGCAATAGGTATCGGCAATAGACATGTCATTTATGAAATACAAACTAGTAAAAAAACATATAATGAATACACCCTCATAAACAGCCTGTCATATCACAAGAAGAACATTGAGTGTTATTATGGATCTCGCCGCAGTTCTCACAAGACAAGCCCTCCTGCAGCCAGCCTTTGCTCCATGTAAGAGCAAAGAGACAGAGCAGTTGTGGCGGCCAAAGTGCTTGGAGTGATTATCGAGGCAACTACAGATCACGATCGGCGGTATTGGGTATTGGAGGGAGGCCTGAAGGGAGGAGGTGGGATTTCTTTTTGGATTGGATACTGCCAAAATTGAGGTTGCTCTCCAACTAACTCAGTGGCATTTCTTGTGTCATTCAACAGTCAATCTGAAATTGTTAAATGCAGTTCTGGGATTTTTCTTATTGTAAGACGAATAAATATCGACTGCAGCACTCGTCATTGTTACCCCAACATCTGTCATTTCAACAGTTAACCAACAGTTAATTTATGATTGCATTGCATACATTTTTTTTTCTCCAAAAACACAGCTCAGGAAAGATTGCATGCATTATAATACATCATCATGATTACCACATATTGTAATGCCATCTCCCTGTATGGTCTTTCTCACTACCCGCTAGTCAATCAGCCTAATACTGTCAAGATAAAACTCTCTTTTATTTCAAGCTTTTTCATTGTTCAGATTTTTAACCCTCAAGAGACAGTCATGTGCTTTTAATTACAGTATATAATTCAAATTCACTTTGAACATACCACATACAAAACCCAAAAATCAAAATTGGAAAAAAAAAATTTAATTTAAAATCAAGCCCTTTCTACAACACGCATTTTTTGCATTTTCTTTTGGGATTAACGGTCAGGACCACCTGTAGCCCCAGGCAACTTCTTCCTTATCCATCATCTAAACAATGACAAACCCTGGTTAGTCACTACAAAGCATCACTCTGGCTTTGACGGCAAAGATCGAAACAAACAGCCGAAAACAAGAGCCGTTGTTGGTGTCTGACAGCGAGTATAATAGCAGTGCTTGGGGATTTGGGCTCAGTGTCAGGGTGGAAAAATCTTTGGGACATGTGCTGGGGGTGTTGGATGGTGTTCGACATCAGTCAATGCTGTTTGGGGAGTGAGAGTGGGCGGCCGGAGTCATAGATATTAGACAGGAGAGTGTTATATCTCAGGGGGGATTGGAATCCGACGAGTGGAGCAGGGTTTTTACCAGTTTTTTTCAGCACAGATGAATAAAGCTTGCGATCTAAAGCTTGTTTAACTTTGGCAGTGAAGAATGGAAGGCTATAGGCTAGAGGAACAACCTTCTGCCAGCGTCCCTTTATCATCTTTTATGAGCATCATCATCTTTGCACAAAAAGTGGAATCCTGGCATGTGAGATAAAAACATCACTTAAACAAGATTTAGGCTGAGGTTTGACACATTTGGAGATTAAGGACAGTCAAAGAGAAAGATGATTTGTCAGGGGGGTTGTTGTTAATTTAACTCAATCAACCCTCTGATTTCTTAAGTATGCCATAATTAACATTTTTTATCAGGACATTCGAAGATCATACATGCTCATTTTCATGCGTTATCCTAGTTTCTATTTTATCCTTGCTTTATCCACCTGCTGCAGATGTGAAAGAGAGTCACTGACACTTTTTGGATTATATCGGATTTATCCTCCATTCTGTAGACTTCAACTCCAATTTCTTGATAGGCAGCTGTTGAACATCAAGTGTTTCAGTGGAAAATGCAACCAAATTCACACAATCAGTTCTACGAACAACTTACAAAGTGTGTGTCTCTTCAGAAGACAATTTTAGCCCAAATAACCATTTTCTAAAGGTACTTTCAAAGCTAACCTTTTCAAGTTTCAAAGTTCAATTGCATTGAATGGTGTGTTTGCGGATTTTGTTTTTTTAGTCATTTGGACTCCACAATTGTGACTGCCTGCATACATAAATTTTTGGGATTATTTTCAGTTACTTTTCCTTTCTGCCTCCTATCAGCTCTTGTGTTATTTGTAAAAAGCTGATGTAAACACAAACTGGACCAGAAGAGGACACAACAAAGTGAATGAACCAAACCATGGATATCAAAGCAACATAGACGGGAATAAAGTTTGACATGGCTGTCACCACCTTGGATTTCGGAACCAGAAGTGACCATTTTTAGACTAGAGGATTGAGTGTCCATGCATATGCATTGCACCACCTCTATCCTGATTGAATGGTAACCCTGTAGCAGTTTGTCAGCCACAGCACCCTAAAGTATACTACACTTTATTGTCTATTTTTGTCTAAATGGGAATGTTATTTTTAAAATAAACATTATGCTGTATTGAAGAAGACTTGAGACTTAAAGTAGAACTTCGGTCGATTTAAACATGCAGCTTCATTGCTCAAGCTACCCTTGACTTGCCAGTACCGAAGACGCGAACACATTTGGTCCAACCATTACAGAGCTCCGTGAACGGAGACCTAGCATTGACAGCTAACAGCATTGGGTCAGAATGTTACACTGTGTTTTTGACATGCTCCACATCTCACACCGAATGTTATGCAACAACAGCAGACACCTTAGCACACAGCACTGTAGCGTGTATGACTCAAAATGAATAAAAAAGTAGTTAAAACAGTGTGTTTGTGCAAGGAGCTACATACCTGTTTTTTGACATCCGTGTGTTCCGGTAGCTAGACCAAACTAGCATATCCATCGAGTGTGCACTTAACAGGCTTAACAGGCTATTGTAAGGCTCATGGTTCATGACAGGCTGGATGCTGGATTACGTTTCCGTCTCCGCCAGTGAGGGAGTAAGTGCAGGCTCGACGGATTGACTAGTTTGCTCTAGCTACCGGAAGACACGGATGTCAACAAACAGGTAAGTCGCTCCTTGCACAAACACACTGTTTTAACTACTTTTTTATTCCGTTTGAGTCATGCACGCTACAGTGCTGTGTGCTAAAGTGTCTGTTGATGTTGCATAACTTTTGGTGTGAGATGTGGAGCATGTTAAAACGCTTAAAACACAGTGTAAAGTTCTGACCCCATGCTGTTAGCTGTCAATGCTAAGTCTCCGTTCACGGAGCTCTGTAATGGTTGGACCAAATTTGTTCGCGTCTTCGGTACTGGCAAGTCAAGGGTAGCTTGAGCAATGAAGCTGCATGTTTAAATCGACCGAAGTTCTCCTTTAAGACTTGAGTTGAGACCAGATACTCATTTGGAAACTGTTTACTAAGTTAACAAAAGTGAGAAACAGAGTAGGCCACAAGTGGAATAACCAAGAGGGGAAAAGACAATACAATGCAAATAACTTAAAAAAGTTTTTAAAAAAAACAAAGTTTAGCAGCCCGAACTATTTATTTTACGTCCTATCTAAAACGGTTTCTCATGTCATGCATCATCCTCTGTCTGGAATTCTTTCCCCACTGACCTGATTTCAGTTTCTACAACACATCTCATTGTAAATTTAGTATACCTCTGCAGTGTGTGCAGATAGCATGTGGCTCATATTGGGATGATGTCTGAATATAGTAACTTGACATTTCATATACTATATAAATAACCATCCCTAGGCTGTTAGATTAAAAATGCAGTTGGTGCACTTTAAGTCAGTTTCTCTTGTCTAATTTCCCCATTGACCACCGTGGTAAAATTAGACACTTTCAAATATAGTTTCAAGAGGGTGACGAGTCATGTTTCAATTGAAAGCTCAAGAGCTGGAATCAAATGAAAAATATGCCCATTTTGAGCAGCACATTCTCAAGACAGGCTATGACAAATATTTCTTCTTTTTTATAGAGAATCTAGCTAGAATCATGTTTGAATGAATGCTTCTGCTGTCTTGTAGTATATTTCCAAGCAAGAGAAGAGCCTACGCAAGTAGGGGTAGAGACAGGATGTATGAGATATAACTGTGTACAGCGGGTGTGTTTCTTCCAGGTTCTGCTACTATCCATAGCTCGTTGAGTAGATTTATGCGTCAGGCATATTAACACTGAGAGGGCATGCTGCTTTCCTCCAGCACGCGTTACCTAGTAGACAAACACACACCTACACGCACACACAGAACCCCAAATTTGGCCTCTTTGCTTCTCATCTCAGCAGCTTGTGACTTAACTCATGAGAAGAGGCTCTCACTCAGTTTTGTCTACACACATCCACACTCACACACAAAGAGACACATGGAAAGGGAAAATATGGCTAGAGCTCTACAAAATTAAGCTCTTTCAAAATAAAACAACAGTGACTTGAAATTTTGAATACATCCACTGCTGTTAGGACTGAAACTCTGTAAATTTAGAATATGAATGGCATACAGTGCTGTCACGGTAGCTTTCCTACAACCCCCTACAACCCCCACAACACTCCACACGGTGTGTTTTATTACAATCAGTACCCATGTCTGCTTGCACTGGGGAAAATGTGCGGGAAATAATGATCTGGATGGTCTTGGGGTCTGGATTGAAGTGTTCCTGTAAGAATTCTAGTGGTGTAAGCAATTTATTTCTTAACACATAGTTCATATTGTTTAAGACACCCCATATATCTGCCAAGTGTGATGCGAAATATGGCTTTAATACAACATCGCGTACACCAGGGGACAGGGAAATATTTCTAACCCCACCCCCACTCACCCGCCATCCAAAACTCACAGGAGAAACTGAGCTTTAAGAGAAAAACCACACTAAATGACCACACATGTTGGTTTACTCTCATGAGAAACATAAAACAAGATTTTTATAAGAATTTAATTACTGTATTAAACAAATAACATACAGTATATCAAACCTGTATTATGATATGTACAAATATAATTCAAAATAGTTGATTTTTGTATTAGAACTGTCCTCACCTGAATACAACAGGGATTTGATTCTGATTGGGAAAAAAATACTTTCCTTACTGCTCACATCCAATGTTGGGTAAGTTATTGTCAAAATGCAATATATTACATAGTACTAGTTTGAGAGTAATATATTCATTTGATTATATATTTACTTATTACACCACTTTTTAGTTATGTCCAACAAAATGTCCAAGTCACCTCTATAGAACAATTAAATAGCCAAGATTGAAAAAGCAATAAACACTTCACTTTGGTCGCTAAGGTGGATTGTAACGCATTACGTGACATAACTGTCATAATATATTACTGAACAATTATTGGTAACATGTTATTTTACTCTGTTGCCACCAAAGAAATATAGTACTGTAACATGTTACTTTTGTTGTTATGTTACTGCAACACAGAAAGTGTAACAATATAGCTCATGTCGAGTTTCTGCGCCATCATGTTACTGTGACAGTAGACAAATATAAAAAAATGTCTGTCGTTAATTAAGCATCCAACACAAAAAGCTAAGCCACACAGGTAAGCATTTTACTGCTATTGCCTAAAACCTGTATACCATGAAGCAACAAACCAAAGGCTTAAATACCTCCAGTCAATAAAAGCCAAGAATAATTCTAATTTTGACACGGTGACAGATAGAACATTGTAGGTCTTGTGTTTACTGTTCAATTTTTGCAATGAAAACTCTATTGCAAAGTAAACACAGCTTTTTTATCACATTCACACTAATCCACTATACAATATACTATAAATACAACTGTAGTTTCAGCCTTCATCTTTTTTTGTTTGGACACATTTTAATGTTTGTCCCCATATTTCTTCATTGTCTTCCAGAAAGATAGTACACAAATGTGTTTTGTTTTTTTTGTACAAAAATTATGTCCATTGTAATGTCCAAAAATGTGCTCCATTTGGCAGCGCCACTGTCCCTCTTGTTATACAGAGGAAAGGGAACATAAATCTGTTTAAATGGAATGAATGCAGCCAATGACCGGGCCTGCATGATATTTCGACGCCCCTTGTTTTTAATTTAAAATGGTGGCAGAGACATTTTTGTTTGGCTTCCTGCCATGTTGTTTGTTGTCACATGTGCAGGATTTGGGGCTTGTACTGTTGTGGGGGTGGTGCCGCGTTATCCAAAAATGTGATAAAATACCAGTGCCTGTTGTTCCATCTCACTTTTATTCAAGTGAGGCTTACACTGGCATTCAAACACAGGTCCCCCAGTCCCCAGGCAGTAAGCCTCACCACGCCTCTATTACAGCTGGGAAACAGACTACTTATGAGACCACCGAAACTTCCCTTGAAACTTCTCCATGCCCTGAACAAGGTGTGTGTGTGTGTGTGTGTGTGTGTGTGTGCGTGTGTGTGTGTGTGTGTGTGAGTGTGTTAGAGAGAGAGAGAGAGTGAGGGAGTCACACTCTCAGTCTGAGTCCATAGACTGGGTCAATAGTGAACCTGTGAACCCTGCTGTGGCTTCCAAGATGAGCCTGTCTCCAGAGACCAGCAATAGGGAGCCACCACATTGATTTGTGCAAGAGTGTGTGAGTGTGTCCAGAGGGAGGATAGAGGTATGGAGGTGATGGTGGTTAGGGTACAAAATCGCCAATCACAAACAAGGTACTTAAACTGCACAATGACCATTTTAAGGAATTGAGTCTTAGGTACTCAGCTCCCTCTCTCCCTGATAATTGAGGATGAACTGTTAGGTATGAGTCACTGTTCTCTTAATGGAATCAGATCAAAGGAAAAAAACAGGTTGCAGCACACACTCTGAATCCTGCATGCTGCAACTTGCACCTCCGTTCACTAGTTTGGGGAAACTTTGAGCCTTCAAAGCCTTTTCTTTTTTTTTTTTGGTTTTATCCCTTTTATAGTAGTTGCTGGTTCCAGTGCAGAGATGTGTCTAGGAGGAAAAGCAGGAGGTTAGGGGTGAGAGAGTAGAAAATGAGGGTGAGGATGGGTGTGTGGCGGTGGCTGGTGGGGGTGGTTAAATGCTGGGGGGAGGGCAGAGTAAACAGGCAGTAATTAAGAGTGGAATATTCGCTATCATTGCAGTTTTCATCCCGCAAAGGACTGCATTACAGGCTTTTTTTTCTTTCTTTACACCCAAGGCGAATTTTCCCGCACGTCAGCCTCTCTCCTCTGCCACTGTAAAGCAGCAACAGCGAGTCACTGTGTGCATCCGCCTGCGTTTGTGTGTGTTGCCGAGGCCCTGGGCATCTTTAACGCCAATTAAGAAAAGGGGCAGAGAAACTAACTCTGGCTGAACTTGCAAGCGCTGACAGGGAGGAACTGAGGAAGCAGGGAGAGAGGAAGGAGGGACAAATTTGTATCTAGTATCCGGGTTAGGTTATTATTATTAGATATACACATTACCAGAGAAGTCATTTAGGTGTGGTGTGGTCCCTCAAACATCAAATAGCATTGTTTTTTTTTTGTTTACCTCCCTCGTCTGTGTCCATTTGTTGGTGGGTTGGTTTGTCAGCAGGATCGTAAAAAAACAACAACAAAAAAAAAACAACTACTGAATTGATTTCAGCAATACATGAATGGAGGACGCGTCTTGGCCCAAAATGGTCAACATTAACTTTTGGTGTTGTTCAGGATAAAGGGACAGACAGATTCTCTTTCACTTTCTTTTACAGGGATGTAACATTTTCACACCCAGCGCCCACATTGTGCAGATGGCAAATGTACCAGTGCCTACCTGTGAGCCCCTGGGTGTGTTTTTCTTAAAGTGAGGTGTAGCCATGTGCACTGAAAGCGCATTGCTATCTTAAGGCAGCAGAAATTGACTGCGCTGTAGACCAACAAAAAGATGGTCTTTTTCCTGCTATTTAAAAGTCATATTATACAGAAAGTAGGATGTGCCTATACAGGATCTCATGCTGCTTCGCAACAAACTAAATGATGTTACTGTATGAATCTGGACAGTGAGTGACCCTTTGATGTGTAGAAGAACACATATTAATTAACATTAAATACTAACCTGTCCTTTTGGTGAGTCCGGAGTTTAAAATAATCAGTGAAATTTATCTGCTGATCACTGAAGTTAATGTCATGAATATTTTCCTCATTCAACACAAAATGTCCACTACTTACTCCTTTTTGTGAATTATTGTATAATTAAAAAGCAAAACACAAAAATAAGGTCAATTAGGGACTCTTTTTTTTTTTTTTTACATTTATATGTAAAAATATAAATGTACATATTTTATATACATATATCTGGATTACGATCTGTGTCATGGTCAGACTGCCCTGTTAAAAAGCTGTGAAATGGTCCTGAGCAGAGCCTTCTCAAGCATTATGTCATATTTTGGACTGGTTGTGGGTCTTTGTGGTTGTGTTTGTGTTTTGTACTTGTACATTGTGTTTCAGAGGTGCTGTCGGAGGCTGGCCGGAGTTTTCTCTGTGTTTCCACTCACACACCTGCAGCGTGTTTGGGCTAATCAGCACTCGCTCAAGTACCCTGATCTCCAGTTTACTGGGATGATTTTTGCCAGGCGACTTGGTATCTAGTTCTTCTACTTGTGCAAGTGGTTTCTAGAAAGTTCTTTATTTTCATTTTTCACCTGAGCTCTGATTTGTTTCTCTGCTTCTCCACCAGTGGCCACTGCTCTAATCAGTACTTCACTTTACCAAGACCTGTGCACACCAACTCCTGTTTGCTCTGTCAGATAAATCCCACTCAAACTGGTCCTGCTCTGGTGTCCACTTCTGGGTCCTTAACCTACTACCACACAATGCCACAGTTTAATTGTTTGATATGGGCAAGTGAACATTAACGCATGTAAACATTTTCTAGTAGACCCCCAAATTAAAAGTATGAAGCTGGAAACTGGCATTATATGGAACCTGTAAGGACACAGAGTATATCAACAAAATATAAAATGTAAGTAATATGTTACATGCTACTCATTTGCATCTCCTCCTCTCAATCCTTTGCTCCAGCTCTCCCTCCTTGTTGCCAGTGAATTGGTCCAAATATTTCTCTGCCAACTCGAACATGTGTTGGTGAAGCTGTGATCATCATATCTTTTCCCACCGCCATCATAGGCAGCCACTTACTTTTTTTTCTCATTATATTTTCAATTATTTTTTCCTGTCAACATCTTTTTCTAATTGCAAAGGACGTGACCGAGACGTGCTTCTCAAATTTGTGACTGTTGATTGACTGTCAGTCGGCTTGAACATGATCACTCTGATGGTGCTGTAATTCAAACAAGCTGTCATCTTCCACACACGACTGAGCGTTGTTCATTTATCAGATCAAACTTCCTAGTAGCAGAAGGATTGCTTCTTACAACAGGTTTAAATGACAATACATGGAAAAATAGACAGCACAATAAGAGATTTGCTTCATGAATTTGAATGCAAAATGATACAAATGCGGGTATTGAGCTCTGGATCTTTGTCTACTGGTGGTTGTTCCTACATGTGATTGCACACACAGAGCCTTCCCCACGACATCCTTAACCTGGATGCCGAAGGCCATGTTCCAAACATATGCCAACAATGACTTCTCATAATAAGGCATACATTCTACCGAGGGCCGGTGCTGTGGCAGAGGTGGGCACTGAATAGTGATGCCCCAGCTTTAAGAACAGGGGCCAGGGCTGTAATTAGCTTACTGCAGGTTCCCAGGCCCTACTCATTTGTGTCAGCCACTCAGTAATTCTGGCTGTAATATATCTGCCCGGCTTCATGAGTGATGGCAAAGTGAGAGAGAGAGAAAGAGAGAGAGAGAAAGAGGAGAATGGCAGGCTGATTTGTGATGCTCTGGCCTGCTGCTTGCATTTCTAATACAGTCCTGCTACAGTTATTTGTCCATCTGATATAAACATCAGCGTAGAGAGGGGAGGAGCCAGGAAAAAGGGGAAAGAGAAGACAAGGAGCAAGCAAAGGAGAGACAGGGAGTAAGGCCTTTCACTTGGCTCAAAATAACGCTAAAAACGATTTGTGACCAGTTTTTGGTGAGTATTTAAAGCTACTGTAAGTGAATATAGCTCTATAGTATTAAGTTTGTGTGGTGACACAGAGATGGAGGGGATTGCTAGACACAAAATGGACATGAAGTTAGGTGAAACAATGGCAAGGGAGGGTCACAACAATTTAGCGCTGAAGCGTCAGCTGATAACAGCAAAGAGGAGGACAGATTTACAGTTTGATGGCAACAACATGATTGGTTGGTTTAACCTTGGCAGAATCTGGTTGGTTTAACTGAAGGGGTAAACACCCATAGACAGCTGATTAAGAATTGGGGAGGGAGAAAGAAAGAGAGAGAGAGCTTTGAATGAATATGATAGTCTTCCCGACTTAACTTACTCTGAGCTTCATTTAACAGCCACTGAAATTGAAAGCTGTGCACAGGTTCCAGTTCTGTGGGTGCTGAACGGCTTGAGCTCTGCTATATTTTTACTCGATCTTGAATAACAGCAAATACTTATTAGATCAGAAGATTTTGTACCCTGATTGTGTGAGATTAGATGTCTGCCACATCAAAACTTTTATGCATTGTGACATGAACCAGCAGCTTTTAGTTTTTGATGCCCCCACAAACTGGCAATTGACCTACTGCATCCTATTCACACAGAGATGACCCAAGATATAAAAACAGCACAATACCCAAAGAGTCATTCCCTCCAAGTAGCGGGAATCCTGCAGATCATGCTCAATGGGATGTCAGACATCTCCTGCATCATGTGGGTCACAGGATCATCACCATGGTCTTTGATCATGATGCATAGTGTGCAAAATGTTTTGAGAGGTCCATCTGTAAAGCAGGAGGCTGCTGGGCTAAACAGTAGGCTTATACTTGGACTGAAACATTTATCATGGCTGAACTTTATCTGACATCAGTGCGGTTTTCAGTTCATGATCAAGGCGCCTCCAAACGGACGGAGAGATCACAGATATGTCGGTCTGTATCGCTTTGAATCTCTTTTAAATCAGCTCTGTTTTTGATTCCCAGTAGTCTTTTCTGGAGCGTTAGGTGAAAGAGTTACGCTGATATGGTGTGAAGTAACAGGCATGTGATGCATACAGTTCTGTATAATAAACAGGCCAACAGATGAATTTCCTAGTTATTCCCCCCCCCCCCTGCCTGTTGGGTGTCAGGGAGGGGTATGTTCATAACCCCTGCAGCTGTATAAGAAGACTTAAAGACAAAAAAAACTTTAGCTGATTTTGCTGTCTTAACAAAAGGACATATTTAAAAGATTACTTCCTGAGGTAATAAACAGACATGCTCAGTGTAGCTTCAGGTAAGTTATAGTATCTCCAAGTACCAGATATTGCAATAACTTCAGAAAATACACATGTAACCATAGCATATAAATGCATTGAAAACAACAGCACCATGAAATAAACAAAATGAATGTCCAGTATAACATACAGAATCAACTCACTTACATTTTCCACAGGATAACTCTTTTATCAAATTCCACATAACACCAACATATATCCTTACAGTGAGAAAGTTCCAAAATTACCTTTCAATATTACTCAGGCTACAATATAACAAATCACTGTGTACACGTATCTTCTTAAGTCACTTATTTATATAAATATACAGGAAAACAGTGGCATAGTACCAAATAATATCCGCATTAACCCTTCATGTATCTTCTGACTGGTTAACACACAACATAAAACCCCTTTTGCCTGTCTCATAGCACTTTTATTGTGCTGCGTATGTTAGCTAGCTCATTAGCAACATGTCCAACTAGCCAAGCATGGCAGTATATAGCTGAACAACTCTATTTCCACACATTACTGCAAAACGGCCCAACTCTAAACATTACACATTATCACCAAGGATTCACAACACTGTTCACATCACCTAAACTGCAGTAAATGCATCTGGTTTCGAGGAATATTAATCCACCTGTATGTTGAAACAAAGAGGCAGAAAACTTGAGCTTTAGTTCAGCTTGACTCATAGGCGGAAATCCCAGGGGGGGGGATGTCCCCCCTGTCCAGTAAAGCTGTCCCCCCCTTGAATAATTTGAGACACAATTAATAATTTTTGAACAATGCAGTAGCATTTATTGAAAGCACAATGTAAGCGATGCTCATTATAATCACGCAATAATGTGCTATTTACATCTTTAAAGATTTAGACCACCCCCCTCCCATTCTTACAAATGGTTGAGTCCACCCCACACTCTTTCCAACGGGCGGAGCTAGCAGCTGCTAGGGGTGGGCAATACTGCAAATTTTGGTATCGATCTGATACCAAGTAAATACAGGGCCAGTATTGCCGATACCGGTACCGATACTGATACTGATACTTTTTACTTGAAAATTCCTGATCAATTAATGATTTTGTACTTTTGCCTTTAATTAGTTGACCATGATTATAATAACGATAAACACAGGACAAAGATTTTAGCCAAATAAGAAAATTATATTTAACATAATTAAATCTATAACCTATCTGCATGTAGCCTAAATAGGAATACTACTGTTCCTTCAACAGATACACAAAAGGGTTATTATATTCTTGAGGTAGGTTATATATCTTAATATAAGTATATATTTTTGAGTTACAGTTACAGTGAACCTGAGTGAGAGAGTTGGAGAGGACCACTGCGCTTTAAGGACTGAGAGAGACGCTGTGCTCACACAAACTCTGTGAAGAAATACAAGTGATTTGCTGAATTTATAGAAAAGAAACTACAACAAAAATATCGATCTCATCATGCTAGTATCGATCCGATACCAATACTCACCTTGGTATCGATACTATCGATATTTGGATCGATCCGCCCACCCCTAGCAGCTGCAGCAGCGTGTGGACGGAGCCTGATACTCACATCGTGCTTCGCGGGGTGAGAGGTCTATATCTCACAGACATAGCTACATAAGTTACAACAACACACATCCCATTTACTAAAAGTGCCAGGTCCAGGCTGTCTGCAACATTTATCCTGCATTGTTCAAAAGCCTACTCAATTACGAGTGCTGTTAAGCTAAGTTAAAAGCTACAGATAGTGACAGTCACAGACGGAGAGGAGAGGACAGGACAGGACAGGACAGGACAAGACCACTAACTCTCTAACTGTAAATCTGTATGTATTCTAACTCTCAGAGAGTTAGAATACATACAGTTTTGTGGCATAGTTGTCATATGTTTGTTGACAACACAATAAATATATATTTTTGAGAAATTGTTTCGTGTTGGATTATTCTTTAAGGTATTTCCTTTAGTTTTGGGATTGTTTGGAGCTTTCACCTCTTGTAAAGATATTTAATGGACTGTGGTGGAAGTTAGTGTTGTTGTATACAGGTAGGGTAAGGACTAATACAGTATAATGCAATAATTGTAATTATCATTACTTTTGATAACATTTTTTAAAACATTTGATTTGAACATGCTGACAGTGCAAGAGAGAGAGAGAGAGAAAGAGAGAGAGAGAGAGAGAGAGAGAGAGAGAGAGAGAGAGAAAATAGCATAATCTGATATCTTTCATCTGGAAAAAAGGCAGTTATCTGATTATGAGAAATCTGATAAACAAACTTAGATGTTTGTCTGATTATTAGTTTATTCATTGCATGTGTACATGTTAATTTGATTTCAATCATTTTGTTTTAAATCTAGACATGTGCAGGTGGACTCAGCCAGTGCTAAGAAAGGTCTTCTGCCTGCCTGTTGGAGATATAGAGAGGCTAAAGCCTCAAATTGCGGTACAAGATGCTGTATAAAAGACGGGTTACAACTTTTATTCCTTGTCCCCCCCTGGAATTATTCTCTAAAATTTTACTGTTTATTGTCCCCCCCAACTATGAAATGGGATTTTCGCCCCTGGCTTGACTGCAGGATTTATTTGGCAGCACATGGCTCTAAAGGGTTATTTAGAGTATCGCTTCCCTGGGGTACAGTCTGTAATATAGTATAAAGGCCTGTCAATAGCTTTGTTCTTTTCCAGTTTTTGCAGATATTCTATAACCTTCTCTTTGTAGCTACTGGTAGGATCTCACCATTGGGGAGACAAAACAACTTCTCCATAAGCAAATGGCACAACACAGGAGGGCCAAATCCTCAGGTCAAGACTCTGTTGTCCACTTACATCTGAAGGAGAAAAATTATTCCTTTAAGGACAACACTGTTAACATCTTGGCCAGAGAAGACAGATGGTTTGAAAAGAGGAGTAAAAGACTATCTACGTCAGACTGGACTGTCTGCCGGTGGCCTAAGACATTACTTATCACCTACTTACAATGCAGTGATGAGATCCCTCATGAGACAGCTTAACAACCATTCACACTTAGGCTCACCTAGCCCTAGCAAGCCACATGAAGGCTGGTTAAGTCAACGAATCACAGGTGGCCCTAACGATATCGAGACTCAGAGCTTACGAGTGTACTGAAAGACCCTGTAAGGACACTCCCACACAGAGTTTAAAAGCCCACAACACCCCTCCAGTCAGTTAGAATAGAAGAAGCCTCTTGGATGAGAGGTGAAACACCTGCAAGAAACTGAACAAGTACAGGAGAGTGATGGACAGCTCATGCTGCGCTTTTTTCTTTCTCCAATTGATCCCAATGAGGAGCAAGCATCTGCAGTAGCAGTCGGCCACCCGGAGAAAAGTCGCAGCATCGGGCATCCTTTTCCTGAGCACTTCAAACTGAAAAATCTTCCAGCTTTTCAGAAACGTGCTGGTGACGTCGCGTCACTGTTTTTCCTGGCTTAGGCAGCAATATTCACTGTATTTTTGTCTCTTATGGATCATGTCATGCACCCACATCCTCCTTGCTCTGATGTTCCAATGTCAAATAAAAACAGATAGTAAACTGCAGAGGGATTTTCCTTTCCTTATCCGGAGAAATTCTTAAAATAACGGATTACTTTTTTAAAAAAATAACGAAGTTACTGATCGCTTGACGCACGAAACGCGTTACATTACACGAAAAAAGTAATTAGAGTACTCTAACGCATTACTTTGTAACGCGTTACCCACAACACTGGCGATCATACAGCCGCGGTTGTCAATAAGTAGGTGTCATAGAGGCAAAACGCATGTGCAGAGTTTTTTTTATTTTTTAATTTTTTTATCTTAACTGCTTCAGCTCACATACCAGAACTTTTCTGTCTGAAGAAAAACACAACAAAAAGTGCGATGTGGGCGTGGGCCCTTAACGTAAAAAAGAGTGTGTGTTCAGATCAGTTTGAGTATTGAAGGAAAAAGGTTTGTGAAGAAACTTAGCAACTGTAGAGTTACAGTTAACATTTTTCATGTGACTGATCTGAAACAGAAAATGTTATCATATTATGACAAAGAATAAAGGATTGTAAAAAAAAAAAGAAAAGTGCTCTGTACTTGAAATGTACAAATGTTAATTTACATGAGAATCTTAATTACTACTTGCCGTTCAATGTTGATTAATGGTGGCAAAATAATCCCCCTACAGTAATAGCTTGCAGAGACAGGATTGATGATTGATGTAAGTATGTTACTTTATAAAATAATTCTTGCAAGGCATACATAACAAGACCCATACATAACCAAATGGTTAGTTTTACATGACATTTCTATTGGAAAGCCTATGTTAAAAATGTAGTTTATAAGGTGTGGTGGGCATTAACCAGGCAGGGAGGGTTTAATCAAAAGATGTGTTTGGTTCCATTATAAGAAAAGTAGGATCCAGCCTTTTACAGTTTGACCCACAGAGACTAATTGAAACCAGAGACACCTCTAAGGCTGAGGGTAAGGCACTGCAAACAAGTTCAAGGGGAAAAAAAAATAGTCATTCATCATCGTTTCATATACACCTCATTGTCTTGTTTAACTTCAGCTGATTAATTTGGTTCTGAATTAGATTTTGTATAACTTGAATTTGTTTGCGCTGGTAACTTGGTGAAATTGAAAAGCATTCTCTCAGTCGCTGCAAAAGTTACGGTGAAAAGGGGGCCTCATCTTAGTAATATTGTGGGCAGTGGTTAAATGTGCATTCATTCATTGGATTCAGGATGAAGAGGGAAGAGGAAGAAACTCCCACACCCCACCGATTCATATTACATCATTTTTCCTCACGGATTTGCCCTATAGTGTT
Source organism: Sparus aurata (assembly GCF_900880675.1). Lineage (NCBI taxonomy): Eukaryota > Metazoa > Chordata > Actinopteri > Spariformes > Sparidae > Sparus > Sparus aurata. Next base: position 12,875,396 of record NC_044190.1, read on the forward strand.
TGAAAAGCAGCAGCCTTGTAAGACAGAGAAGAGTGTTGCAGTATCTTGGCATTCCATGCCAGGTTGTCTCTCTGTAATTGTTTGTAACGTCATGCATGATTTTTGAAAAGGTTAGTGGGCTCCCACAGTGTGTGTGTGTGTGTGTGTGTGTGTGTTTTGATAGCTTGGCTGCAGGGTAGAGTCTTAGTGTGTCTTGCTCTTGTCGGTGTAAGAACAGATGCTTGAGGCGAGCCCCTGGGCTGCCCTCAGGGCTTCATATACTCTGGAGATACACACACCTGACACGCAGCAGTGCACACACACACACACACACACAAATACACACACAGGCAAGCAAACACAAATCCTGTTAATGCTTGTATTTACATAGGACCTTCTGATCAATGTCATGTGGAGTATTTGCCAGTTCTTTGAGACAGACTCGCACACCCGAGTGCCTATTGAGCAGACACACACTCACACACACACACTCCAGTGTATGCTCTTTTTTTCCACTCTTTTCCCTCTTAAGAAAGCTGCACTTAACCTGCTAAAGGATGAATGCAGCTGAGGTGTGGAAAGGTAGCTGTTAGCTCTACCTAAACACTTATTACCTGGCATTGTAGGTTCAATCTAATTACCTGATTGAGTTGCCTACATGGATTTCTCCTCCGTCTGTCAGCGCGCTCAGAGCAAGCCACTCATTATCACAGCGAGACAGGCTTTAGCTGGAGGTTGTGTTTTACTTTCAACACCCTGAGGTGTCATTATGGCTGTCAGAGACAGTCAAGTGGGTGACACACATGCAGCCTATGCACACACGTTCTGAAAACCACCAGGCCTATGTACCCAGGAATGCAAGTTCAAGCCAAATCAGACTCAGATCTTTTTTCTGTAGTATGTAAGTTATGTTCACTTTTCCAGACTTAAACATTTATTTATACACAACATGTCTATCATCTCTGCATGTCTCACCACCACTGACAGTAAACATTTAAAAAGTGGGTTAAGATCAATTTCACCGAGAAAAAGGGGAAATGGACTACAGAAGAAATGAAAATGATACATGTACTGGAGTCATCTTTACCAGCAGTCAGACAAAAAGGAACTGTCTGGGTACTCACATCTGCTTTAAGTTGAACAACAACAAAGCTACCCTCTGTACCCGGTATGATCTACATTGTAAAATCTTGGAAGTGTTCGAAAAATCAACAGTGCATTGAGGATCAGTTACCGTTAAAGTCTATAATTATATCAGAAGACTGAAAAATTGATAGCAAAGATTTATTTATTTATTTTGATAGCATTTCATTTCTCGTGCTTCTATACACCCCTACAGAACACTGTCATCATGAGCTTCTGTTAAATCTGCTTAGGTCAGCAGCCAGCTTGGATCACATGCACAGTTAGGTTGCTGATCTCTCATAAAATGGCTCTGATCGGATCGAAAATTGGTTGATTGCAGGTAGGAGGGTGGTTATGGTCTTTCAAAACTGGGCACATGCAGAGCAGCTGTGGCCTTGATGTAATTTGTATTACAGCAAGAAACTGAAGTGAGCAACAGGGCACTTAATGAAGAGCTTTCATCAGGTTATGGAGTTTCTTTAGAGTTAGAATGCTCAGATTTCTTCTAAAATTAATTTCAAGAAAGGCGTTTTTGAGACGTATGTGGGATGTTTCACCATGGGAGGTGACACAATGGGTATTATTTCCTTGACTGGAGGTTTACAGGATTGGTCTTTTGAAGTCATAATGATTTTTAAGGAGATCCTGGCAGCTTAACTCTGTCACACAAATCAACAGACCACCAACACAAAAGAAGCTAAGATGTGAAAAAGCATAAATTAAGTTAGGCATAGCACTTTCTATGTTCTTTTGAAAGTTGCACTTAAACATGTAAAATGTCTGATGGTTTTAAATTAAAAAGTCATATCAAAGCCCACTTGGCTGGTTAGAAGGGATGTTATTTTGTGCTTAATGGGTTAATGGGGAAAGAGCCACCAGTCAAATTTGATGACACATCTGCTTTAAATCTGGTGAATTTGCTCAAAAATAAGCCATATTTCCTGACAAGTGACACTTTCTAATGCGCATGTGCGTGTTTTTTCCCACCAGAACACTTAAACAAATGAGAGTTTAATGTCTGATGTTTGAATAATCTCACTTTCCTCGGGAATCCTCTGCGTTAGTGCGATGTCCTCCTCTTCCACACAGTTTGTCTGCAGCTCGCATCAGTCGGGTATGTGTCATAAAGATGCTATCTCTGGCACTGAAGACTTTTCAATTCAAAATGCTTTGTGTGGTGTGTCTCCTCTCTTATCACCTCTCTGGTCATATCCAAATGATCCATTTTGTGTTTTTATGTTTCATTTTTGTCCTCCGAATAACAAAGACACACAGGCACACTGTCACTGTGTGTCTAACGAGTGATTCAAGTGACCTATCAGCACAAGGGCTTCCACATTAACACTGTAGACCTTAATGACACTTTGGTAGTCATGTGCTCCTGCTGTCACCACCCTTTATTACCCTTCCACACAGTCAGCGTAGTGCGGTTTCTACTGTGTGATATTACATTACTTTGATGTAAACTTACTCCTAAACCGAAACATATGGACGCTGTCTTGTGAATTGGACCCCTTTTTCGAGTGGTGGACCAGATTTGTGATCACAACTTGGCAAAGGAATGTTCATGTGACATCTTTATCAAAAATGTCAATTTCCATTTAGGCTTGCTCTGTCTTTCAACCTTCTGACATGTTTCCTTCCCTCTGTCACACATACATACAGAACACACACACACACACACACACACACACACACACACACACACACACACACCATCATAGGGTTGTTATTAGCCCTATGATGATCATCCATTGCCACTACAGTGCTGCTCATAAAAAAAACAAAAAGCTTTTTTTAAAAAAATGTGTAAAGAGGAAGAAATAAGAAAAAGAGAAGGGATGAGGGGAGGAGAACAAATGAAAGGAGAAAAGAGAAGGGGGGGCTGTAGAGATGAGGCGATGGGAGGAATGACGGCAGTGTGCAGCGGAGGCATATGTCACATCCTATCAGGCGACAGGACGAGTGAAAGATACAGTATTGCCTCTGCCGTGTTAGGAAATCGCGAACACCAACACACACACACATACACACGGAGCAGGCCCAGCCAAGCTTATCTGGCTCGCCACGGCTGCGCGGCCTCCATGCAGAGCAGCCGTAGCTGTCGGCAGAGGCCCGGATCATTTTGGACAGTATCATTAAATGCCATGTCATTACCCGTTATGGAGTAGTGCTCTCACTCCCTGCTTCTCCCCTGGGATGGGGTAGCCCATCTGATAGGTATGAAGAAGAGTGTGTTTGCATGCATGTCAGTGCACGTCTGCATTGCCCTATGTGTTTGTGTCTCGCGAAAAGGGTTTGATGAAGGCAGGCGGAGACAGAGGCGGAGGGTACGGTGTTGGCTGTGGAAATGGGATGGACGGGGCTGAGAGATGGAATTGGCATTAAATTTCCGACGTGGCGCGAGGATTGACTTTGACTGGAGCGCAAGGGGGCTATTAGCTTATCTTTAAGGCTGTGTTTGTCACAGCGCTGAGGGCAGCTCCGCTAGACAGGCCAGGAGAGAGGGAGGGAGAGCCGCGCCGCGCCGAGCGTGGGCTGAACGATATGGATAGGTGAAGGCTCCCGGTGGGACTCGCTGCCTGAGCCAGCGAGCTGCACTGGGGAAGGAGAGGTGGAGAGCGGCTAAATTGAAGGTTTATTTATCCAATTCGCTGTCAAGGTCGGCTTGTCGGTGAGCTGTCCTGTGTGTGTTCACAAAATGCCAAAATCTCGATGCATTGTTTAAAAAAATGAGAGAGGGAGAAAGAGAGAGAGAGAGAGAGCACGCATTGAGGAAGGGGGGAATCAATGACCTTTGGTTGCGTCAAGCTTCAAGCTGCCAGCACCTCTTAAGGCTGTCCTTACCGGCCATTATGGTTGCCTTTTAAAAACAAGGCAGGGTAGAGAGGAGCTGTCGAGAGAGAGTAGTCCAACATTGACACAAACATACACACACAAATACAGAAAGATGCACACCAAGATTCACACACACACACACACACACACACACACACACACATTGCCCATGTGTACTAACTGAGCGGCAGTTCCTTCAGAGTGATACACACCTTACATGGTGAAACACACTCAGCTGAGCAACAGAAAGCGAATTAATTGTTGGGTTAACGTATTACAATCTCCTGAAACCACTTTTGCACTGTTTGAAATTGCAACGCGCAATAGTTTCTGTGGCTCTACATGATAAGGTCTCCATCAGAAAAGACACCTGCTTAGCTTTTACCTCATTTTACATGATTGGATGGAACTCTAGAAGTGAAGCCAAGTGCTGCTCATCAGCGATAATCAGTTTATCCTTTTATATCTCAATGAATAAGATCAGGGAGCGCTGAGCGTCGGGGCTGATGGGCCATCCTGGTTCAGCATGACTAACCCCGGAAATGCAGGTTGAATAGGAAAAAGGGCTTTTGATGTAGAGCATTAATCAGTTTGGCTTCAGCTTCAGTTGCTACTGCTGCTGCCTCCGCAGTGTAACAGCGCTATCCTTTAGAGGGACCCCCTCGTCAGAGTTTTGGAAGGCCTCTGTCAACGTGAAAAGAACATGACCTTTAAGATCGTATCAGCATGTTTGCTGGTGCATACACAGCCAAGGAAAGGGTTCAGTGGCCCATCAGAAAAAGGAGAGCAAAAAAAAAAAAAAAAAGGAAAAGACAGGAAAAGAAAAGAAAATTGTAATTCACTCTGAGGGCTTTTTGAAAGAGCAGTTTGCTGACACTCAAGTGTGAGCAGCTTTAATGCCACGGAGGGAAGGAGCAAATGAAGATGAAAACAACCTTGCACGGAATGATTTGTTTGCTTGATTGTTATTTCTCATCAGTAATATTTAACTTGATACAACTCATAACGGAGCTAAATGCATTTAAAGAGAACAACTTGATAACAATGGAATCATGGGGTTGAGTTCATGTTTACTTCAAATGTGAATTAGAAGTAAACCTGGCTCTCCCAAAGTAAATGCATCAGTTGACCCGTATGACTATGTGATGATTTTGATGATTCTATTTTGTTTTAACTTCTGAATCTTTTAGATTTTACAGGTCACATGTGTTTCTCTGGCCATGCTGAGATATTCTGGAGAGCTCCATCTTCTGTGTTTACTGTGTGTGTGTGTGTGTATGTGTGTGTGTGTTATTGAGTCTTATGAAGAGCTGATAGTGGTGTGATGGTGGTCATCAGTCACCTCCTACACACTGTCTACCAGTCTGTGGACTGGCTGCTTGCTGTCACACACAAACACACAGATACACCAACGCAGTTACCAAATCTTCCCACCCACAGAAACGTCTGCAACCACCATGTTTAAATTATGTTTCATTCCCAGTCACCGTATTACCTATTGTCAATTGCCAGAATAAATGTTGGAAATGTATGATTTTTGCAAACTACAGATGTGTTAAAAACATTTAATTCTTGATTATTTTGAAATTAGGCCGTGCTTATGGTCTGGTTAGATTTAGGTGCAGAAACCACCTGGGTAGGGGTTAAGGAGGCTGTGAATTGTGAATGTGATATGACATGCAGCAAATGAGCTGTTTTTGAACGGATAATTGTTTTACTTTGTTAACCAGCCAATTTCTAACTTTGTCTGCTTGCTGTTTGGTGCCGGATAGGTAGTCAACAGTGATTTATTCAGATGTTAATGCTTAAATAGCTGCCAGCTGTGTCTGGATAAGAGATGGATTCAAGTGGTCAGAATGAACCAAAACAATGAGCTGAAGCACATTAAAAAGCTGTGTGGAGCTATGGAGTATTGTGTGTGTATTGTGTGTGTATTGTGTGAATATTGTCAGTCAGTGTTGGGAAAGTTCACTTTCTACATGAACTAGTTCAAAGTTCAGTTCACAGATTTTAAAATGAACTAGTGCAGTTCATAGTTCATAATTCAAAATGTTGAACTAAGTTCACAGTTCCGAAAATGAACTAGTTCATAGTTCTTTTTTTTTTTCCAATATGTTGATGCAAGCTATCATTTTTCAAAATTATTGCCACAGCCCATATAGAACCACAGACACAGTTTTAACACTGAAACTGCAGCTCTCCCACAATATTCTGCAAAACAAGGTTGTCCAGCTGCGGCTGGGAGATGAAGACAGCGGAGCCGCTACTGCACGCCGTTAATGCAATTTGGGTGGTAGAGGATCTGTTTTGGCCCGCTGTTGCCTTGTCTTTTCATTTTTTATTCACTTGCACGTAACTTGAAAGGCTCGCCGGGTGCTTTAGTTCAATGTGCCGTTTCAGGTTTGCGGTACAGAATAGAGTACAAATTAAAAATAAAATACATAAATAAGTAAATAAATAAATCATTTAACAAAAAGCAGTGGCTTCAGGGAAAAACTTTTCATTATGACTCAGTAAGGTATTACTTTTTTTGTTATTTAACAAAATCAGAGATTTAAGCAAAGAGCTCAGTTCCAGGAGAAAAGGAGCAAATTTAGGTAGTGATTTTGCAAATTTTTGTTTGTGAATAAAACATTTTGCATAGGATAACAAAGTTCATCATGTGTTCAAGAGCATTATCTTCTGGGTTAACATAGCAATTAACATGTTTAAGGGTAAGAGAATGGACAGAGTTAGCAGCATCAAAAAAATGAGATTCAACATCACTCCAAAACTTTTTAGATATATCACAATAAAAAAACAGATGTGAAGCCTTTATTTGTTTTTGCCTCCATGCTTAGCACATTGATGACGCATGTGGCGGTGCGACTTTGTGGAGGCTGGTGTTGCCAGTGTTGTGTCTGTTCAGGACGAAATAATCTGTGTTCGTTTGGTAATGCCTCACTGCATGTTTGGTATGCAGCTGTTTCTGTCTGAAATAGTTAAGTTTCGTTTTGATCGAAAGTAAAGCGAGTTGCGTGTAGAAACCTCTCGTCCAGCGTCCTTTTTATACACAACAGCCAGACTGGGTGATTTTCCGCTACATATTACGGTTCACGGTGTGTTTTAGCCGGTTTTGGCCTGGAAGGCTCGATGGAAATCTGGCACTGTCTTGAACGAAGTTAAATTGTGAGAACGCGCCGTTCACAAACGTCAGAATGAACGCGTTCACAATAACGTTCATCAGGCAGAAATACAGTATGTTCAGTTCACGTTCGCCCAAAATATGAACGAGTTCATGAACGATCGTTCATTGAATGCATTCAGGCACAACACTGTTGTCAGTGGGTTTGTGAAGTTTTTTAATTCAGTGACAAGAGAAGTTGTCTGTAAGTTCCATGTGTAGAGAAGGAATGTACATTTTGTGCAATACATTTTGAGTCAGCATGTGTTTGTAATGTAGCATTTCTGCATTAAATGCCTAAAAATGATTTTCAGCAACGCTGTTCCTTTAAGAATGAAGACAACTCCCATTGTCAGAAATGACATATTATGCATTTACAATACTGACCTGACATAATTCATTACATTTTACTGTTTTTTTGTTTTGTTTTGTTTTGTTTTGTTTGTCTTGCAGATGTAAGGAAGTGGAACAAGCTGAAAATACTGTAACCGACAGAGCACCAGGTTAAAAATGTGGTTAATTTACTTGTTTCTCCATTTAGGAGACATGGGGCAATTGTATCATGAATTTGTAGTCATGTTTCTATTTTTTTCTAGAAATAGGTAGTGTTCAGTTGGTTCATTAGAGGATTTTTCACTAAAAACAAACCAGGTTTGATGAGATTGGAATTTGTGGGCTGGGAAAACACAACAAAAATGAGCCAAAACTGGCTTAAAATTGAGACAAGGACCTAATTGCTAAGGGGTGTGATAGATTTCTTTGGGTAGAACCTTTTCACACATTTTGTCATTACGTCATTTTATCCGATGTAAACGCTCAGTGCTTATTGTAGCCATGACTAAGAGTATGTCCTATGAATTACACTTAAAACAAAAACAAACCCCAAAAAACTGCCTCTTTCTGTGATGTCGAAGTGGCAGAGCTTTTCCAATCCGTGGATTCTGAAAGAGCGTTTCTTCTCAGAGGACCCAATCCTTTCCTTTACAAATGCACCGCTGTGTATTTCTTTGTTGTATATCATGCTGCTTTTCATGTTCATGGAATGAGCCTAATTCCAAATCCCTGTCTCCATGATGTACAGAGTGTACCAGCTGTACAGAGTCCAGGAAAGGCATATCTAGTCAAAGTGTATGCAGTATGTATCCCCTCGGCGTTAGAGATTAAGCTGCATTAACACATTGTTCCTGTGGTCTCTGTGGTACAAAGTCTGATTACTTAAAGTGCAATGCTAGTTTCTTTTCAGTTTTTCACAAAGAAAAGACTCTGAGCGTAATGGTCTTTTTTCTTCCTTGAACCGCTTGCATTTCCCTCAAGCATACTGTGATTACAATTTCTATTTTTCCCTCAGCATTCTCTCTCTTTCTCTGTCAGAGTTAAGGAGAGATCATACAAGTCACAATATAGCATTTTCGAGGGATAAATATCCCAGGGCAGCAGCCGCCACCGCCGTCTCCAGAACTCCCCCTATCTGCAATTTGCACTGACCAACGCAGCATGTTGAAAAGAGAAAGAGGAAAAATAAAATAAATCCATGCGTCCCCAAAGCGATTCTGTGATCAAGATCCATGTCACGTTCTCACCGTTTGCAACACTGGAAACCAACACAGCACCCAGGTCCCAGGCCTCGTTGAGATAAAAAATGTGTGAAGCTGAGGGTAGAAAGAGTGCAACATGAAGGAACAGTGAAATGCAAACAAGGATGTGGAACAAGCACGTTTTCCTCTCTTTGAGAGAAATTGATGAGAAATTGAGTAGCATCTAACTACAAACACATTGTGGTGCCACTCAGTAATAGGTTAGTATATTCAGTTCTAGGCAGATATTTTAGAAGCCAAGGATAATTTAGGCTGACCATATAGGTTGACTATGAAAGCAGCTTATTACAAACCATATAAATGTTTGTTGTTAGACGCGGCCTCTAGTGGCCGTAGTAATTATTATGGTAGCAAAGGAGCAAGACAGAAGTTGTATAAATAACAACAAAGTCTGTATAGGGAGGAGGTTGCAGACAAATAGTTGGGTTAAACAAGCACAGGACTTGCTGTTCATGTCCAGCATGGAACCAGTCAGCAGTGAGTTCCTTTCACTTATGTGATTAAGTCATTTCACATACATAACAGAAGTAGTAGAAGTAAATGTACAGTTTCGTCTGAAGTTCCAGAAGTAACTTAGTTAAATTAACCAAAACCACAATGCTGTCCCAAACCTAACTAAGAGGTTTAGCAAACTGTGAACTACGGTGATGTCCGGACAGCCTGTAGCTAGTATAATGGGAACAGCGATATATGTCATTTTGGGAATTGCTGGCATTCAACCTATTAGGTCGTTTTGGTATAAGGATGTGCTAGGATAATTCCAATTTGACTTATTTTCATAGTCTTGACCGTTCTTGCTCCAAAAATAATAACATTAAACTCAACAAGTTAATTACTGAGATCTGGTAATGCTGCAATATGGCTAAAAAAAAACATATCATAAGGTTCCTGATTCGAGAGGTTTTAAACAAGGTAACTTGTTGTTGCATGCTGCTGGGTTCCCTGATCTCAGCAATTAACGGTGCCATCAGAACCAATATAATTGCGGATGCAGATTGACGTGTTTTAGTAGGCATACCGGAATTTAGCATTGCTCTTCTTCCCATTACAAAAACCATGTGGGCGATTTCAATCGGATTCTGGGTTATTGCAGGAAAAAAACAAAAAAACTCTTCTTATGGTACTTACACATTTTGTGTTGCAAGATACATCTTAGAAATCTTTACAAATCAACACCACTGACTTTTTGTAGCATAAATCTAAAAAGTAAAAAGCTAATGTTAAGCTATACATGACCTCTGTTGCATTCACATGATTTCACCACCACTAAGCTTCCTACTACACTGCACTGTACACACTTTACTATAAGTTAATCAATATGACTTACTGGTGAGTAGATTAGTCTCTGTGTTTTAGAGTTATGAGGTTTAATGTCCCTGTCAACCTTTGTAGTGTCATTTAGCTACTGTCCCCATGTAATCTACACATGGGATTACTGATTTTTTTTATTTTATGTCATAGAACAAAATGTGATCTGTTTCGCTTTTGGTAACCACATACTTTTTTCCAGGAATTTATCTGAAAACCTATTCAAAATACCCATTGACTTTTTAGGATGCATTCTTGTGGCCACGGTATGAAAATAGGACCAAAGATTCATTAAATCAAATTGATGCTTTAATTTGAAATCACATTCCATACTGTTATGTCATCTCCTTTTTTATTTTGAACTGATCTTCTTCAGCCTGAGATGTTTGTAAAGATTCTGATCGGATTCTGTAGGAATAAATGACAAATACTTTGAGATGGATTGGGACAGCAACAGATGTCTACATGACTGAACATCAGAGCAGAAGTGTCTTGTCTTCACTTCTGGGACCCCTGTGTTGGACCTACACCCGCTACATACTGTAGACCAGTGGTCCTCAATAGGCGGCCCCCGGGCCGCATCCGGCCCGCCGGCCTCCTGTTTGTGGCCCCCGAACTATTATTCCTTCACTATGTGTTTTGGTTGGGTCAGCACGTGTATACCGGGACTTGTCTCCATGCCAACGATACACAGACAGAGCGCAACTTTTAACTTTCACTTTCGTTTTCGGAGCACTTCGCGTATTCACATTTTGCTGGTGGTAAGAGATTGAATATGGCGTGTTTCCAAATAAACTGTTATGACAAAGTGGACAGTGATAATCGGCAACTCGCAGAAATAGGATCTTCAAAGTTGCATTTATTATGCCTCCAACCGGGACAATCTCCACGTATCTGACAGTGCAGCGGTTTTAAATCCTTCGTCTTACGTTACCACCTTGCGCAGTTTGACAAGTTTTAGCTAGCGATCTCATGTATATTCAGTGTTGCAAGTAATGTAACGGACGGGGAGTTTCTCCCGGCAAACACCCTTTCACTCACGGTGCCAAAATTTGTATCATCCTTGTTAAAACACCATTTAATCACAGAACAAAGGACGTGAAATAACCCACAACCATCTTACATATCATCTTATTCACAAACACATTCACGAACCATAATTACACCAACAACAACAGAATACCCAAGATCCATTGCGCCACAGTCCACAAGTGGCATTACAATATGCCAGGAGAAGCTGTGATGAAGATTTCCAATTTGAAACGGCATTATGAGACGAAGCATAGGAATTTGAAGAGACATTTCCTCAAAATTCAGAGATAAGCAAAACACAAATAAATGCACTGAAATCGTCATATCAAGCTGCAAGCAGGATTCTTGTCACATCTATGTCACAATAAAATAAAATAATGCATGACTGAAGTGATGGACACAATGTTTGAAGGCAAACCAAAAGAGGAAATATTCAACTACGTATTTTAATTTATGTTAAAATGGAAATTACATTTTATTTTAGTTCGGATTTTGTTGTTTAGAATGAAAAGGACATTTTGTTTTGAATATGACAGTATTATTGCATGTGGCCTGACCGACCTCAATACATGGACCTCTGAGTCATTCAAAAAAATCTTTGTGGCCCTTTAAGATTTGTATTTGAGTACCCCTGCTGTAGACGCTGTAGGTATGCATGTAGTACACTCATGTACATCTATGCGTGTCATTTGGCTGTGGACCAGAAATATATTTTACTGTCGTTCACATTTATCCACACTATGCGTGTATATGAATGCACTTACCTGGTTATAAGAGTACTTTTGTGTAGGTGTATGCACACACAACTGTGTGTTTATGTGGATAGACACATATTTGTTTGTGAGCACATTTATTTGTGTGGGTGCCTGTGCAGAATGCATGTGTAACACCATGTGTGTGTATTGCCTAAGGGTGTGTAAGCATGAGCAGCATGTGTTAAAGATACCATGTGTTCATGTCTACGAATGTTCCGTGTATGTCTCCAAACGTGCACATGGATCAGCTGAAGTTTGATGTGGATCCAGGGCTGATTTGGTGCTCAGAGAATTTGGCTCAGCATGAAAGGAAAATACAGAGAGATGGATGGGGTGACTGGTTGCTGTGTGTCAACATGCCACTCTGAAAAGACAAGAGAGAAAAGACATGAGGAAAGAGAGGAGGACTGGTTTGATAAGCAATGGTAGGAGAATAATCAATGGTGTAAATACAGTCAGTTTAAAGCAACGTTATGTAGAAAATGGCATTTTGTGAGATTTGGCGTTTCTGAGTTCAACTTACTCCTGTGAATACAAATTCAAAGTCTGTTGCAACTGTTCAGGCGTAGATGCTAACAACAACAACAAAAAACATGTATCTTGAAATTAACATGTATGTAAGTTGTGAACCTACCCTCTCACTGAAACAAGTGATGGGGGCAGGGTGGCACCATTCACCCCATTACAAGACACTGTACCATCACAATTATTTTGAAGCTGTTATTTTAGGGAAAAAGTTACATTGTGTTGCTCTATAAAGCACAATGGAGATAGTTTGGATGGCCCTCATGTCAGTATTTTTCTTGTCTAATAGTCAATGTTCTTAAGCAAACACATAAAGGGTGTGTGGTTATATTTAATGTGTAGTCATTACCATGGCAACCAGACCGCCAAGGAGCCCTAGCAAGATCAGCTTCACTAGCACAGATTAGCAATAACATTAATATTAGCATGGACAAGAAGCGTAAATATTAGCAGTGATAGTGATAACTGTCACTGAATGTTTTTTGTATATCGAGAAAATGCAGAATTTATTCATGGTCACACTGTAACCTTCCATCCATTCATCCATTATCTGAAAGCGCTTATTCTCTTCAGGGTCACGGGGGGGACTTGAGCCAATCCCAGGTGACATTGGGCGAGAGGTGGAGTACACCCTGGATAAGTTGCCAGTTCATCACAGGGCTGACATATAGGAACTAACAGCCAGTCACGCTCACATTCACACTTACGGACAATTTAGAGTAACTGATTAACTTTTTTGCATGTCTTTGGATTGTGGGAGGAAGCTGGAGTACACAGAGTTCACAAAGTACAACTATTATCAACTACACAACTTCTAGTGAAAAGGCAACCAGATAAACTCATAAACAAATGATGCACAAGGCCGAGCATCTTTGCTGGATTATTCAGACGACATTATTGTCTGCAAATTATATATTATTATATTAATATTTTATTTATTAAATCAAGGTTATTGTAAATACTGCCATATTGCAATATCCCTAATGACAACCTTTAAGTCATGCTTGTACAAGGTTAGTCTGCTTTTGTCCAAGTTCCTACAAAGCCATGAAAGCAATTAATGAAATGAAAAATGAAAAAACGAAAGAATGAAAATACATCTAAGTTGAGTTGACTGTATGACTGAACAGTAGATGCGTTCTTCATATTGTTCTGTACTATTATACAAAAATGTTGAGTCTTGACATGTAGTGTGTTTATTTTTGTGAGTTTATTACATAACATACATGTATGGCATACATCTCCCAGCTGAAACTACAGGGTGCTATCGGACTATCGCCTCTTGTTGTTACAAACTGCTATTATGAGACAAGATGAGCAGGGTGTTAGCTGATTAGCGTGCTAATTTAAGTAGATATTACTGCAACACAGTACATAAAAGTCCATGACAGAAAAAATGTCAATACTGTTTTTCTTTACATTCTGTTGAATGATACTTGAAATGTTTGAATATTTTAAACTGAAATTCTGAATATGTTCAAAAATTGCTCCTTCTAAAAATCGTCTCACTTCTCTTGGCAGGCACTTGCACTTTCACTTCAACTAAACAGGATTTAAGGACACAGGGAATTCCCTTGCAAAATAGGTCACTGTGTCATTTACAGGTGAAAGCCAGTTCCAGCTCTCGCAGCTCAATTAGTGAACTTTCTCTTAATCTTAATTCACCATGGAAGTGAGAGGGGGAATTAAACACTATAAAAAAGTGTTTGTGTCTGATATCTGTAAGAATTAAAGGCAAAGGGAAAGCAAACAAAGTAGTGTGACTTAGCCTCTCCCCAACACTTGTTCTGCAAAATATCTTCCCTCCAACCAAACTGCTCGTCACACCGAGGAGAAACTTCCATACAGCAACTGCATAAATGTTTAATGACGTCGGGTACAACCGCCGCTTTGAAAATGTGCTGCTCTTTTAATTTCCTTGCCTTTCGTCTTTTCTTTCTTCGTTAGCTCGCCTTATGCTTCTGTCTCACAGCATGTCCTGAAGGGAGCCAGGTCAATTGTGCGCTTGTGATATTGCGCTGTTACTGATGTGCTAATGCTAATTGAGCAAATGATAGTTTCTTCTTTCCCCTTTTCCATTCAAGTCTTTTCATGGATTTTATGTTTCTCTTCATCACATGCTCAGATCACGCCAGTTCCAGCTAACTGTTTGACTGTGTTTTGTGCTAAGTAGGTACGTTTGTGCAGATAGTCCATCAAGCCAAGAGAAAGATGGAGGATAGAGATTTTCCGTTAGTGGCCAGTTTTAAGGGAGAGAGGATGGAGAGACTGAGGAGGGAGGCGAAATATAATGAATCCTCACAACAGAGAAAATAAGACGATAAAGATGGAAAGAGGGATGCAAAGAAATTAGAAAGTCAGCAGAAGAATGAGAGGAAACAGCTCCCAGCTAAACTGAGGTTTGCCGATGGCTAATCGTGAAGCCTGCACCAGTATGTGTGAAATGCATTGTGTTAGCTCACCTGCAAGAGAGGCCTGTGGTGTGAATGGGTGACCTACATCTCCAAAGATCAGGAGGTTGACTCCCAATAGGTGCACCCCAACATGTTTAACCCCACCTCCCCTTTGGCCTTTTAACACAGAGCGGGTCATATTGTGTGTGTCTGTACATGTTTACTCATGTACGTGTGTGTGTGTGTGTGTGTGTGTGTGTGTGTGTACTGGTTCAGTACTGGAGTGATGGTGAATACCATGAGGAGGATGATGAGGAGGAGGAGGAGGAGGGGTGACTTTAATCCTCAACTTTCCACCCCCAAGGTAAGACTGAAAGGATGAAAGGAGAATTTAGCTAGGCTTCTGTGTGTTGTCTTTGTGTGTGTGTGTGTGTGTGTGTGTGTGTGTGTGTGTGTGTGTGTGTGTGTGTATGGCGCTCACATCTGCGCAAGTCTTGGGCTCGGCCATAGAGAATGAATGGGTTTAGTGCCGCGGCCGGACAGAAAAATCAATGCTTCATATGAGGAGGCTGCGGGGGTTAGGCCTCCGTGTTCATGTCAACAAGGCTATTGGTTTTCTTAATACTCCAAAGTTGGCGTTTCCCCGCTTCGGGAGGGCCGGTGAGGTGACTTGTGTGGTCAGAGCTTAACAAAGGGATCCTGCCTTCTAGCCTTTTGCTGTACTCCTTGGCCGAGGGAAACCGAGCCAGGATTAATTACCAACTGTGCCGGCTGGATATTAGTAGTTGTTTTCTCCCATTGTCACAGGGCACCAGTGGACGGAGGCTATTGGAAGCAGCTTGTGTGCTGCAGAGCACTGGGCTAATACTGTTAGATGGAGTAACACAGTTAGATGTTATAGTGGTTGGATGGCAGTGTGGCAGTCATGCTTCCCCTCAGTATGGCTGTCACAAGAATAATCAATGATTCTGCCAGTATATGATTATTTAACATGACAGACAACCAATCATTTTACTGAAAAAGAGAACTCAATTCTGAAAAAAAAATGAAAAAATGAAAATATCTAACAAAAAAATTAGGTGCATTGTTTTTTAGACCTGTAACTAACCTGTCGCTCCTTTCAACATCGATGAACCTGCTAATTATGTTCTGAGTTTATCGATAAATTGTTTAAATTGTGGTAAACATTAAAAGTTCTAAAAATGGTATGGTCAGCAGCCCCTCAGTTCAGTTTTATTTGTTTTTTATTTTTTTTCACATTTGAAACTGAAACTATAAGCTATTTGGATTAATGAAAGTGATAACTGAAAATAACAAAGGGCATATTTTAAAGTATACTATGTAAGAATTCTGCATTAAAAATGTCAGAAAACAACTCAACCTTCTCGATGCTGTATAATTTGTTGAATTGTGTACTTTACATTATCCCAAATGTTTCCACTTCGATTCCTGGTATGTTCAAACCCAGAGAGGTATACTCAAGCTGATGGTGAATTTTGTTTGGTCACTGCAGCCACTTCTGTGATATGGAAGTCTGGAGACCAGACTAAATTGAAATTGAATAAATCTTAAAAACATTATCTAATCTTTAAACATTTATGCCTGAGTCACATCTAATTTTCGTCAGTAGTAGTGGTCAGGAAATTTTCCGCCAATGCCCAACATTACCCTTCAGCTTAGATACACATTGTTTTTTTTTTCATAAAGAGACATGCAATATTTCTGAGAAATTAACATAAATGTCTGAATGTCCTTTATCCGGGTCTGTACCAAAAGGTACAAAATAAGTCTATTCTGGGCTGAGACCCATCCTCCATCCAAGTTTGGTGGAAATCCATTGAGTAATTTTTGTGTAATATTACTGACAAACCAACCAATTAACTAACAAACAAACTGATGCATGTAAAAACATAACCTCCTCAGTGAAGGTTATGATAAATCACACATACACAACCACACATACACACAGAAACCAGTCGTTAGCGACACTGTGCTATAGACAGCAAACCTATAGGGAGGGGTCTGAGGGTCGACAAAGGCAGGGCCGACCCAGCCGTTGAGCATTGCTCACCCAGAGCAATCGGATGAAAACGCAGTGCAGATGTAATTTGTTTTCAATGGCTGTTTCAAAAGAATAATTGTGGTGACACTGGCTGGTCGATAGTATGGATTTTTGTTTTTGAGTGCGGTGTGTGTGTGGCGCTAAGAGAGGGCAGAAAATACAACGCTGCAGACCCAAATACAATAAAAATGGATTGTGTGTGTGTGTTTGTAGGGGTATTTGCAGGTCTGGTAACCATCACTGGGCCCTGGACATCATTGGAAGGATTACTAAATGTGTCCTGTGGGCTAGCTATAGGCTGGTATTCTCTCTCTCTCTCTCCATCTCAGTTTACCTTTCTTTTCTTCCTTTCTTTCAGGGGAAAAAAAAAAACAAAACACTGACTTGCCTTCAATGAAATCACTTAAGATGAAACACAGCTCAGGGAGAGAGGAAGCTTGGGTAAAACTGTGAATGTAAACCTGGCAGGGCAGAGTGGGTATGAGACAGAAAGAGGGGAAAATGCCACACACACACACACACACACACACACACCTACACACACACACACACACACACAATTGCTTATTAAAAATGTACTACAATTTTCAAAAGGGTTTACCAAGATTCCAAAATGTGTCTTAAATAAATGAGAACACCATATGCCATGAAGGCTTTCACATTAGATTACAGTACAGATTAATTTTATTTTTGCAACAGATACTGTACATACATTTATTTATTTTTTCTTCCCAATTACCTCCTATCCTTTTCTCCTTTTCTTTATACTGAAACCCCACTGAATGGATTGCATCACTACACTGATGGCGTTTTAGAAAGTTACAATATACATGTACACCAATGTATTCAAACACACTCACATATAAGTCAATGTACTATTATGTACATTATTTTAGAATGTGATTTTACTGACAAGAGCTTTATTTACGTGGCGGTAATGAAGTCAGAAGTGTCTGTGTACATGCCTTTGAGTATGTGATGTGCACTGGCAACCGTGACTTAAGTTCCTGAACACAGTAAAATGCTTCTTTGCTCCATGAGATTGCCCCGTGTGATTGGTTCTCATAATACTACTCTCTGTCCTCTGGTTAGTTAGTGCACTTCCAAACTTCTGAATGGCCTAATTTGTTGCTCATCCCCTTCTTTCCCTCTGTCCTTCTCTTCCTTCCCTGATCTCCACCTCAGGCTCATCTTGATATGGCCTCTCTGTTGCCAGATAATGGGCACTTTGACCATTTGCCAAATCAGACACTGTTTTTGCTGGGCGATGGAGTCAGGGCAATTCTAATTCGTCACAGGAGGTGGAGGTGCGCGTTAGTGTGTATGGACATGACTGGGTTCATTGAAGGGGTGGGATTGTGTGACATTAAATGAGTGAAGGTAGAGTTAGATGGCACACTGGGGCCAGGTGGAGAGGGACATACAGTAAAAGGACATTATTCCTCTGTAGTCCAAGCCCTCGCTGACACTCTCCACCACCCCCTCCCTTCTCTCTCCCTCTGTCTTTCTACACAATTCCCTTGCCGCGGGTGGTCACCAGAGACCAGACTGGGGCTGATTTATTCTCCATCTCTCCTGTCTCTTGCCTGACTGCCTCTGCAATGGAGAAATTTCCTCTCCCTCTGTCTCTCTGGCCACAGCAGCAGCAGCAGCAGTGGTACTAAGGCAGGGGAAGCAGGGGAATGAGAATAGGAGGGCTCACATTAGAACGTCTCCCTAATACACTGTCCCACTCTGTCTACTCCCACTTTCCCACCCCCTCGGGTTGGCTCTCGGCAACTACGTCTTCCTCAACGGCCATCTGTATGCGGTGGGTATGTGAGCACATCTAAAGCTGCAGAAAGTAATATTTTAATGTAGACTTTATCTGTTGTGCTATTGACACAATCATAACTTCAACTAAAGTACTTCCTGTGATGAGATTGTGAAATGTATTTCATATTTCATTACTTTCAGGAGGGGCTGGATCATTTGCTGATCACTTGGATACATTGTTTTTGGTGTTGTCCTGTAAATTAATCTTTGTCCATCAGAATGGTGATGTTCATCCATCCCCATTTCTTTTTCAGTGAGACCAAGGAGACTACAAATAAATATGATTTTGAGTTCAAACTTTTGGGGAAACTTACTGGCAAGGAAATGTATATTATTTACAGAAAGTGTCGATTCCCGAGTGCGACCTATCAGGAAGGCTTGAGAAGCGTTCCACCATTACTCTCCTTCCTGTTAGGTCGCACTCGGGGATCGACACTTTTTGGCTGTGCCGGAGATACAGCTTCTAATCTGAGTTGTTCAAAAAATTTCTTTTTAGTAAACTCTGTGTACACAAACAATGTTCTCAATGCTTGTGTTCATGTGTATACACCCTGGTGACACTACGAGCAAAGTTTCATGTTGTGTCGAGCCTTCTTAGTGTTTTAAAAATAGCGATTTTGATGTACGAGTGCCCCCGCACTACATTGAGTTAAGTTATAGACGACTCAGAGGCAGGGTGGAGTAAGTAGTATGGCCATACAGTGTGCTCTTGTTTGAGTTGGTTCGGCGTCCTGTTTTCAGAGTCGATTTCTTTTGCGTTGACAAAAGCGTAGCTCTGCCAGACTGCAAATAAGCCACGGGTTCTGTAGATTTCCTGAAGCTCATTCAGTTAGCGAGCAGCACAGGGAGCGGTCAGCTTGGGTATCACAGTGACACTCATTACACCAGTCAACATTGGGCTAATTGCCAGTGGGATGAAATAATTCTACAGATGCTGACAGGTGAGAGGGCGCTCAACCATGACCGACAAAATATATTTCTCATGAGGCCAGTGTGTGAGAAAGATTGAACTGGGCTTCTGTTATGCAAACAGATGTATGCAAATCCATGCACACAAACGCGTGCACAAACCGACTTCCTTTGGGCTCAAACATCCATATGTTTATCAGTACGTATGATGTAATATAAAAGGACAGTTCCCACACAACATAGCTGATGTTGGATGATTGAGCCTGTAAACCACTGATATGTCGAATCAAGGCCATCATGCCAAACACACACAAACACACACATGCACGTTGCCCACCTCTACGCTCTGCTGGCCGTTGTTCTCTGACACTTCTCACTAGTAAGACACTGGCACACACACATTATTGATTTTCATTTAGATAACTTAACGTTCACAGACAATTCACAGCCCCTCCATCACAGGACCCCCAGCCCCTGTTTAGATGTACGAGCTCGCCTCACCGTAATCTGCCACCATATCTCTTCTCTCAGCCTCTCTTTCTCTCTGTGTTTTTTTTTTTTTTCAGATTCATTTTTCCTAAACTTAACCAATTCGGAATAAGCGGGATATAAATGGAGAGCGGACGCTGCATCAATCAAACAGACTTCACGCAAGTGCACACACACAAGCACCACAAATACATTTCCCACCAGCAGTTTTCCTTTTCTCGCCGCCAACATCCCATTACCTCCGGGTAGTTGGCCAGTCAAACAGGAATAAAAATTGCACCCCAAACATCATATGTTAGAGCCGATTTGTCGAGCGGGAAGCCTGACAATTCCCAGAGACGTACACAGCCCACGCCGGTGCTGGAAATCAGGCCTGTTATGGCAGTCACACGTCTATAAAGATTGTTCATTTGGTGGAAAACAGCTACCTGGGCAGGGACAAGGAGAGTGATGCAGAGAGCGTTGTAAATACACAGTGAGATATATGGACTTGGCTGACCTAGACTGGGACTGTACTGCTGTGGGCATGAATCCAATGAAACAGTCTCAGTGAATGGTCTTTATGTGGTATGGAGTGTTTTTTCTTGTTAAGTAGAAGTGCAACTTGCCACGAACAAACATTATTTCAGTAAGCAAATAAAAACAGTCAGGAACTACAGAAAGTGAGACCAAATGAATCTTCATCTACAAACAACGCTGAAAGAGTAACACTTCTAAGACTTACAAGAAAAAAATTATACCACCTTTATTTCATGGTGTTGCCAAGAGATGATTAACCATTGTCAGGCAGTTGGATTTGCACGATAATGTAAATCCAATTTGCCAGACTTCAGTTTATGCGTTTATGGTTGAACATACACAGGTGTTCAACCAATTGGCATTCTATGAGGAACTGCTAGCAGCTACAGGACTTGTTTAGATGTGATGTTATATATATATATATATATATATATATATATATATATATATATATATATATATATATATATATATATATATGTATATATATATATATATGTATATATATTAGAGGTGGGAAAAAAATCGATATTGCAATATATTGTTGTGCTCTCTGTCGCAATAAATAATCAATACACTGACAGCAAATATCGATATTTTATTACAACACACATTATGGATTTACCCCGTTGTCACCATCAGTACTTAATCTCTCCTGTCCTGTTTGTGGGGGCGCTAATCCCGTAAATGAGGGTAAAGTAGGAGTAAGCAGCGGCCGGCGAAGAAGACGAGTTAACAAAAGAAGAAGAACAGATGCAAGAATGGCAGAAAAAACGAACAACAAAAAACAAATCAAAGACGCACCCGCAAGTTTCCACACTGTGTGGACCCACTTTGGCTTTTACAAGACAGATGACGGGAGAACACTGGTGCGGTCGTTATCGCCGTTAGCGGGGGGGGGGGGGGGGGGGGGCGTTCATCACCGTCAGCTGGGGCACTTTTTTTAACGAGAAGACCGCAGCAGCCCACTAATACCCGCTATAAAGCAGCTAACATTGAAAATGAGTATAGCGGCGCAGTGCCGCTGTTCCACCGTCTGGACAGAACCCTGAGCTGGACACATTAAAGTGCATGAACATTAATAACATATCTTATGTAAACCAGGACAGTGCTTTCTGATACTGAAAAGTCAGTAGCAACTTGTTTTATGTAAACTTGGGCCCGTTTTAGTTTAACAATAGCTAAACAAGATAAGAATAACATCAAAATTAAATGAAATATTTGGCACATTTCAGTATGCAACCAATTATGTGCATAGTTATGTTCACCCATCCAGTACCTGGGAAGTGGGAACATAAAAGTGCTTTGGGTCAACCTGGACACATCAAGGCATATTAAATTTATATAAAATAAAATAAATACAATAGATGCATAAGACGTTTTCCTTTTTATGGGTATTTTTTCTTTTTCAGTCACATATCGTGATATATCGTTGATGAAATTTCTTGCAATATATCGAATACTGCAGATATCGTGTATCGTGATATTATCATTATCGTGGGCCAAATATCGTCACAGTATCGAATATACTGTATATATATATATATATATATATATATATATATATATATATATATATATATACATATACATATATTTATATATATATATATATATATATATATATATATATATATATATATATACATACATATAATGTCAACCAATCAGATGTATATAATGTGATCGATAGACGATTATCCATTCACCTGCCATGAACTGATTGCCTGATCACGCCCTGTTTAGAGGTCTGAAGATTGTGTTGTTGTACTCATTGCCATCATTACAGCTTTATGGTTTGTTGTACCACTGTGCTGAATGTCTTTGTGTACTTCAAACAATGGCCACTGAAACTGAGTAGATTATGTTGGAGTCTTAGCTGATGAATGTTGAAAGGCAGTCACTTTCGCTGAAATTACAGCAATGCAGAAATTAAAGGTGGTGTGTATGACTAGTGAATCTACTGAACAAGAGGGAATTTTCTGTGCTTCTCTGGTCATTAAGAATGGTCCAATCAGATCTTGCTGTTTTGCGACTTGTAGTTAGATATCACGGGAGGTGCGTGTAAGACTGTGGCATAAGCTATGACATAGGGCAGAGGCTATGGCAAAGGTCATTACAGCATAGGTTGTACTTACTAAGTCACTGCTGTGTCGCTGTGTGTAAAAAAGGGCATTAGCGTCTGTTCTGTTTGAGGAAACTGAGTCACTTTCATATCGATAAATCCATCATGACCCTCTTTTACCGTGCTTTTATTGAGTCGGTTTTATTATTCACTCTAGCAGCCTGGTTTAGGAACCTCTCTTTGAAAAACAAAAACTCACTTAACCAGATATTAAAGTGGTCCAGCAGGCTGATTGGTGAGCCACAGCTCAACGTGGAGGCCCTGTAAACAAAACAACTACAACGCATATGTGATTCATTTTTTACTCTTTACTTATTTATTTTTTTTAATCTCACACAAACGTCTGTTTTTACAACCTAAATAATTGTTTTTATTTTTGTTTCATCTTGCGTATATATATATACGTCATTCTGTGGCGATAGTAAATATATAAGAAGGATAAAAATAATAATAATATATATATATATATATATATATATATATATATATATATATATA